>NW_027468718.1:2267771-2587771 GCF_046254945.1 Alosa pseudoharengus | reverse complement strand
CCAGGCCTGGAATGGGCCTTTTGAAGAGGCTCTGCAGACCAGGCCTGGGATGGGCCTTTTGAAGAGGCTGGCCAGGTGCAACGCATCCTGGCTAATTGGATCACCTGGTTGGGAGCACACAATGGAGATAGGCGGTAATACAGAACCATTACCACTCACAGCCAGTAGGGGGTGCCAAAAACCATAATGGGAACATTAAGGAACTTAGGGGGCCGTAACACACATCAAGGACTACATGAGACCCTGTAGAGTACCTGACCACTTTCTTGAGGTAACACACACACACACACACACACAGTCATCTCACTCCTGTGTTCTGTCCTCTGCAGTTCTTGTCAGAAAAGTTTGTCCATCAGACGCTGTCCAATCCCAGTGCAGAGCTGCAGTCACATGACCTCATCAGCAGCATTGACCCAATCAGAGGGTCTGACTCCTGTGGACAGCATGACCAACACGAGGAAGAGGAGGAAGAGGAGGGGGGGGGAGGAAGAGGAGGGGGGGGAGGGGAGTGGGGGCTACAGAGACTATGAGGGCTCTGGGTACAACTCCAACTCATCGCTGATCTCACACTCACACACACACACACACACACACACACACACATGAACAAATCTCACTTCAAGCTGAGTTCAAAAACTTTCAGTGTGTGTGTGTGTGACTGTGTGTGAGCGAGCAAGTGGGTGGGCATGTGTGTATCTTGTTTGTGTGGCCAATCATCTACGCTATGCTACGAATAGTGTGTGTGTGTGTTTGAGTTAGAGAGGGTCAGCTTATCAGAGCAAAGTTGGGGGTGGGGTGTGTGTGTATCGTCCGTGGGCAATGCAACTACACAGGGTGCGTAAGGCCAATGCGTAATGCTGGTGGTGGGAAAGCCAAGCTGGAGGTAGACCGGTCAGATTACAGCAGGTGTGTGTGTGTGTGTGTGTGTGTAAGTGTAAGTGTAAGGGTGCGGTTTTCTCTGTTTGAACTAAGAGAGTGTGTATGTTAGGGCTGGGATAAACGATTATTTTTTAAACGATTAATCTAGCGATTATTTTTTCGATGCATCGATTAATCTAACGATTTATTTTTTCAGTCCGATTCGATTTCGATTTGATTATCGATTATATCCCCATTAATTGACTAAAAGCAATTTATATATGTTGTTTTACATATCTGAAAAAACATGAATTCCTTAACATTGCAATCTATGTGTATTGCTCTTTCAATTCCAAAATAAAAGACTATACAAGTGCAAAGTAATGCATTCTTAGTCAGAGGTAGCATTCAATAAAGTTCAGTAGTGTATAAGTCTAATTGAGTGCCTGCCACTTTAAGATGTTTGTGAGGGAATCCTTGAAATGAACATTAACACAGTTAAAGGCTGCTGATGTGTGGATGCAATTCATAACGTAGTTAGTTCAAATAACGGTTCGTACTTCTCCTTGGGACAAGCACTTTTGAGTCTTGAAAAACACTTTTCCATTTACATCGGGATTTTGCAAACATTCAGTGTCAGAGTCAATAAAATGAGCCCTGCATGAGTAACGAAATTGAAAAGCAGCTGTAAGTAAGCATGCTAAACTCGACATCCAAACAGTATTCTAACGTTAGCTTTGAGATACTGCTTGATTGCATAACTTAACTTCGCTTAGTCAGTGGCGTCATGCCCATTGAAATTAAGGGGGCACGTGCCCCCTCGGATTTTTCCTCCCTGATATTTTTTTTTATCATAACTTTGTTCCTATTATGCTCCATAATATGCCAGAGCCTGTAACGATTTAACTGTATTCTTCTGGATGTGTAATAAATCGTAGGCTACCAAAATAGTTGAAGACCGATCAGCAGCCCTTTTCCTAAAATTGGTATCTGCGTATGTTCCCATAGCAACTCACACGCACATTGAGCTCGCAATGTTTTGCTTGTGTTGAACTGTTACAGTTAACTTTAAGCTACAGTTTGAACAGTTTAACTGTTACAGTTACAGTTTAAATGGTTACAATCAATGGTGTTGAAGTGGTAAGTAGGCCAAGCAATAAAAAGTAGTGGAATTATTTGTGGTTGACCTGGAAATTTTGACTTGGTGATCAAAAAGTTAGAACTATGGATTTGATGTTGGCCGCGAATTCAGAGCATTACAGTAGAAGCTATGTTAACGTTAGCCTAGGTTGTTGTGTTAGTGTAACGTAGTCTACTCATATATTACAAAATATTACAAATTTTTGGCTTACAGACATCTGCTCTGTTTTGTCTTGTACGTGACAAAGTCTCCTGGTTCAATTGTTTCAAGTTTTATAGAAACGAGGGTGTTAATTCTGCAGTAACTACTAATCCAACCAAGTAATGTTATAGGCCTACCATCGCGTTGATGTTTCTCCACTTGTTCTCTTCACGTATCTGGCAGCTAATCCATGTGAAAAGGGATAGGCTACCCGTTCAAAAGGAGGCCTACAGTTGTTTTATAAATAGGATCCCCCCCCCCGAAAAAAATCCTGATTGGGCCCCCCAAGAATTTTGGCATGACGCCCCTGAGCTTAGTCTCCTCAATGTACTACGTTGTGATGAGACCTTAGCAGAGTTAACTTTAATGCAGCAGTTTTGAACAAATTTGCGCATCATGGTCACGATGCTAAGCGGATTTAATAGCAATTTAGCCTAGTTCTATGCAATGCTTCTATGTGGCAACAACAATCCTCCAACAATCGTGAATATTTTGTTAAATGCTCATGCAGAGGAGGAGCAGCGGGCTCGTTACGAGAGAGAGCGGGCGGGGCAAGGAAAGGCTGCGTGCGTAAAAAGTGCAGCTCAATGAAAGGACTTTATCTGATCTTTAATTTAAAAAGGCCGGTTTTGATTTCGTTTTGATTTTCCACACCACAGATTAGTCACCGTATGGGAAACACTGAAGGTGTAAAATTAAAAAATATTTGGCTGCACGCGTTATACTTGATGAATCGACGCGCATATTTTGCGTCGACGTATTTTTTGCGTCAACGTCATCGATTACATCGACGCGTTGTCCCAGCCCTAGTGTATGTGTGTAAGTAATGGTGTGTTGCTCTGTTTGAACTGTGTGTGTGTGTGTGTGTGTGTGTGTGTGTGTGTAATGTTTGAACTGAGTGTGTGTAGAAGGTGCCATACTTTATGATTCTGGTGTGTGTGACACACCCCACTGGCAATAAATGTGACATGTCTAAATGCTCCTGTGTCTGCTCCTGTTCCTAATCACACACACACACACCACCCACACACACACACACCATTACAGATGTGTGCCTGTGTCTGCTCCTGTCCCGAAATGATTTGCAGAATTTTGTTCCCCTAAAGATTTTTAGATCAACATGTTTTAAAAACTGGGATATTCAGTATCTTATAATAGAGAAATGTAGGCTTACAATTGTACAAGATGTTCCTTTGAAAGTGGATGGTCTGTTAACGCAAACTCAAACCTGTGTCTGTGTCTCTTGTGGATGGTCTGTTAACTCAAACCTGTGTCTGTGTCTCTTGTGGATGGTCTGTTAACTCAAACCTGTGTCTGTGTCTCTTGTGGATGGTCTGTTAACTCAAACTCCAATCTGTGTCTGTGTCTCTTGTGGATGGTCTGTTAACTCCAATCTGTGTCTCTTGAGCTTGAAGATGCTGTGCGCCTGCCTCCCAGAGACAGAGCACTATGCAGCCTGTGTTGCACCAGGAGCACCAGGAGCACCAGAGCACTATGCAGCCTGTGTTGCCACAGCAGAGACAGAGCACTATGCAGCCTGTGTTGCCACAGGAGCACCAGAGGTGCACTGGACGAGTGCTAGTTACCTTTGGATGTAATGAATCAGATTGTCAACATCTGAACCTACATCCCTCTGATGCTGAGTCACCATCTGAGCCTGCATCCCTCTGATGCTGAGTCACCATCTGAGCCTGCATCCCTCTGATGCTGAGTCATCCTCTGAGCCTGCATCCCTCTGATGCTGAGTCACTATATGAGCCTGCATCCCTCTGATGCTGAGTCATCCCTCTGATGCTGAGTCATCCTCTGAGCCTGCATCCCTCTGATGCTGAGTCACTATATGAGCCTGCATCCCTCTGATGCTGAGTCACCATCTGAGCCTGCATCCCTCTGATGCTGAGTCATCCTCTGAGCCTGCATCCCTCTGATGCTGTGTCATTCCTCTGATGCTGTGTCATTCCTCTGATGCTGAGTCATCCCTCTGATGCTGAGTCATCCCTCTGAGCCTGCATCCCTCTGATGCTGAGTCATCCTCTGAGCCTGCATCCCTCTGATGCTGTGTCATTCCTCTGATGCTGAGTCATCCCTCTGATGCTGAGTCATCCTCTGATGCTGTGTCATTCCTCTGATGCTGAGTCATCCCTCTGATGCTGAGTCATCCTAGGAGGCTCTGGGGGCCCCTGAAGGACATTGTGTATATTTTGACTAGGGCTGAAACGATTCATCGAGTTACTCGAATAACTCTATTACAAAAATTACTCGAGGCAAAAACCCTGCCTCGAAGCCTCGTTAAATTCCTATGACGCGCACTATACGCGCAGGGATCTGATTGTTCCACACGGACCGTTTTTTAGGAAGCACACCACTAGCGCGTGAATCGTGATACATTCTGAATTTAGCTGGCGCGATGGCGGAGTCAAGATGTCCATAAATGGCAGAGAATGTCTTAAGTTTTCAAGTAGTTTTGGGATCATTACATACTCAAAAAGGAAAAGAACAAGCATCTGAACCGAAAACATCCACTCCATGCTGTTTCACTAAGCGTCAATAAAGTAGGCCATCTATCAATCTATCAAGCCTATCTATCATCTATCTACGTAGCCTATAGCCTAGCTACATTGATGTTGGCTGATTTTAATCACATACTGTATTTGTAGCGATGTCGTGATATAATGTTTTGCTTTGATGTTTTTAAGTAGTAAACTTATTCATGTTCAATTGCAAGACAGTATGCCTAAAAAAGAACCCATTTTTATACACACATGCATGCACCCTCATCTTCCCTCACGCACCGCACGCGTGCACAGACACACACACAGGTTGCTAGGTTACCATAGCAAATAGGCTCACCCCAGAAATTATTTTTTAGTAGCCTAATAGTAAAATTATTTGTTAGTAGCCTAATGGTAGGCTATTTTTGAGTAGCCTAATGGTAAAATTATTTGTTAGTAGCCTAATGGTGTAGAAATGCTGCAGGTGTAGAAATCTACATAAAACAGATAGGCCTATTTACTTTGATGTCAGGTCTAGATTACAGCATGAAACTTGTGCATATTAATACATTAAATTGCTTTCCCTCTTCTCCCTCCCAGCACTTCACAACATAGTTCGCCCAGCTAAGTCATGCACAAGAGGCTGCAATTTTACAGAGAGCATTTTGAACATTATTTAATTGTTGGCACTGGCACTTATAAACACTAAATGGGTAAATTTTACAGCTATGTCATTTTCGTTATGCATTATTTGTTTTGGTTGTTTAAAAATGCAAAAAAAAAATATCCGATTAATCGATTAATCGATCGATAAAGTGCTAGATTAATCGATTACAAAAAGAATTGATAGCTGCAGCCCTAATTTTGATGTTTAAATGCATCTGGTGAACTTTGAAAAGAAAAGAGATTAGACTTGTTCATCTATAAAAATATTTGTGCTGTAGCCTAAACTATTTTGCACCTTATTATTTTAACCAGGTACACATGGGTGGAATATTTATGATGATACTGCAATAAGTTCACAACCACAAAGCTTATTTGCTGAGTTTCAGTTCAGAAATTGTCAAAACGAAAGTATGCAGAAGTGGTCACCTGTGTTGTTATCGGTCATTGTAATGGCCATCTATAGATGCTATATTTTCATTTTTCAGGACAGTCTGGGATACCCATATTTGGGAAAGTATTTTTTGTTTTTTCCGTACCGACAGACAGTACTCGGTGACCTTGAAAAATGGAAATCTGTGTGAAAAATCGCCAGAATTCCCCTTTAAGTTATGTTAAACGGGGTGTAAAGTACACACACACACACATAAGTTATGTTAAACCGGGGTGTAGAGCACACACATAGAGCAGTGGGCAGCACTTAATCCAACACACACTTACACACCTGTGGGGTATACTACGAAGCACGTTAGACATATCTAGGCTATGTAGACATATCGAGGCTTCACAGAGCCTTGACTCAGGGGTATACGTTAAGTGATACTACGATAGCAGTTATGTGATATATTTGTCAAACTAGGCTTTCAGCTCAGATCTGTGCGCGTTCTTGGTGTTGGGATGACGTTGGCCAATCGTGAAACGTGGAGACGCACAAGACCGCCTCTATTTAAAAGCAATTACTTCCGCATTCATGAGCAATAGCTTAATCTACACTGCGGTCATTTTTTGTGTCTAACCTATAACATCAGATAAATCAATTGTCATCAGTTGTTGTATGGTATGCACGTCCATAGTGGGATATTTGCACGCACAGCACTATTAAAGCGCATTCGAGATCCAAAATGTTAGTAGAGGCGGAGCTCCACCTGTAAGATATATGACAGAATCCTACATGTGAGAGAACTTCGTTTTTAAAGGAGAAATTGGCAACTATTACAATGTAATAAACCCGTTTAGAAATCATTTGGATGGTTAAATGACCTGTTCCAATGAAAATGGTGACTTTCCCCGCTGCCCCTAGCGTCCTCAGGCGTAAAACCAACCTTGCAACATTGAGACTGCCGTCCCGGAAAGAGAAGTGAGGAACAAGAAACTCTTTTTAAATCGTGTTTCTTACCTTGTAACATCCACATTGTATGCCGAACTTATACTAACCGTTTTGCTAGCTTGTAAACAAATCCATGTGCTTTATCGTTACCTTTTTCCACAGTTTGAAATAGCATAATACACAATTTCTCCAGCAGAGGGGGAAATCCTGCCAAGTTTCCCTTTAAGACAATTGATTGGTCTGTGAGCGGTAGATTACATGAGTAGTATACCCCACTGGAGCAGTGGGCAGCGCCCAGGGAGCAGTTGGGGGTAATGTGCCTTGCTCAAGGGGAGCAGTTGGGGGTTAGGTGCCTTACTCAAACCAGCTAATAGATACAAATTTGCATTGATCTCAGTGAGCATTGGGGGTTTGAATGTGTCTATAGGCCAGAGTGATTTGGGGGTTTGAATGTCATTCTGGTGCTACAGGATTAGGATTCTGGTGCTACAGGATTAGGATTAGAATTCTGGTGCTACAGGATTAGGATTAGAATTCTGGTGCAACAGGATTAGGATTAGGATTCTGGTGCTACAGGATTAGGACCCCAGTGAAGATTAGAGTTCCACGCGTCCTGATTGGCTGATTAAAGACCTGACGTGCTGCTGAGTTATGAATCATCTGTAATGGTCTCAATACACAAGCAGGTAGAGTTTCTGTGTGTGGGGGTGGTTGTGTCTGTGTGTGTTTGTCTTTGTGTGTCTGTGTGTGTAGTCCGTGTGGGTGAGTGTCTGTGTTTTTCTATGTGTGTGTGTTCGTGGGTGGGTGCAGCAGGAAATGGGGTTGACGTCTCTTGTGCACCAGATTTGTTTTATCTCCACATTTGTTTTTACACACACATACACACACACGCACACACACATAGACAAACACAGACACACACACACATACACGCACGTACACGCACACACACGCACGTACACATTCTTTTACTGAATTGTGAGATCAGAGCGTCATATCGTCGGTTCCTCCTAAAATGAGCAACATCCTGTTATTTTTCATGACACACACATGCTCAGTGTGGGGGGGGGGGGGGGGGTTCATCAATTTTATGATTCTTTATTCCTCCTCCTAACTCAGCATGTGTATGTACAGGGTATGTAAACTTCTGGGCACAAATACTGTGTGTGTGTGTGTGCGTGAATGTGCAAAATTATTTTGTTCAATATTGAGATCATAATTATTAAACACGCTTAAGTAATCTTGGAACTATATGATTTTCAAAACTGATTTTTTTTTACATTTTAAATTTAATTGTTAATATAATCCAACAGAAAAAAATACAAGCAAAAAGCACACACAAAGCAACTCAAGACAAATTGAGAGTATTATTATGAAACTGAACGTAGCAAAGTAATCATTATATTTCCATGTTGTTTTCATAATCATCGGACGCCATAATCACGATTTATTGACCCTTCACTAAGTCCCGCCCTCCTTAGTTACTGTTACTAGTGCCTTGAAGCTTTTGCACCCTGCATGTCTATTACATAAAGTAGGGGGAGAACCGGGACTTTTTAAGAAAATGTAATTTACAAATGATCATCGTGTGGTACATCGTACCACACTGAAAGCTAATATTCACCAGCAACCTACATCTGTCCTCTGTCAAATACAGTTGCATTTTCAGCTCCGATCAAAACCGTTCATGAGTTATTTAAGCAGAAGTGGAATGTGTGTTTCGTTTCATTCGTCCCTCCTGGCCAGTACGAATAAAACGTAATGGGGAATGAAAGGAACATACAGTTTAAGCTATGTACTTCCCACAACTTCTGATTGATTGATTGATTGACTTCAATATTTGACAACATATCATGAATAGTAGGCAAATTGGTGTTATTTTAGATAGATTGCTGACGGGCTATACATCTAGGTGAATGTCTGTTAACAACTTCTTGCTGTCATCAGGAAGCATGTATCTTGCGGTTATGGAAATATCATGCAATATTTTTTATAGTTAGAACAATATAGGTGTTCCCAATGATATCATGTTTCTATTGTGTAACAAGTTATTTCACTGTTTTTACATGGGTAAGGGCACCACACATCCAAATAAGTGCCCTTAATGACCCACAGGCCGTCAGTCTCCATCGGTCATTCCTCGAAATCGGTGCCCTTTCAATTTTTAAAAATGTGGAAAATATAATAGTTTCAGACTGATTTCTTTCACTGCCCATTAAATTAACACATCTTAACATGACAAGAACTCGTGTTAGGCCATCTCAAGCAGAATCATATTGGCAGATAGCGGACCGCTGGTGGTATGCTGCTGGTGGTTGGGACCATTGGGACCACCAACTTGTCATTAATATTAAGAAAAGTTATTAAAATTATATATGTATAACCGAACAAATTAAAAAGATTTTAGACCAATAGTGGCAGAATACTGGGCAATTAGTCTGCAACCTACCAGTGGACCACCAGAGAACCGATGAGCAAAATGCCAGATCTGCCCCATGGGGACAGTGTTCCATCAGCCCCTTGCTATCTGGCATGTAGGCAATATGCATATAGATTATAGGTAATATACCCCCACAAACATCAGATGTATGAAAAATACTGCATATTTCAGTAGATAGAGGCTCATTTAGGCTGCATATTTATAGGCTGCAATTACGATCAGGTACACTGTGATCAGCTCCAGGGTAAGATAAAGGCTCATTTAGGCTGCATATTTATAGGCTGTGTATGTGTGTAGCCTGTGTGTGTGTGTGAGAGAGAGACTCATTTAGGCTACATATTTAGCCTATCTGCATATTTATAGGCTGCATACAATTTCAGAAAACTACTTGACTTAATGTAGGCCTAATTAAGACGTTTTGTGGAGATACATTTTATTTTATATACTATTCCTGCTCATAGTTTAATGACAGACAAAACAGGTTGATGAAATGCAAAATGTGTGTGTGTGTGTGAGAGAGAGAGAGAGAGAGAGATCAGCAGATGCAACAGCACCAAACCAGCCAATGCACGGGTTCCTGTTTTTGCGGTGGGCCTGATTATGTGCGTTTCGTAACAGCGCACAGAAAACTCCAGGGAACCGACAGCGCATATTTCTCGGCAACGACGCTGTGTGAACTGAGGAACTGAAAACGGCTATCTTGCGGACACATCAACACAGCTCACAAGAAGTGCGCAACAACCTATGGCAACAACACAGGAAAAGTTCCCTTGCTAAGTCAAGTTCCGGATGTCACGCGCTGGTTTGCGGCCACATAGAGCCCCGGGTGCCCAGTGTCGCTTTTGGCACCTTAACCGCAAAATGACACGGGGGAGGTTTGCTGTGGTTTGCCTGGTATGACGGAGATTGAAATATTCTCGACTGAGTTATTTTACACTTTTCCCAAGGTTTCTTCACGCAAGGTGTCTGTTTTTTTTTGTGTTCGACACCTATTTTGTTGTTGATGGTTTCCGCATCCTTCCCGTATGGAGTAGGCTTGGCCATAACCAGGAATTGCGTGGGAAAGAAACGAAATCGAAACTTAGGCTACGCGAGTCTGAAAATGGAGTTCAATTGTTCGACGTCGTCTACACTTACGCGATGAACATAACTGGATTTTTTATCTTTTGCGCGACTTCCACAGTTCTCTGTCGAGGTAAGACTGTTTTTTTGCTTAAATCTGTGTAAGTTAGCTCTCTGGCTTAATGTCTAGGCCTACCTTATTTTAACCGAGTTGGCTAGTAGAGATGCATCCAGCCTTCCCTGAAGCCTATCGGGCTAACATTGTTGGAGTAGTGCTTCCTGTTAGCCAGCGAGCTAGCTGCGTTTGGATGAACATTTTTCAAACATATTGAGCTTGGTAGTCTTTAACCGGTCTCAGAATCACACCATGGACCGTGTAGACTGTCTTGCTTCAAAGTTACCCGTCTGCAGCATTTTGCCCGCACGTGACTTGGAATGTATTGTGAGCTGTTAACAGTGGAGTCGTGTTGAGACTCGCGTAAAGGCCTGTGTGTAGGGAGAGGGGGTTATACGGCAGGGCTTGCTCGGCGCTGGAGGTAGGCTAAGGTTTGTGTCCCGTAAACGGGTCAGTCTTCACTCGTGTGTGTCCCGTAAACGGGTCAGTCTTCACTAGTGTGTGTGTGTTAGTGGGGAAAGCATTTGTGGAGTGTGATGATGGAGCGTGCTGGAGAGGAAGGCTAACGACAGGCGAGTTGTATCAAGAGTGGGCCACAGGCACACAGCTGAGTAGCCTTCACACAGCTGAGTAGCCTTCACACTGCTGAGTAGCCTTCACACTGCTGAGTAGCCTTCACACAGCTGAGTAGCCTTCAGCTACACTGTCACTCACACGTTACAGGAGGACGACACAGACGGACACTGGACACATGCCTAAGAAATGGTAGTGAGTTCACACACACACCACACAGGAGAGAGAGAGACACACACACACACACACACACACACTACACAGGAGAGAGAGAGAGAGAGACACACACACACTCACACAAACACACACACACTTCACAGGACAATGAGAGAGACTGACACAGGACACACCCACACGCTCGATGGTGTTTTATGCCCCCAACGTCGTCTTCCAGGCAGCGCTGCCACTTAAAGGCACCTAATCCTAAACCCAACCCCAACCCTACACCTAAACCCAACCCTAACCTTAACCCATGCCTAACCCTACACCTAACCCCAACCCTAACCCTAACCTTAACCCATGCCTAACCCTAGTGCCTTCCAGGCAGCGCTGCCCCAACCCTAACCTTAACCCATGCCCAACCCCAACCCTAACCCTAACCTTAACCCATGCCTAAGCATAGTGCCTTCCAGGCAGCGCTGCCTTGAAGACAACGTTGGGGGCATGAAATACCAAGAAACCACACGCACACACATCTCACTCACTTACTCCCTCTGGAATGTTGGCATAGCTAGATTGGTAGGGTAGTAGATCTAATTATCCAGTAACAGACAATTTTGATGGGGGGGTATAGTGCAGATATCAGGCCTACTCTTGCATTACCAACATCATTAGTTTATTTATCTGCAGTAGGCCTAATACTCTATGCTTATGGATAACCTCACTAATGAGCTCCATTTCAGATCATTTAGAGACATTGGACATAGCCTATGCCAGATCATAGAGATATTGGACATAGCCTATGCCAGATCATTTAGAGACATTGGAATTTAAAGAGAACAAGAAAGAGAGAGAGACACTACACAGGAGAATGAGAGAGACTGACACACACACACACACACACACGAGAATAGGCTACATACAGACCAGACAAGACCACATACGTGATTTGATTCCACATTTCAAGTCAAGTTTAGTCAGGAACCGTTTTCTGAATTGCACACACACACACCAGGAAATGGTAGACTAGGAGCACATATTAAACAATATCAAGATAATGGGTCATTCCGTGTGAAATCACCCAATTTCAGCACAATTTGGCAGGTGACCCTCTCCGAAAAAAATCTGAAAAAAATCACAGGTGTTTGTAGACCAAATCCATGCATAGATCTAAAATAGTATATCTGTATAACTAATCGTTGCAAAACTACAGCCTTTTGAAACTTCAAGTCATTTTAAGCATTGTGGTGAACAATCCTTTTTATTTCACACACATTAGTGAAACTATGTGAATAGAAGTACATTTTCCTGTTGAATTAAAAAATCCAATCGGATCAGACGTATCTTGTGTACTTTCCCCTCTGCAAAGCTCTGAAAATGGCTATAAATTCATAATGTGAAAAGACATCATCACCTTTGAGGGCTTCTCATTCAAAAAGTATGTGACACAAATTCATCAGATTTTTTTCCTACTCTTATATGTATTATAAGGTCATTTTCCTACTCTTATATGTATTATAAGGTCATGTCCATGCATTAACTTTGGTTGTTATCATTTTCATATTTTCAGAGCATTTTTTTAAAATTGAGCTTGATTTTCAAAAAGCCTGTTTTCATCTTGTCATTTCACCACGTGGACAGTTAACAGGATTTTTTTTAATTTTACCATATATCATTATGTATGTGAGGATCATCTGCCCAAAATTTGGGCTTGTTGCTGAGTTTCTTCATTGAGAAGATTTTTTTTAAATATGGTCTATAAATCCACTGAATTTGTACTGGATCTGCAGTACCACTTTGCACCACATGTGGTGCTCTTTTAATACAATGGAAGTCAATGGAAGAGTAAGAGAGTCACTTGTTTGCTGCACATATCCAATCTAAACACACAGTTTATGGTTCATAGTTGAATTGGTCCAAATAAGTATTGCAACATAAACAACATACTACTCATACATAAATCTTATTTAGAGAAAATAAACTGATCAAGTAAATTATACACACATAAGACTGACTGGTCATCATACATGCAGCAATAGGATTTAGCATAATTACCATCTTTGTAACGAATATTCTACACCAGCTTCAACCTATCAGTGCCTATGTGAGTACTTTAATAATTACTAGCCAGCTGGTTAGGCAAAGTCTATATCCATCGTCATATGCATGGGATGCAGTCCTCTGTGATACATAGACAAAGAACATCAAGATGGAGATCAGTGCTTTGTCTTCAGCTACACTGTCACTCACACGTTACAGGAGGACGACACAGACGGACACTGGACACATGCCTAAGAAATGGTAGTGAGTTCACACACACACTACACAGGAGAGAGAGACACACACACACACACACTACACAGGAGAGAGAGAGAGACACACACACTACACAGGAGAGAGAGAGAGAGAGAGAGAGAGACACACACACACACACACTACACAGGAGAGAGAGAGAGACACACACACACTACACAGGAGAGAGAGAGAGAGAGACACACACACACACACTCACACAAACACAAACACACACACACACTTCACAGGACAATGAGAGAGACTGACACAGGACACACCCACACGCTCAATGGTGTTTTATGCCCCCAACGTCGTCTTCCAGGCAGCGCTGCCACTTAAAGGCACCTAATCCTAAACCCAACCCCAACCCTACACCTAAACCCAACCCTAAACCCAACCCTAACCCATGCCTAACCCTAAACCCAACCCCAACCCTAACCTTAACCCATGCCTAACCCTACACATAACCCTAACCTTAACCCATGCCTAACCCTACACCTAACCCCAACCCTAACCTTAACCCATGCCTAACCCTACACCTAACCCCAACCCTAACCTTAACCCATGCCTAACCCTAGTGCCTTCCAGGCAGCGCTGCCTTGAAGACAACGTTGGGGGCATGAAATACCAAGAAACCACACGCACACACATCTCACTCACTTACTCCCTCTGGAATGTTGGCATAGCTAGATTGGTAGGGTAGTAGATCTAATTATCCAGTAACAGACAATTTTGATGGGGGGGTATAGTGCAGATATCAGGCCTACTCTTGCATTACCAACATCATTAGTTTATTTATCTGCAGTAGGCCTAATACTCTATGCTTATGGACATAGGCTATGCCAGATCATAGAGATATTGGACATAGCCTATGCCAGATCATAGAGATATTGGACATAGCCTATGCCAGATCATAGAGATATTGGACATAGCCTATGCCAGATCATAGAGATATTGGAATTTAAAGAGAAAAAGAAAGAGAGAGACACTACACAGGAGAATGAGAGAGACTGACACACACACACACACACACGAGAATAGGCTACATACAGACCAGACAAGCCCACACACGTTAGATTTGATTCCACATTTCAAGTCAAGTTTAGTCAGGAACCGTTTTCTGAATTGCACACACACACCAGGAAATGGTAAACTAGGAGCACATATTAAACAATATCAAGATAATGTCATAGACGCATAGACAGCATTAATCACCGTTAAACGATATCAAGATAATGGCATAGCATAGACACAGCATTAGTCACCGTTAAACGATATAAAGATAATGTCATAGACACAGCATTAGCCACCGTTAGCTATCACTGGTAGTGATGGCGAACTGAAGCTTTCTGAACAGTGAAGCTTTCAATCCAATTGTATCAAAAAACAGGTTCAGTATTCTAAGCTTCAGAACTCTATGAGGTGGTGGGAGTTAAGGATGTCATTGTGTCACAAACTGTTTCATAGATATTAGCCATGTCTTTGAGTCGAAGATGAATACATTTTTAGTATGAATTAATGGATAAATAACATGACATAAATAACTAAGCCTATTTAGGACCTTGCATAAACCTTTCCCCCCCCGGGAAAACAAAAAACAATGAGAATAAGGATTTTGGTTGTGAACAAATACATTCATTTGGGAGGGAAATGAATGAAGAACACATTGCACATTGCACACACATGTCTGTGATTACATTGAGGATGTAGCCTAGAGCAACATTGTCTCCTCAGCCAAATAGGTGAGAGAGCCAGTGCAGTAGGCCTATCGGCTATATGAGCAGTGCAGTGCAGTAGGCCTATAGACTATATGAGCAGTGCAGTGCAGTAGGCCTATAGGCTATATGAGCAGTGCAGTAGGCCTATAGGCTATATGAGCAGTGCAGTGCAGTAGGCCTATAGACTATATGAGCAGTGCAGTGCAGTAGGCCTATAGGCTATATGAGCAGTGCAGTAGGCCTATAGGCTATATGAGCAGTGCAGTGCAGTAGGCCTATAGGCTATATGAGCAGTGCAGTAGGCCTATAGGCTATATGAGCAGTGCAGTGCAGTAGGCCTATCGGCTATATGAGCAGTGCAGTGCAGTAGGCCTATAGACTATATGAGCAGTGCAGTGCAGTAGGCCTATAGGCTATATGAGCAGTGCAGTAGGCCTATAGGCTATATGAGCAGTGCAGTGCAGTAGGCCTATAGACTATATGAGCAGTGCAGTGCAGTAGGCCTATAGGCTATATGAGCAGTGCAGTAGGCCTATAGGCTATATGAGCAGTGCAGTGCAGTAGGCCTATAGGCTATATGAGCAGTGCAGTAGGCCTATAGGCTATATGAGCAGTGCAGTGCAGTAGGCCTATAGGCTATATGAGCAGTGCAGTAGGCCTATAGGCTATATGAGCAGGCAGTGCAGGGGCAGCCGTGGCCTACTGGTCAGCGCTTCGGACTTGTAACCGGAGGGTTGCCGGTTCGAATCCCGACCAGTAGGCACGGCTGAAGTGCCCTTGAGCAAGGCAACTAACCCCTCACTGCTCCCTGAGCGCCGCTGTTGTAGCAGGCAGCTCACTGCGCCGGGATTAGTGTGTGCTTCACCTCACTGTGTGTTCACTGTGTGCAGTATCCTCACTGTGTATTGGGATAAATGCAGAGACCAAATTTCCCTCACGGGATCAAAAGAGTATATATACTTATATAGTGCAGTAGGCCTATCGAGCAATCTAACAGTCTATCATGTAGTCTACTGCCAGTGTGGTGGTTATAGAAATTGTGTGAGTCAACTGATTAGGGAAGTGCCTTGACAGTGACAAGGACATACTTTGGGACAGTGAAAGTGCTTGTGACGGTTAACAAACAGTGATGGTGCTTATGGACGCTACACTCGCTATGAACACTCTATTCGCCATACGCCACTATAAACTCTCTACGCTGCGCTATAGTATACGCCAGTGGTTCCCAAACTTTTAACAGACATGTACCCCCTCAGACATTATGATCTTCCGGAGTACCCCCAACACCACCAATTGTTAACAAGTTTTTTTTAAATTGTTTTACTAATATTAATTTTTATCAATTTTGTCGTGAATAGTTGTCATAAGCATATGATACAAATCTCATCAATAGTCAACATATGATAGGCCTACAAATGTGCTGAATATAATGATTTTAAATAGATCTGCACCTAATCTCACACACAATCGTCTTGTTGAATGCAGTGATCTTATCCGCTAGGTGCTTGTCTTTGCCTTGTAACTGGAGATTTAACTCATTGAGCTTTCCAAATATATCGCTAAGATAGGCCAGCTTCGTCCAGAAATGTTCATTAGTGAACGTGCTTGCAGATTCAAACATGCGCTCTTCCTCCAAGAAGAGGCGACTCGGAGCTCAAACACGCGACAGCACTTTACCTCGGGAAAGCCACCTTGCCTCGCTGTGAAACAGTACAGCCTTTTGGTCAGCTCCCATCTCCTCTCAAAGTGCGGAGAATAGACACGCTTTTAAGGGTCTTGATGAAGTTCACCACTCTCACAACCTCGTTCAAAAGCTCATTCCGGTCTGGACTAACTAAGCTGCCTTGATACGAGCGCTTCCCTATGAATAACACAGTGCGTCCATTGCGCATCGGGTGCTACCTGGGCCTATGCTACAGATAAAAAAAATAAATAAAAAAAACTCCTGTTTTTCACGTCAGTTCGCGCCCCACCTGGCATGTCTCTGCGACCCACAGTTTGAGAAATGCTGTTTTACCCTCTCTGTCTCCACTCTCGAATATTTTGTTAATGCGGAGAAAATAAGTTTTTAATGTGTAGTGCAAATGCGGAAGTTAAGTTACCAACGTGGGATAGAGAAAACGTTTGAAAAGGCATATGACTTAGATCTTTTTTTCGCGTACCCCCTGAAATCAGCCCACGTACCCCTGGGGGTACGCGTACCCCAGTTTGACAACCGTGGGTTTACGCTATAAACTCTCTACGCTACGCTATAGTTTACGCTATAAACTTACTTGCAAAAACTCTCTACTATACTCGCTATGAACTTGGCCATTAATGAACTCTCCACTCGCCATCACTAGTTCCTTCTTCATGTATCTGCACAATGCTTTATAGGGGTGTCCAGCCTGCTCACTGCTCTGTAGGTTTTAGTGGGAGAGCTAGCAGCCTGCTCTGTAGGTGTTAGCGGGAGAGCTAGCAGCCTGCTCTGTAGGTGTTAGCGGGAGAGCTAGCAGCCTGCTCATGGCTCTGTAAGTGGTGTTAGTGGGAGAGCTAGCAGCCTGCTCTTTACAAGTGGTGTTAGTGGGAGAGCTAGCAGCCTGCTCTGTAGGTGTTAGCGGGAGATCTAGCAGCCTGCTCATAGCTCTGTGTTAGTGGGAGGGAGAGCTAGCAGCCTGCTCATGGCTCTGTGTTAGTGGGAGAGCTAGCAGCCTGCTCATGGCTCTGTAGGTGTTAGTAGGAGAGCTAGCAGCCTGCTCATGGCTCTGTAGGTGTTAGCGGGAGAGCTAGCAGCCTGCTCATGGCTCTGTAGGTGTTAGTGGGAGAGCTAGCAGCCTGCTCATGGCTCTTTACAAGTGGTGTTAGCGGGTGAGCTAGCAGCCTGCTCATGGCTCTGTAGGTGTTAGTGGGAGAGCTAGCAGCCTGCTCATGGCTCTGTAGGTGTTAGCGAGAGAGCTAGCAGCCTGCTGATGGCTCTGTACAAGTGGTGTTAGTGGGAGAGCTAGCAGCCTGCTCATGGCTCTGTAGGTGTTAGCGGGAGAGCTAGCAGCCTGCTCATGGCTCTGTGTTAGTGGGAGAGCTAGCAGCCTGCTCATGGCTCTGTAGGTGTTAGTGGGAGAGCTAGCAGCCTGCTCATGGCTCTGTGCAAGTGGTGTTATTGGGAGAGCTAGCAGCCTGCTCACTGCTCTGTAAGTGGTGTTAGTGGGAGAGCTAGCAGCCTGCTCATGGCTCTGTACAAGTGGTGTTAACGGGAGAGCTAGCAGCCTGCTCATGGCTCTGTAGGTGTTAGTGGGAGAGCTAGCAGCCTGCTCATGGCTCTGTGCAAGTGGTGTTATTGGGAGAGCTAGCAGCCTGCTCACTGCTCTGTAAGTGGTGTTAGTGGGAGAGCTAGCAGCCTGCTCATGGCTCTGTACAAGTGGTGTTAGCGGGAGAGCTAGCAGCCTGCTCATGGCTCTGTAGGTGTTAGCGGGAGAACTAGCAGCCTGCTCATGGCTCTGTAGGTGTTAGCGGGAGAACTAGCAGCCTGCTCATGGCTCTGTAGGTGTTAGCGGGAGAGCTAGCAGCCTGCTCATGGCTCTGTAGGTGTTAGCGGGAGAGCTAGCAGCCTGCTCATGGCTCTGTACAAGTGGTGTTAGCGGGAGAGCTAGCAGCCTGCTCGATTGCTAGTGTGCTCGGGTTTCAAGAGCCTGTTGTACAGATCAATGGATGATGATGATTATGATGGTGATGATGATGGTCGTGATGATGATGGTGATGGTGATGATGGTGATGATGATGATGATGTGGTTTCTCACCCCCAGCCTTGGAGCCTCCTCCCCCTCCCTACGATGTGGGTCTGGAGCGGAATAAAGCAGTTCTGAAGTGGAGGAGTTCAGACTCACACAACAGCACCTACACTGTACAGTACCAGATGTGAGTGTACACACACACACACACCACCACCTACACTGTACAGTACCAGATGTGAGTGTACACACACACACACACACAACACCACCTACACTGTACAGTACCAGATGTGAGTGTACACACACACACACACACACACACCACCACCACCTAAACTGTACAGCACCAGATGTGAGTGTACACACACACACACACACACAGGGTTGGGCACCGAAACTCGGTTCCAATATATAACCGGCGCGTGGCAGACGGTAGTATCAACATGGAATAAGAACGTGCATTTCAGTGCCTCATTTCGATGCCACTTAAAACTCCTTAAATCTTTTTTATTTTTTTTAAATAGGAGGCATCACTGCATGTTACATCTTGCTTTGATAGCACCACATTCTATAAAGTTTGCACGTTAACAGATATAAGCTTAAAGCAGAGGGCTAGTGGACTGTGTTTGACAGCTTGTGTGAGCCCATGCTATTGCCAAGTAACTGTAAAGCAATATCACAAGCTCTTGTTGAAATCTAGCAAATAACTACACACAAGCAAAAGGCTATGAAACAACACCAACAGCCAGACAAAAAAAGTTTACACAAAAACTTGCTAATGCGCTAACTGGCATCTATTTGAAATGTTATCAGCAAATGAACATTAATCTTACACAAGCCCCGAACCGAGACGAGCGTACTGAACGGTTTGGATTTTGTTCATGAACCATGCCACCCCTAGCACACACAGACACACACACACACCATGGTCACTCATCATATACAGCAGCACGACATACATACACACTATAAACTAGGGCTGGGCGATAAAACGATAGCGATATGTATCGCAATAGACATGTAATCGATACAATAAAAAAATACGTTCGATAGAACATTCGATAATTAAAAGCAACGCACCCCTCCCGCCTTATGATGTCCATAAATAAATAGGCTACATATATCTTGCATTGTAGCTAGTATGTGCAACTCTACCAGAGTAGGCGATAGTAGGCCCACCTCAACACAGACTCTCAATGAGTCCTTGCCCCGTGCCATCTCTCTCTCTCTCTCTCTCTCGCAACAGGCGCATTCCCAATTCCTCAGCATGCACATGTAATCCAAACATTCACAATCGTGCAAGACGACTGGCTAAATTGCTATTAAATCCGGTTAGCATCATTAGCACGCTGCACGAATTTGTTCAAAACTGTTGCATTCAAATTGACTGCTAAATTCATCTCAATCCCGATGCAAATGGAAAAGTATTTTCCAAGACTCAAACAGGCCTGTTCCAAGGAGAAAAAGTATCATAAACACACGTGGGGAAACTGAACAGTCTAAGTAGACTATGATAAACTAGCAAATTAAGCTACTATGTTTACAATATTTCCAGACTTCAACCAGTGCTGCTTTTCATTCAGACTTAGGCTATGTGCACATTTATTTATTTGAGTGTTTTTCATGATTGTGTTATTTCTTTTCTCTGTTTGCTTTGATTGATAACGGAGGTGATTAAAATCAGAGGAAGGTTAAGTTTACAATAAAAGTGTTCTGGTCCTTATCTGAAATAGATTAAAAAAAAAATACAATAATTATCGATATCTACTGATATGAAATACTTATATCATGATCCAGTTTTCAGCCATATCGCCCAGCCCTACTATAAACACACACACACACACATACACGGGAAATACTCCATGGTCACTGTTATCCTGGCATCTTTCAACAGCCACTGTGAATATTGAGGTGTGTGTGTGTGTGTGTGTGTGCAGCGGCAGAGAGGATGGAGTGTGGCTTGACCTGCCGGGCTGTGTGAACACGCCGGAGAAGCAGTGTGACTTCAGCGCCGTGGCAACGCAACTCTACGGAGCAACACTGCAAGTGCGCACCCAACTACACAGCGTCTCATCTCCATGGCAACAGAGCAAGCAGGAAGTGGGATGTGTTCATAGTAAGTCCCCATGATCAGTAGAGTTGTGTGTGCGTGTGTGTGTGTTGTGTTCACAGTAAGACTACATGGTCAGTACAGGTGTGTGTGTGTGTGTATGTATGTGTGTGTGTTGTGTTCACAGTAAGACTACATGGTCAGTACAGGTGTGTGCATGGAAGAGTATTTCATATTTCCTTATACTCTCTCTCTCCCTCTCTCTCTCCCCCTCTCTCTCTCCCTCCCTCTCTCCAACCTCCCGTAGCTGGTTCCTGTTCTCCTGAGGTGGTTGCCATGGCGTCTCCTGGTTACCTGAGTGTCCAGATGGATCGTGAGCGCAGGGACCAGAGCCTTCAGGACGAGTACGAGGGACACCTGAGCTACAGAGTGCTCTACGGCAGGGAGGAAGGGAACATGAAGGTAACACACAAACACACACACACACACACACACACACACACCTGAGCTACAGAGTGCTCTACGGCAGGGAGGGAGAGGATAGAGAAGGTAACACACACTTACCTCTTCATTCGTACTCGTCGCTCGACTTATCGTGAGTAAATTCAAGATGGCGGTAAACGGTAAACTTCCTGAAGGTACTGTCTGTATAAATCGTCTTGTAAATAAACTACCAGGGCTTTTTCAAAGTTCTCAATGTCTCGTTTTAAATGTCAGGGCCCTCGGAAGTCTACCAATGAAGTGTGGAGCTACTTTGAGCCTCGTAAATGGTGTAAAACAGTGATTTATTTGCATGGCTAGCCCGATGCCCGAGGCACCCCCATTGAAAACCTGGTGGTAGCATCGGCTAACTAGCGCCAGATTTCGGAGTGCAGGGGACAAGCCGAGATGAGCAATGAGACAAAAGTTCATTCTCGGTATCATGTTTCAACACACTTTAGGTCAATATCACACCGAACTTCTCCTTTAATAAACCAGCATATTCTTTAAACATTACGCTCGTTAATAAACCAGCATATTCTTATTACGATCGTTAATAAACCAGCATATTCTTTAAACATTACGTTCGTTAATGAACCAGCATATTCTTTAAACATGACGTTCGTTAATAAACCAGGATATTCTTTAAACATTGCGTTCGTTAATAAAGCAGCATATTCTTTAAACATTGCGATCGTTAAAAAGCAGCATATTCTTTAAACATTACGATCGTTAATAAACCTGCATATTCTTTAAACATTATGATCGTTAATAAACCAGCATATTCTTTAAACATTATATTCGTTAATAAAGCAGCATATTCTTTAAACATTACGATCGTTAATAAAGCAGCATATTCTTTAAACATTATGATCGTTAATAAACCAGCATATTCTTTAAACATTACGTTTGTTAATAAACCAGCATGTTCTTTAAACATTACGTTCAGTGTGGTCTCCCCTATGTCAGCTGACAAGTGGTCCTGACAGTGTGTGTGTGTGTCCGTCGGGGCATCCCGAGTGTGTGTGTGTGTGTGTGTCCAAAGTCAAAGTCAAAGTCTGCTTTATTGTCAATTTCTTCACATGTCAAGACATACAAAGAGATCGAAATTACGTTTCCCACTATGCCACGGTGGAGACAAGACATTTTACCAATTAGGTCCACAGACAAACATAACATTCAATTAAACAATATAAAAAGTAAATAAGAAGGCACATACAATGAAGAAATAAGAGCAGCAAAAAAATGGGTTGCAATTGTGTAGACAGTCAATATAATAGTGCAAAAGTCAGGCCAATAAATGGCTGAGGTAGTTCTGTTTGACCTAAGTATGCAAGTGGCATAGTGGTGCAAGTTATGTAAGAGCAGCAGAAGTGTGTTCAGAAGTGTTTTCAGGACACAGGACAACAACAACAAGTTGCAAAGTGTACAAGTGGAGTAGTGCAAGTGGAGTAGTGCAAGGCAGCCATTGTGGGTCCAAAAGTCCAGGATGTTATGTGGCTGAGGGGGGAGGGGGGAGAGAGTTCAGCATCCTAACAGCCTGGTGTATGAAGCTGTTGGTGAGTCTGGTGGTGCGGGAGCGCAGGCTTCTGTACCTCTTCCCAGAGGGCAGTGGATCAAACAAATTGTGAGCGGGGTGACTTGCATCATTCACAATTGTGGTCGCCTTGCGGGTGAGGTGGGAGGTGTAAATGTCCTTCAGGGAGGGGAGTGAAGCACCAATAATCCTTCCAGCTGTGTTCACTATGCGCTGCAGGGCTTTTCTGTTGTATTCAGTGCAGCTTCCGCCCCACACAGCGATACAGCTGGAGAGGATGCTCTCAATGGTGCCTCGGTAGAATGTGGTCATGATGGCTGGTGGAGCACTTGCTCGCCTGAGTTTCCGCAGAAAGTACAGGCGGCACTGAGCTTTCTTTGCCAGTGATGCAGTGTTGGTGGTCCAGGAGAGGTCTTCACTGATGTGCACCCCCAGGAATTTGGTGCTGCTCACTCTCTCCACCACAGCACCGTCGATGGTCAGTGGCAGGTGTTGGGTGTGACCTCTCCGGAAGTCAACAACAATCTCCTTGGTCTTGCTGACGTTCAGCAGGAGGTTGTTGTCCCTGCACCACGTGGTCAGAAGGTCGACCTCCATCCTGTATTGAGTCTCGTCGCCCTTGGTGATGAGATCCACCAGAGTTGTGTCGTCAGCAAATTTCACTATGTGGTTGTTGCTGTAGGTTGCAGTGCAGTCATGCGTCAGCAGGGTGAAGAGCAGCGGACTGAGCACGCAGCCTTGGGGGGCCCCCGTGCTCAGTGTGATGCTGCTTGAGATATTGTTGCCAACACGTACTACTTGAGGCCTCTGACAGAGGAAGTCCAGTAGCCAGATGTCCATTGGGGCATCCCTAGTGTACGTGTGTGTATATTTACATGTTTATGGTAACACCTCCATTTATCACTCATTTCGTCCGAAAATTCTAAAACAACGATGTTTGTGTGTGTGTGTGTGCGCCTGTGTGTGTGTGTGTCTCTGTGTGTGTGTGTGTGTGTCTGTAACTAATTGTTTGTGTGTGTGTGTGTATGTAACTAATTGTGTGTGTGTGTGTGTGTGTGTGTGTGTGTGTGTGTGTGTGTGTGTGTGTGTGTGTGTGTGTGTGTGTGTGTGTGTGTGCGTGTAACAGGTGTTCTGTGAGGGCTGTGTGTCAGCGGTGCGTGTGGAGCCGTTAGCTGTTGGAGAGCGGTACTGTGTACAGGTGCGTTACCTGCTCTACAGCAAACCATACGGCTCACCCAGCGATCCTGTGTGCCGGCTCATCCCACACTCAGGTTAGTGCACACACGCACACACACACACACACACACACACACACAGGCACACGCACACGCACACACACAGGCACGCACACACACACAGGCACGCTCACACACACACACACACAGGCACGCTAGCACACACATACACACAACAACACTCCTGTGAGCCTGCCATCCCACAGTCAGTCAATGGCGATATTTGATGAGACAGCCACACTAGGGCTGGGATAAACGGTTATTTTTTAAACGATTAATCTAGCGATTATTTTTCCGATGCATCGATTACTCTAAAGATTAATTTTTTTCAGGCCGATTCAATTTCGATTTGATTATCGATTATCTCCATATTAATTGACTAATAGAAATTTATACATGTTGATTTACATATCTGAATGAAAAAAACATGAACTCAACATTGCAATATATGTTTATTGCTCTTAAAATTTTAAAATAAAAGGCTATACAAGTGCAAAGTAATGCATTCTTAGTCAGAGGTAGCATTCAATAAAACCTTGAAGCCTTGAAAACACATACAGTAGGCCTAGCTTACTGAAAACACATACTGTAGGCCTATCTTACTGAAAACACATAGGCCTATCTTACTGAAAACACATACTGTAGGCCTATCTTACTTGAAAAC
The DNA here is from genome assembly GCF_046254945.1 of Alosa pseudoharengus. Taxonomy (NCBI): domain Eukaryota; kingdom Metazoa; phylum Chordata; class Actinopteri; order Clupeiformes; family Clupeidae; genus Alosa; species Alosa pseudoharengus. The sequence goes on along the minus strand of NW_027468718.1, from coordinate 2,563,054 downwards.
ACATAGGCCTAGCTTACTGAAAACACATAGGCCTATCTTACTGAAAACACATAGGCCTAGCTTACTGAAAAAAAGTGCATCTTGTAATTCTTCTTTCAGATGAAAATAACAACAACTTGATGTCTAGCATTCGATAAAAAAAATAAAAAGGTCACCCAAAATACTTGTTTAGAGCAACTGAAAGAATACAGTAACTATTGTAAACTTGAGGGCTTTAAGCTATACAGAGAGTAAAATGTAACAGCGACAGTGGGAGCCAGCAGCCTTGTCCAGTCATGGCACAGAATTGAACATTTATGTTGAAAACGCATAGGCCTAGCTTACTGAAAACACATAGGCCTAGCTTACTGAAAACACATAGGCCTAGCTTACTGAAAACACATAGGCCTAGCTTACTGAAAAAAGTGCATCTTTTAATTCTTCATAAAAAATAACAACAACATATAGTAACACTCTGCCACTCACCTTTTTCTGAAACTCAAAATTAAAAACTAAAATTCAAGTAAGAGTGTACAAAAGGAAAATAATGCATTCTGATGTCTAGCAAATTAATAAAAAGGTCACCCAGCCACCCTTTCTTAGAGCTATTGAAAGAATACAGTAACTATTGTAAACTTGGGGGCTTTACGCTAAATACAGAAAGTGCTTTTCCAACAAAAATAAATAATGAAAATAAACATTCAGAATTCAACATTTATGTTGAACATAGGCCTAGCTTACTGAAAAAAGCATCTTCATTCACATGCAAATAACAACTTGCACTCTGACACTTTCCTTTCACCTTAAGAATACTGTGTGTGTGTGTCATTCAAGACAAAATACAGTCATATATTGGAGGGGGGGTATGTGAGCATTTCAACATGCTCAGGAGTCAGACTTGCCCTTTTTTTTAGTAACGATGTTCCCAGCAACTGAGAAAAGCCTTTCAGGTGTGGCATGTATAGACATATATGGGTCGGCTGCTGCAGCCAGGGCGGGGAACCTTATGGCGTTATCCTTCCACCATGTAAGGGGGTTGTTATCCCTTGGGATAGGGTTTTCCCTAAAATACATAAGCACCTCTTTCCTGACTGTCTCACTGTCCCCGGCCCCATCACGATTCTCCCGGTCCTTGTTTTCTTCATTGCCGTCTTCCCCCTCAGAATCTGTGCCCAACAAAGTGTCCAACAAAAAGCAAGGCAAGGCCATTTATTTATATAGTGCATTTCATACCCCAGGTAGACACAATGTGCTTTACATAGCTAAGGCATTACCTCAGATAAAAGTAAACAGGTATAAAACATATCACAAGTATAAAATATATCACAGTAGTAGAATAAGTAAAAACAATAAAAGCAATAAAGTAATAGAATAAGTAAAAGCAATACAAATAAATTAAAAACAGGAAAAAAAAGCCATAGAGAAGAGGGTGGTGTTCAGTTGGGTTTTTAAAATGCCAATGGTTGGAGCAGTCTTAATGTGCTCAGGGAGTTTGTTCCATATCTGGACTGCATGGTAGTTAAAAGCAGCTTCACCCTGTTTGGTGTGAGTAGAAGGTACAGTATGCATAATACCTGCCTTTTCTGTGATCTAAGAGGTCTGAGGGGGATGTAAAACTTAAACATGTCTGATATATATGTTGGCCCCATCCCATGCAGTGCTTTAAAAACCAGTAGCAGTACTTTAAAATCCTAAAAGAAACTGGCAGCCAATGCAGGGACTTAAGTATAGGGGTGATGTGTTCTCTTCTGCTTGTCTTTGTTAGGAATAGTGCTGCAGCTTATTGAACTAATTGAAGTTGTCTAATTGTTTTTTTTTTTGGAAGTCCTGTGAAGAGCCCGTTGCAATAGTCTAGCCGGCTTGAAATAAAAGCATGGACAGACTGGGACATAAGGTCTCTCAGCTTGGCAATATTTTTCAGGTGATAAAAAGATGTCCTAGTTACAGCTCTCATATGATCTATCAAAGTTGAGGTCATTATCACTCCAAGGTTTCTGACTTTAGTCTTAATTTCAAACCCTTTTGCCCTAAAAAGTGTAGGCATTTTGTCTCTTTCATCCTTCCTCCCAAATAAAGTTACTTCAGTCTTCTCTTTGTTCAATTGCAAATAGTTTTGTGACATCCACCTATTTATTTGGTCAAGGCAGTCACATAGTGAGCCAAGGGGATCCTTATCAGTGGGTGACACCTGACATCAAGGGTGCTGGAGATGAGGTGTAATTACCAAGGGCAACAAAGAGCAGGACTTCTTCTTTTGTGGGGAGCTTGCTGAGGCTTCTTGTCCTACAGCTGCCTGTAACAATCTCTGATTCCTTCTGATATCAAGGGCAACAGTCTGTATTTTTACTTGTAGTTTGAGTGCATCAATTGCTGGAAGGAACTTCATTTTTCCGGGCATTTTTTCCATCCTCTTGAAATACAAACACCTCCTGCCACCTTGACGATATCTCCTCTTTTGCTTTGGTCTGGAAAAAGGTCATGGCAGCAGAATGAGGCTGTGCCATAAGATTGACCACTAATGAAAACTTTGGCTTGCTCATAGGGCTTGAGCACCTCTTTTAATTCCTCCAGAAGAATCCATTGATCGTCTTTCAGATCAAAATAGTGCTTTCTGCGCTGTGTGATTTCTGGATCTGATAGCGTTGCAACCACTGGCCATCGCTGCTCTAAAAGACGTTCAATCACATAGTATGAACTGTTCCAACGGACTTTATGTTCAACTGTGCCCATCTGTTTTTGTTTTAGCTTCAGCTTAGTGGTAGCCGGCTCACTTTTCTTTATGTGTTTTACGAGGCACCGTGTAGCTGAGAGTGCCTTGCTAATCACAGGGTTGTCCATTGCATGTTTGCTAATCACTGGGTTGTCCATTGCATGGTTGCTAATCACAAGGTTGTACATTGCATGTTTGCTAAACACAGGGTTGTCCATTGCATGTTTGCTAATCACAGGGTTGTCCATTTCTGCTGTGTGGCGTTCTTCAACTGGCAGTGTTGTCAAATTGAAGGAGACAAGATCCCAACTGTCATCAATAAAACGACAAGTTACCCCTAAGTAGGCTTCTGTGACCAGACACAGAAAAAGTAAAACAAACAAACAAAAGTAAAAAGTAACTCTCTCCCCATCTCTCCCTGTGTGTGTGCGTGCGTATCATTCGAGAATTCACAAATATTTATTTTATGCACAACTACAGACCAATACGCACGTGTATCAAATCTATGGACACAAATATTTTGACAGCTATCTCGCTCCATAAAATGGCCTGTCTGCAGTTCTGACCTGTAGGCTTGGGAATCGGTTCCAGGTATCGGTTAGGAACCGGTTCCAAACGTTCCGATCCATCGGAATCATACACATCCACACGTTAACGATTCCACTAACGATTCCAATACAAAGCTTTGTTTTAGAAATGTTTACTTTTTTAGAAATTTTAAAGCATTCCACTTCTTTTTTTTTTTTATATATATTTTTTTGGCCTTTTATGCCTCTAATTTACAGGACAGTGGAGAGTGACAGGAAGTGAGTGGGAGAGAGAGCCGGGGTGGGATCCGGAAAGGACCACAGGGCGGGAATCAAACCCGGGCCGCCGGCGCACGGCGCAGGTGCCCCAGCCAGTTGCGCCACGGCTGGGGCCAAAGCATTCCACTTCTGTATTGATATTGCACACTTGGTATTCATTCTCTAAAACCACTTTAAATTAGACATTCAAAGCCAACAACTCTCAAAGCCATCCTATAAGTATTCAGCAAATGATAGTGCTGGGCGGTATACCGGTTCACACCGTATACCGGTGTATATTTTCGTTATGATATGAATTTGTAATATACCGCCATACCGGTGTATTTGATTACACAACGTTTGGAACGCTGCGCCACGCGACAGTGTTTCAGACGGTACTTTTTTCACACACACGCATGGTGCCACTGTGAGGCATAGTGAGGGTAAACACTACACACCTTAAATTTTTCCCCTGAAGTATGACCCTTAAGGCTTAATTTCTCCTTAGATAAGGGGTTTATTTAAGGGTGTTGCACAGAATACCTTAAATTGTTTCTTTAGTTAAGGAAAAACGTTAAGGGATACTGCATTGAAAGGGACTTACCTTCACGAAAATTCTATTGAGATTGTTCAACAGATGTAACTAGCTGGCTAGTAGGTGATGTCGTTAATTAGCAACCCACCGAACACAGTCAAGTTTAATGAGATTATCATTCATCTCACTTTAAGAATATTCGCTGAAATTATCCAGGTAGCAAGTAAAGCATGTTATAGACATGCACTGAGCAATACTAGCTGGCTAGTTAGAAAGTATCCTGACTGTCATCAGTGCACCAAAACAAACTTTTTTGTTAATGTTTTGCCTAGCGAACCGAACCGAAGCTCATGGCAGGCTAACAAGACATCCACATCCACATGAAGTTAACGTTAGCCTACCACTAACGTCATGTAAACCGCACAATAACAATAAGGCATGTTTCTGATAGGCCTATTTGACAGAGTAAGCATACTAGCAGAGAGGTTTCATTTTAAATTGTATAATTTTCAAAAAAGTATAAAGTTGCACTACTGTTTGTATTGGTTTTATAGTCTACAAGATGTTTGTGAAATTTGCACAGTAAAAGTTCTGTATTTTGACTGCAATTGTCTTTGCATTCTGATTAGATTCTTCATGAATCATGAGTGGCTCTTGTAAACAGCATCATTTTCTGGGGCCATGCAAAACTGCATTACCACTAGTGTGGAGTTATTCTACATCATAACAGTAAAATAGACCATCCTTAGTCAATGTACTGCAGCAATTCCTCTCTCAACCTGTAGAAAATGCTGTGAACATCTGATTATGCATGGGGGAAAAAATACCGTCATATGCCGTGAAACCGTAAGAATTTAGAAAAATACCGTGATATACATTTTTGGTCATACCGTCCAGCACTAGCAAATGATACAGGAATCAATATGGGAATCGCATCGATAAGCAGACTCGACAATGGCATCGATATCAATAATTTCTTAACGATGCCCATCCCTACTGACCTGTCACATGACCTGTCGCATGACCTGTCACATTGGGTGCATCATGAGTTAGCGTAACTCAGCAGTCTATCGTGTTTTTACAGGTTGAGGGTCTTGATGGTTGTTATGAAACGCATAATAAATAATAACAAATAAATAATAATAATAATAATGACTGGTGTGGCAACAGCATTGTACACACACACACTCACACACTCACAAATGCACACACACACACTCACAAATGCACACACACACACACACACACGCACACACTCACAAATGCACACACACACACACACACACACACACACACAGAAAAGTCAAACAAACAAACAAACGTAAAAAGTAACTCTCTCCCCACCTCTTCCTGTGCGTGCGTGCGTGTGTGCGTGCACATGCGTGTGCACGTGTGTGTGTTCGTGCGTGTGCGTGTGTGTGTGTGCGTGTGTGTGCATGTGTGTGTGTGTGTAGAGCGGGCGAAGGAGCTGTACCTGGCGGTGTCTCTGGCTGCTGCTTTCTCCGTGCTGGTGGCCCTGAGCATCGGCTGCTACTGTTTCATCAACCGCCACTACACACACATCAAGGACTACATGAGACCCTGCAGTCTGCCTGACCACTTTACTGAGGTAACACACACACACACACACACACACACACACACACACACACACACACACACATCAAGGACTACATGAGACCCTACAGTCTACCTGACCACTTTACTGAGGTAACACACACACATACACACATATCAGATAGATAGATACAGTAGATGATACTTTATTGATCCCCAAGGGGAAATTCAAGGACTACATGAGACCCTGCAGTCTATCTGACCACTTTACTGAGGTAACACACGCACGCACATGCACACACACACACACACCTCACTCCTGTGTTCTGTCCTCTGCAGTTCTTCTCAGGAGAGTTTGTCCAGACGCTGGCCAATCCCAGTGCAGAGCTGCAGTCACATGACCTCATCAGCAGCATTGAGGAGGCGGAGTTTAAGGAGGAAGAGGAAGTTGGAACTACGACCCTGAGCCAATCAGAGGGTGTGACTCTTGTGGACGAGGAAGAGGAGAGGGGGGAGGAAGAGGAGGGGGGGGAGGAAGAGGAGGGGGGGGAGGGGAGTGGGGGCTACAGAGACTATGAGGGCTCTGGGTACAACTCTAACTCATCGCTGGTATCACACTCACACACACACACACACACACACATGAACAAATCTCACTCCAAGCTGAGTTCAAAACTTCAGAACCCTGAACTTGACCATTAATTGTGTGGTGCGTGCGTGCGTGCGTGAGCGAGCAAGTGGATGAGTGTGTGTGTGTATCTTGTTTGTGTTGCTGTATGAGTAGATACAACTTTCAATCCGCCCAATCATCTACGCTATGTTACGAATAGTGTGTGTGTTTGAGTTAGAGAGGGTCAGCTTACCAGAGCAAAGTGTGTGTGTGTGTGTGTTTGGTGTGTATGTGTGTTGGAGTTGGGGGGGGGGGGGTGTATCGTGAGTAATGCCAGCCGTGGGAAAGCTTGGTTTTGGTCAGATTACAGCAGGTGTATGTATGTGTGTGTGTGTGTGTTTGAGAGGGTCAGCTTACCAGAGCAGAGTTCTATTCATGATTTCATCCATCACCAGCACACATATTCTGTGTGTGTGTGTGTGTGTGTGTGTGTGTGTGTTTGAGTGTGTGTGTGTGTGTGTGTGTGTAATGTTTGAACTGAGTGTGTGTAGTAGGTGCCATACTTTATGATTCTGGTGTGTATGACACACCCCACTGGCAATAAATGTGACATGTCTAAATGCTCCTGTGTCTGCTCCTGTTCCTAATCACACACACACACACTCCCACACATACACAAACACACACTCCCACACACACACACACATCATACACACCACACACACTCCAACACACACACATACACACCACCCACACACATACACACCACCCACACACATATACACCACACACACTCCCACACATACACCACACACACACACACGTACAGTACACACAACACACACACACCATTACAGATGCGTGTCTGTGTCTGCTCCTGTTCTTAATCATTAGAGGGAATCACTGACGGTGCAAGAATGTGTGGGTTAGTTACAGAGGTCACAGGCTGCTTCAAGCTCATCATCTGAACCGTCAATCTTGTGCACTTTAAAAAGAAAAAGAGATTATTTTTTTATTTTTATCTATACAAAATATTTTTGCTGTAGCCTAAACTATTTTGCACTGTATTATTTTAACCAGGCACACATGGGTGGAGTAGTTATGATAATATTGCAATAAGTTCACAACCACAAAGCTGATCTGCTTCAGTTTCTCTTCAGAAATGGTCAAAATTAGTGTACATTTCAGCACTCCATGAAATGATGCAGAAGTGGTCACCTGTATAATGCTATAGATGCTATATATTTCATTTTCAGGACCGTCTGGGATACCCATATCTGGGCAAGTATGATGTGAAAATATGTTCCATGTCTCAGGCTTTATATCAAGAGAAATCATTTGCGTCTCATTTTTTTCTTCATATTTTTGCATTTATGTCACTAAGCATGCCAGTGGAAATATTCATACGGATATGTGTAAGTGGGATTGTTTGGAATCTGGCAATATAAGAACTATGATAGTGGGATACTCGGGCTAAGCAATTTACAACAGTGTATGTAGGCCTACATGATCATTACATTAGAACAGGCCTACATGATCATTACATTAGAATAGGCCTACATGATCTACATGATCATTACATTAGAATAGGCCTACATGATCATTATATTAGAATAGGCCTACATGATCATTATATTAGAATAGGCCTACATGATCAATACATTAGAATAGGCCTATGTAACGGATGCCAGCTAGCTTAGCTGTGCTTGGTAAACTTCACTCACCGACGCCTCAAGAGTGCTGCTGGCATGTGAGCCAGTAACCTGGGCTATTGGCTCAATTGTTAGCACGCTCGCCTCCCGATCCGAGGTGCTGCTGTTCGCGGGTTCGAGTCCGGGCGTGTGCAGGGCTGAATCGTGCAGGTTCAACACAACGCAGGTTACACCTACATGATCATTACATTAGAATAGGCCTACATTATCATTTCGGCCAAAAGTTGGAGACCATGTGGAAATGTGTTGCAATTTCAAAACCAGTGTTCTGTCGAGTTATGCTAGCTAGGCTACTACAGGAGTGGGAAAATCAGAGGTCTGGAAAGTGTGGAGAGTGGTGCTGGATTCTGATGGAAATTCTACAGGTTATGTGCAATGCTCAAAATGCAAGGTGCTGATGAAATATCAGATACTGCTGAAGTTTTATTCTGCACACACGCACAGCAAAGCATACAGTACAGGGTGAGTTCGCCAATAGCTCCTCTCTCCATAAAGATATTAGACAGGCAAACAAAAATGCATGTAAAGTGAAGAATAATAACAAAACATACCTGCACACACGCACAGCAAAGCATACAGTACAGGGTGAGTTCGCCAATAGCTCCTGAAAAAGTTCACACGTACCAACTATATTACAGGTGCTAATGTGCTATCTCAGCTACCTAGCTAAACTACTGTACATCGCTGTAGGGCTATTTTTGGCATGTGGCTAGACGGACGTATACATGTAAACAATGCATTTAAAAAGTAAATTCACAAAAATAACTCACAAATAATATACATAAACTGAATACAAACAATATAAAGTGAAGCAATCTTATGGATGACAATATTTAATAGAAATATTTATAAAATTGCTTATGAGGCTGCAATCAGTCAACCTACCTCTCTCCATAAAGATATTAGACAGGAAAGAGGAAGGGGGGAGACAGGGGGGTCAAGACCAAGGGGGAGAGGAGGGGCTACTAGAGACCCTCAATACCAGTGTGTAATAAATTGAATAGATTTAAACTGTAACTAGATAACCTAGATCTATTGTGCAATTATGTGATTCATACAGTAAGTATAAGGTCTAACCTGTTACACTCACCCCTTCAGAATTGCACAAAGATCTGCAAACATCAGGTATACAGGCCATTAGAATTAAAACCTTCCAGCATAAAAAGCTGCCTACCCCCCCCCCCCCCCCCATCAGGCTAAAAGAATACAGAGGTTGATCAAGTCTTAGAAATCTGTATAGGAAACAGGGATGCCGTTTACACCCCTTAGACTAAGGCCTACAGACTATACCATAACGGAGGACAAAAGTAAAGCACACTCTACTGAAACCCATAACAACCCATTAAACCAGGTCAATAAACAGGGTTAGAAAACAATACTCAAACATGGATGACATGTCTCTCAGGGACATCATCGCTAAGAACAGATTGAAGCTGAACCATAGATTCAATCAACCTACACACAGGCCTTATAACCCGACCAAATCTAGAAGTGTGAGGTGAGTGTGGTGCATGTGTGGTGTGTGAAATAGGAATGTGTGGCTGTGTAGATGAACTAATGTGAATGTGACTAGAAGCATCAGTCAGACCATGCTCAGGAGGGGAGTCAGAGGGAGACTGGACCAAGCCAGGATCATCAGTCAGGTCTTCTGTAGACCCTGCAGTGACATCTGAGTGATGCTGTGAGACCCATGATGAAGTACGGGCTCCACTATCTGCATCCAGAGAAGAGATAGCTTCATCCAAGGGATGGACAGACACTGTATCACTGAGAACTGCAGGCACAGAGTGAGGCTCATTCTCAACAGAATCAGCATCCGCCTTGCCACCTTCCGTGGAGCTTCCATCTAGCCTCTCACTCAGAGGGAGAAAATTGACCTCCAGCAGCAGGTTACGATGCACCACTTTCTCATTTCCAAGGTCATCACGAATCCTGTAAACGTGGAGCACTGGCTTGACAGCAATGACTGTGTACATGGTGTCTCCCCACCTGTCTGCTAGCTTACGCTTCCCGCGGCAGCCCTTGTTCGCCACCAGCACTCGGTCTCCTATCGACAATGGCTGACCTTTGGCCTTCTTGTTGTACTGACTTGACTGGTGTTTCTGTTCTGACTCTGTGTGTTTCTGGGCAACTGACATGGCAGACTTGAGATCTTTTAGAAGAGATTCCACAAAGGAGTCATAGTCACACACTGTGTTGTCCAGCAAAACACTACGGAACATCAAGTCCACCGGCAGCCTTGGAACACGGCCAAACATGAGATAAAAAGGAGGAAAACCAGTAGTCTCATGGGCCGTGCAGTTGTAAACAAACGTCATCGTCTGGACCATCTGATGCCACTTGTGCTTCTGTCTAGGAGGCAAGGAGCGGAGCATGCCACCCAGAGTCCTGTTGAACCTTTCAGTCCCACCATTCCCCATAGGATGATAGGGAGTGGTGTGAGACTTTGAAACACCAGCAAGGCGAAGAAGCTCTGCAACCAGCTCGCTTTCAAAGCTTGTTCCCTTATCAGAATGGATACGCTCAGGGAAACCGTAGACACAAAAAAACTTGTCCCATAGTGTCTTTGCCACTTTTCTTGCTGTCTGGTCTCGACAGGGAAACGCTTGGGCGAGCTTTGTGAAATGGTCTGTAATTACAAGAACATCCACAGACTTGTTGTTGTGATCCTCTGCAGACCAGAAGTCAATGCAGACAAGTTCCAGTGGAGCAGTGGTCTTTATGCTCTCCAATGGAGCTCTGGCAGCTGGCTCAGGTGTCTTACTCAACACACACCTCCCACACTTCTTAACATAGTCACGGACCTCCCTCTCCATGTCATGCCAGAAGAACCTTTGGCGGGCCAGGTGGAGTGTGTGCACGCCTGACCCTGATGGCCAGCGAGGTCATGGACCCCCGTCAGAGCTTCAGACTTCAGCGCTGCAGGTAAGACATACTGAAATCTTTTGTGGTTTATCAGAGGGTCCTTACAGACTCTATACAGGACACCATTCTGGAAGACCAGTTTGTCCCAGGACCTCAGCAGCTGTAGAGTAGACTGGCTTTCTCGGCAACGCTCACGGAAAGATGGTCTTCGTTTCCTTTCCACATAAGGTATAACGGCTGCGATGGAAGTGTCTCGACGCTGGTGGGACTGCAGGTCCTGCAAAGACATAGCGGGCAAAGCAGGCTGGCCAACAGGAAGCACATCAGACAGGTGTTCCACTACTGACATCGCTCTGAGCTGTGAGGCAGACTCCCAGTCACTGTGGCTATCAAGCAACGTTGAAACCTCATCTTCCAAGAGAGATGCATGGGAGCTGGCTGAAGACCCATTCATACAGGTAAGTGCTTGTGGCTGGCTGATGAAGCGGAAAACATCCTGGACGAGAACATCTCCAACATCCTTCACACACCCAAGCAGGTCTCTGTATGGTTCTGAAAGCAGCCGCTGGCTCAAAGGCTTGACAAAGGGGTCTCTGCTCAGTGCATCGGCAACAATGTTCAACTTTCCCGGAATATGCTTGATCTTGAAGTTATATGGAGCCAACTTGGCAACCCAGCGCTGTTCACAGGCGTCCAGTTTGGGCTTTGTCATGATGTATGTGAGTGGATTGTTATCAGTCCACACTGTGAACTGGCTGCCCTTCAGCCAATGGCTGAACTTATCACACACCGCCCACTTAAGCGCCAAAAACTCTAGTCTGTGTGCTGGGTAGTTCTAGTCTGCGTGCTGGGTAGTTCTAGTCTGTGTGCTGGGTAGTTCTAGTCTGTGTGCTGGGTAGTTGGCTTGGCTTCGGCTGAGTGACTTACTTGCAAACGCCACTGGCCTCGCTCTGTCATCACCATCCTGGACTTGTGAGAGAACAGCTCCCAGGCCATCAAGAGACGCATCAGTGGAGAGAATGAAAGGCTTATTAAAGTCTGGATGGGCAAGGACCACACAGTTGACCAAAGCAGCCTTCAGCTCTGCAAAACCCCTATCACAACCTGCCGTCCAGTCTTGCGGAGTCATCTGGCAAAAAGTGCCACCTCTCCCACCTTTCGCTGTTCTGCCTCTACGCTTAGAGCCTGCAGTCAAACAAAACAGAGGCTTTGCAATGGAGAAACAGTTTGGAATGAAATGCTGGTAGTATAGGACCATGCCCAAGAACGACCGTATCCTTTTCTGGGACGGGGTGCAGCCATCTGACTCCATCAAGTCAGTCTTCTCAAAGGATGAAATCACCGCAACTTTATCCTGATCTACTAAAACACCATTACTGTCCACTATGTGGCCCAAAAACTTAACTGACTGCCTCAGGAAGTAGCACTTCTTTTGAGAAAGCTTGAGGTTGTTGGCTCTCAGCCGGTCGAATACAGTTCTCAGACGCTCTAATCCCTCACTGACAGATGGAGCAAAAGATAGCAAATCATCAAGGTAACATAAAAGTGTGGAAAAATTCAAGTCACCAAAGATGCTGAGCATCATCCTCATAAAGGACCCAGGACTGTTGCATAGGCCTTGTGGCAAACGGTTATATTCGTACAACCCTAACGGAGTGGTAAAAGCTGTGAATTTCCTATCAGCTTCACATAGGGGGACATTGTAAAATCCAGACGTCAAGTCCATAGTGCTGAAAACAGCATTGCCCCCAAGCGCAGCAAGGCAGTCAGACTGATGGGGCAGAGGGTGAGCATCTTTGATGGTCCTAGCGTTCAACCACCTGAAGTCTGTGCAGATACGTAGGTCCCCATTCTTCTTCCAGACCATGACTAAAGGGGAGGCATAGTCACTCACAGACTTCTTGATGATCTCCCGCTCCTCCATCTCGTTCAGCACCTGCCTCAGTTTGTGGTAGTGTGCTGGTGGGACTCTCCGATAGGGAAGCCGGAAAGGGCGGTCATCTGAAAGGTGGATCTTGTGAACAAAGTCTTTAACCTCCCCACAGTCAAGCGAGTCTTTTGAGAAGATGTCACTGTACTCCAAGAGCAGGGTGGCTAGCTTGGCTTTGTCAGCAGGGGAAACTTCACAGCCCTCTACGTCAATATCAGTCAAACCAGCATCCTTCATTGCCTGAACCAGATCAGTGTGCACACTACTGGACACTGCTTTTGGAGGAAATTAGTTCCCAGTATTATTTTTTATTTCTCATGTTTTGTAGAACAGACTTGGATCACGTTAGTACCAATTATGAAATCATCCCTCTGGCCAGCAACAACTAGAGTGGGTACAATAAACTTAGACTCATACACTTCAATTTCAAGGTCATAGAAGCACTTCGGATACGTTTTTAAGCCACCAAAACCCACAATCACCACATTCCCAGGGATTAACTGAGCACTGGGCAGCACACCAGCAGCCTGAAGTCTCTTCTCTGCCTCTTCACTAAGTGTACAAGACATGGAGCCAGAATCTAACATTCCTCTCAAAGTGACCTTGCCACTCACCAACACAGGTGCATAAAACAGCTCACTTGACCCTTCAAGTCTCTGCGAGCCAATGAGAATCTGCACCTGTCCTGCTTGCAAAAGTCGACTGTAGTTACTGTAGATGGAAAGCAGATCTGGTTCTCTCATGAGGGCTTCTGTACCACCACCCACGCTTGCCCTCTCACAGCGTGGGGCATCTAGTTTAACGGAGTGCGGCTGGCCTGTGCAGATGCTGCCGCTGGATGAGACGCACTCGGGCAATCATGTTTGAAATGACCAGGTTGAAAGCAGTGACGACAGAGTTTCAGTAGCCTGCAATGGCTAAAGGTGGAGTCGTCAGTGCTGCTGCATACTCTGCATGCAGAAGACATTAAAGGCTGAGGGGACCGTTGGCGCTGTTGAGGCTGAACATGACGTGAGAGTGACTGGGGAGCAGAGCACAGTGTGATGACTTTATTCAGCATGCTTACCACCTCACGCATACCTGGCTCTTCCTCTGAACGGACTGCAGTCAACGGCACAGTTGCGGGTGACTGTACAGGATGGCTCATCTCTGCCTGCGTGCTGCTGAATGAGCGGTTGAACTGTGCAGTGGACTGAGTGACTGCCACAGGGCCCGGACTGTGAACGGGAGGAGAGTGCTGACTCACAATTAGGTATAGAGTGATGCATTGTATTATTAATATCATGTGCTTGCTCTGCATGTCTATTGGTAGGATAGCCAACTGAATTTACCACCCGTTCCGGTGAGCTTCTAATGACGCGGGTAATGGGGGTGGAACATGCTACTGGATTCAGAACTGACTGGCCTACTCTCTGATAACTGGCCTCTCCATCTGATTCCATAGAGTAACCCCTCCCAAGCCCATTAGATACATAAACACCATTCAATTTTGAAAATGACATTTCAACAGTAGTGACTATACCAATATATAAAATAATACCATTCAAGACCACATGTAACTTGTAATGTAATATCACTAACTGAGAAGCATTGGCCTATTATTTCAAATGAAAATGCAGTAGAAAACCAGACAAAATAAAATCTTTTAGATAATTAATTTCAATAGTAAAATATAAGTAATATCTCAAAAGGAAAATACTAGTGCAGGCTGAGCAATGTTTAGAACGCACAATATTAATCTAATCTTACGTCAATGACTCACGCACAGACCAGCGTATAAATTCGGCCACACACGTCACTGAACAGGAGTCGCGTCGGGGGAGGCTTCCATGCAGGAGGTAGCTAGCGGCTGTCGCTAACGGCGGTAGTAGTAACTTCAACAGCAGCAGCCCACGGTGATCTAGCGAGCGCAGATCAGATGAACCAAGGGTCACGGCACCATTGTAACTGGGTAGACTTCTGCGTTGTGTTGATTATTAATAAAGATGACCCAAAACGAGCACGGGATACTGCTGAAGTTTTATTCTGCACACACGCACAGCAAAGCATACCGTACAGGGTGAGTTCGCCAATAGCTCCTCTCTCCATAAAGATATTAGACAGGCAAACAAAAATGCATGTAAAGTGAAGAATAATAACAAAACATACCTGCACACACGCACAGCAAAGCATACAGTACAGGGTGAGTTCGCCAATAGCTCCTGAAAAAGTTCACACGTACCAACTATATTACAGGTGCTAATGTGCTATCCCAGCTACCTAGCTAAACTACTGTACATCGCTGTAGGGCTATTTTTGGCATGTGGCTAGACGGACGTATACATGTAAACAATGCATTTAAAAAGTAAATTCACAAAAATAACTCACAAATAATATACATAAACTGAATACAAACAATATAAATTGAAGCAATCTTATGGTATGTGGGGATTTCTGGTTTATGTGCCCACCTGCACTGGCAACCAGTGTGGCTTGTGTGACTGCAAGCGTGGTCACATGGGGCAGGTCACATGACTAACTAGGAAGTTATAAAGTTTGGTTTGTTGAGAGCTCACATTCTCTTGCTGCTTCCACCACTTGCTCTTTGTGACTGTTAAGGTCCCCTGTCATGCAGGTAATGAATATGATGTTCCATGCAGTGTGTGTGTGTGTGTGTGTGTGTGTGTGTGTGTGTGTGTGTGTGTGTGTTTGTAGAACTCAATTCTCATGACTTGTTTTAACTTATCAGGGTGAATGCTAGAACCATGTGTTTCACTCTTCATGGAGGACACTGAGGTGACTGCCTGATTTTAAGATTTATGAGTGCTGGGCTACAGACACTGATGCTCTGGTAATTTGTTTTATATTTATGATCTTAGTTGTTTGTTTACATTGGTAGTTATAAATCAATTAACTATGTTTCTTTAAATCTGTAGCACTGGAATGTTCCTTTCTTCCTGTGTCACTGTGCTGTGGGGAGTAGTGAACGCTCTTGCAAAGTAGGCTTATATTTACTACATATGTCCATTGTGTAATTGTGCTGTGGAATGTACATGGTAACTAATATGTACCATTTCTTTTAAAAGGGACCAGGCCAGCCACTGTTTTACTGTTAATTTTTTGGGTTTGTTTGTTTGCTTTCATTTTGTTTGTCTTTTTGTTTGTTTGCATTGTCTCTCTATAACTGCTTGTGCTGGGAGCTGGCTGTTCTTCTTTTGTCCTATCATATAGGCTGTCTTTGTACAAGGCCGGATCCGCAACTCAGTACTGCTCCTTTCGGGTTGGGTGCCACATGGAGGGAGATATTTTCTCGGTGTGTACTGGTAAACAACACAGTGTGGTATTTTGTAGTGGTATCCTGTAGTGGTATTTACTTCTTGTGTTTGCAGTGCTTGCCGTGTTGCATTCTTTTGTGGTGCTGGGTTTGCTGTCTCTCTCTCTCCCTCTCTCACCAGGGCCCCTCTCCAAGACGGGAGCTGTGTGTGCTGACCCGACCTTATTAGCCTGAGGAGTCTCAGCCAGTTATCCCATGCAGTCTTTCTTACTTACACACAACTTACATTCTGGATTGTATTTATACTATTTGTAATAAATTTGAGTATTTCGCATATGCCTTTTGTTAACTGTTCCTTTGTGGGGAAGGCCGAGAACCAGCCACGTTAGAGAGCTTATAGGTTTCTCCCGCCTGGGTTTAGGGGGTGGCGTAGTCAGAGTAGGTATTCTGCATGTCAGGTACCACACAATCTTATGGATGACAATATTTAATAGAAATATTTATAAGATTGCTTATGAGGCTGCAATCAGTCAACCTACCTCTCTCTCCATAAAGATATTAGACAGGAAAGAGGAAGGCGGGAGACAGGGGGGTCAAGACCAAGGGGGAGAGGAGGGGCTACTAGAGACCCTCAATACCAGTGTGTAATAAATTGAATAGATTTAAACTGTAACTAGATAACCTAGATCTATTGTGCAATTATGTGATTCATATAGTATAAGGTCTAACCTGTTACACATGCAGTGAGATTTTCAAATGCATGCTTGGTGCCGAGTTGGGCCATTACATTGTTCATGGCCAGACCCTTAATCTTTCTAAGTTACCAGGGTCTGGATTTTCCAGGCTAGCAGATCAATAGAATTTTTTTATGAATATGGGCTGTTCTGCAAGATAACATGCTTCTACCATCAACACACTATCCAATGTTTGAGAAATAAGAGGAATTCCAGGTGGTTACATGACAGCACTAAGCAACACATTTCGAAACAGAGGTGAAATAAACAAACCTAAATGAATATGTCCGCATATCAATTAGCCTCTGTGAAATATGAAATACTGTATGCATTGAGATAGCACAAAATTACAGTAAGTGTAAGCTTACTTCTAACAGTGGATTGTGAGTTTTTTTCCATGCGCTTGCGTGATAGCATGACTAGGTAGCCCAGTTTGTCAGAACACTTGGGAACCGCTTAAGGCCCATTCACACCAAGAACTATAACGATAACGATAACTATAACGATAAAAGCATTCACACCAGCCAACGATATCGTCCTATGACGCCTATAGAATATAGGCTCGCGATGTGCACGATCCCTTGAGACTGCAGCTAATAAAAATGGATCTGGATGTTTTGTTGGCACTGTATGTTGCTCAAAGAAAAATAAAAAGAAAAGGAGCATATGGGTTCACGAAATCCTTCAAAGCCGGGCAGATTTAGGGGAAGCCAACACCCTTTTACGAGAGTTATCATCTTATGAGGATAAATTCTACGAATATTTCCGTATGAGTGAAGAACAATTTGATGGCATCCTGGCGATGATCAATTAGGACATCAGGGCAATTCCATGGAAAATTACATTTTTTGTAACATCCATAACGACAATAAAATGTGATGGTATGGTATGATGTGAATGATTACATGAAATTTGAGCATTTGCTATTTTTGGCTGAAGCATGTAAATGAGAAAAAATGCAAAAAAAATAAATGAGATCATTCACATCATACAAATGCCAAGGCATTTCACTGGCGTTATGGATGTGACAAAAAGTCCATTTTCCGTGGAATTGCCCATCAATAAAGAGAAAACCCACTACAGAGACCCAATCAGTGCCAAAGACCGCTTGGCAATATGTCTCAGGTAGGTCCTATTTGTTGTTTTTGTGGTCTCTACTGTGATGAAACCATGTAGCCATATCGAGTTGTCACTACACCATCACAAGTCGACTAACTTTAGCCAATGACACCACCACACCATAACGTCTATGTGCAAGCTAGGCTATGCTTAATGAATTAACCAACATAGTCAATAAGTTAACACTTACTTATTCGCCGTATCCATTTACATTTCGCCGATTGTTTACATTGCAAGTGCTGTGCTATCGCTAAACTTTTCCCTTCGGCAGAGGTAGTAAACAAGAGTAAGGTTTAATTAATTTGGCATGATTTCAATTGTAGTTAGCGCCCTCTTTTGGATTGAAGTATAGCAAGCAACATTAAGGCATCACTCTTGTAGGCTTACAGTTGCACTTGTTGTGTCTGAGCATGCTGTAGCCTACTGTAGAATGAATACGAGTACTACAAATAATATTGAATTGATGGTTAATTAACTAAAATAAATCTGAGTGCATAACAGTAACTTATACTAATAGATTGTCATTACTTTTTTTTGCTGTTGTTCAGGTATTTGGCCACAGGGGACTCATACAAGACAATTTACATGAATTACAGAGTTGGAAAATCTACTGTTGCGTCAATACTACCAGAGGTGTGTGGTGCCATATGGGATAAATTACAACCTCTGTACATGCCATGCCCGACAGAGAGTCATTGGCTGGAAATTATTGCTGGGTTTGAGAAAAATGGTCCGTTCCCCAATTGCATAGGTGCCTTGGATGGCAAGCATGTGGTCATCCAGGCACCACCAAATTCAGGCTCTGTCTTTTTTAACTACAAAGGTCGTTTTTCTATTGTTTTGATGGCCCTGGTGGATTCCAAGTACTGTTTTACCATCATTGATGTCGGTGGTCATGGTTCAAGCAGTGATGGAGGCATTTTTGCACAAAGTGCCTTAGGCAAAGCCATGAGAAATGGCACACTGGCTATCCCTCCACCAAGACCACTTCCTGGTACCTCACAGCCAGTTCCCTGTGTTGTTATAGCTGATGAAGCCTTTCCCCTGTCAAAGAACATAATGCGCCCCTTCCCAGGTAGGGAGCTGGATGAAGCCAGGCGATTGTACAACTACAGGTTGTCAAGTGCTAGGAGAGTGGTAGAAAATACATTCGGCATCCTTTCAACTAAATGGGAAATTTACCAACGGCGGATCAGGTTGCAACCTCGGAATGTTGATAAAGTCATTAAGGCCACTTGTGTCCTTCACAATTACATAATCAAGACATCAAACCCAGCAACCCAGCATCGTCCAACCAATACTGCAACAGTTCCACATGCAGCAGTGGTGAACCTACCCCAGTGTGGAAACCATCCATCAAGGGAAGCGTTTGAAATCAGGGAGGCCTATAAAGACTATTTTGTGTCCACTTCTGGAACAGTCAGCTGGCAACGTACATCTTGCTTTGGAGTAGCTCAGTAGAGTGACGTCACAACATATGTTTTATGTATGTATTTATGTTTGTTTTGTAGTTCATACTGTTTGTTGATTAGAAATGTAATGAAACTTGGACTGTTGGAACTCATCATAATAAATACTTGTAGTTACATTAAGTAAGCTTTATTGGCATAGTTAACAAAGAACATGTTACCAAAGCATTCTCATTAGAGACAGTTGTATTCCATGCTACTGTCCCAGACAGTTGCCTGAGAAGAGGTGAACATAGTTTCCATTTCAGCTCTGTGTGCCATCTCATGTATTTTGAATTTAAGTTTACACCTGATGTGCTCTGGCATCTTTCGCATGCTGGTTGCCATTGACTTAAAAAACAAATCAAGGTCATCCTCCTCCTTTTTCCTACCCTCCAAGTAATCCACTATAGCTTTATCAACAGCAGATTGTCCACTGCTGGATCTTTTTCTGGAGTATGCGGCAGGAGTGGACATTTCTGGCACTGCCCTTTCTTTCCCCTGTAGCATCTGTTCTGACACTCCCTCATCTGCCTCCTCACCTTCCTCTGGCAGGTTACCTGATGTTCTATAAACATAATTGAGTTTTAGCAAAGTCCTTTTAGGCAAGTCCCTCCCCTCGGCGGCCATATACCAACGTTTTATGGGCACTCATCGGGCACAGTCTTTGGGTCGAACTGCGCGTGCGCAAGGCTTCACGACACCAATCTTGCTCCAGCTGTGAGATCACAACACATGATTGGCACGATGTCTTCACAACACACCATATGATTGGCTCAATGTATTCACATCACACCACATGATTGGCTCAATGTATTCACATGTCAACGTTTTGCCGAGGAAGGGGTGGGATATGTGAAGACAACGGCCATATTGGCGTGACAAACTAGCCCCTATTTCTATGGAGTGTTTTTTGAGTGCTGTGTCTCCACATTAGAAAGTCTCTGGTTTTAGTCATTAGTGTAGCTAGGTTTAGCTTGGGCTAAAAGTTTAATCTGTAGACTACAAAATGTTGATCATAAACTCACTCTCTGTACTGGAGGTGTGGGATCATAAACTCCAGTATCCCAGCATACTTATATGGTTTTATGTTTTTTGCTGGGTCACCACTCTTGCTGATGTTTTTCTTCCTGCTGAGCTGATAGGCGTCTCTCACATTCATCCATTTTTTTCTGGCATTGTCACCTAAGGTTACAAAATAATATTCAGAAAACATGTAATATCAAGGATAGCAAACCTCTAAAGCACTGTTTTTTGGGGGATTTTGAAAAAACATAAATTGAACTACTTGAGGTAAGATAAGAATCAGATCCTTTTAATGATAGGTATGTAGCATCTAACTTACTACATGACCATGGCTAGCTAGTTTTGAGAAATGTTGCCTTTTGTGTTCTATTAAATAATTTGGTAATTTAGAGGAGGGGGGGGGGGGGGGGTTATGTAGAGGGTGGCAGATTATGTAGTTTTTTCTTTATTTTCTGTGCTGGATCTTTTGATACATGTTGTGTTATGTTTTTTTCTATTAAACAATTTTGTTCATTTTACACTGGGGGGGGGGGGGGGGGGGGGGGGGTGGTATGTAGTTGGTAGCAGATTTTGAAGTTTTTCTACAGTAAATGTATTCCCTACGGCCTACATGTCATTTTACATCGGACTTTTCAACACATTCTGAAACTACACTCTCTCCTCTTTCCAATGACACCCAACTTGTGAAATTCTATGCTTGAAAATGCCCTTTTTTGCTCCTCTGAAAATATAATATGTATTTGTGAAATTGCAGAATCTCAACACTAGAACAGGGACAGATAGCCCATGAAGGATTTTGCAAGGGATGTTTCACCACATTCTGAAACTACACCTCCTCCCCTTTCCAATGACATCCCACTTGTGAAATTCTATGGTGGAAAATTGGATATTTAGCCCCTCTAAAAACAGTATATATTTTGTGAAATTGCAGAATTTCAACACTAGAACAGCGACTGATGTCCCATGAAGGATTTTGCAAGGGATCTTTCACCACATTCTGAAACTACACATCCTCCCCTTTCCAATGACACCCCACTTGTGAAATTCTATGGTAGAAAATGCCCTTTTTTGCCCCTCTGAAAATACAGTATATATTTGTGAAATTGCAGATTTTCAGCACTAGAACCGCGACAGATAGCCCATGAAGGATTTTGCAAGGGATATTTCACCACATTCTATATCTACACTTCCTCCCCTTTCCAATGACACCCCACTTGTGAAATTCTATGGTTGAAAATGCCCTTTTTTGCCCCTCTAAAAACAGTATATATTTTGTGAAATTGCAGAATTTCAGCACTAGAACCGCGACAGATAGCCCATGAAGGATTTTGCAAGGGATATTTCACCACATTCTATATCTACACTTCCTCCCCTTTCCAATGACACCCCACTTGTGAAATTCTATGGTTGAAAATGCCCTTTTTTGCCCCTCTAAAAACAGTATATATTTTGTGAAATTGCAGAATTTCAGCACTTGAACAGGGACAGATAGCCTATGAAGGATTTTACAAGGGATATTTCACCATATTCTATAACTACACTTCCTCCCCTTTCCAATGACACCCCACTTCTGAAATTCTATGGTAGAAAATGCCCTTTTTTGCCCCTCTGAAAATACAGTATATATTTGTGGAAATTGCAGAATTTCAACACTTGAACAGGGACAGATATCCCATGAAGGATTTTGCAAGGGATATTTCACCACATTCTATATCTACACTTCCTCCCCTTTCCAATGACACCCCACTTGTGAAATTCTATGGTGGAAAATTGGATATTTAGCCCCTCTAAAAACAGTATATATTTTGTGAAATTGCAGAATTTCAGCACTTGAACAGGGACAGATAGCCTATAAAGGATTTTGCAAGGGATATTTCACCACATTCTGAAACTACACCTCCTCCCCTTTCCAATGACACCCCACTTGTGAAATTCTATGGTGGAAAATTGGATATTTAGCCCCTCTAAAAACAGTATATATTTTGTGAAATTGCAGAATTTCAACACTAGAACAGCGACTGATGTCCCATGAAGGATTTTGCAAGGGATCTTTCACCACATTCTGAAACTACACCTCCTCCCCTTTCCAATGACACCCCACTTGTGAAATTCTATGGTTGAAAATGCCCTTTTTTGCCCCTCTGACAATATAATATGTATTTGTGAAATTGCAGAATTTCAACACTTGAACAGGGACAGATAACCTATGAAGGATTTTGCAAGGGATATTTCACCACATTCTGAAACTACACCTCCTCCCCTTTCCAATGACACCCCACTTGTGAAATTCTATGGTAGAAAATGCCCTTTTTTGCCCCTCTGAAAATACAGTATATATTTGTGGAAATTGCAGAATTTCAACACTTGAACAGGGACAGATATCCCATGAAGGATTTTGCAAGGGATATTTCACCACATTCTATATCTACACTTCCTCCCCTTTCCAATGACACCCCACTTGTGAAATTCTATGGTTGAAAATGCCCTTTTTTGCCCCTCTGAAAATATAATATGTATTTGTGAAATTGCAGAATTTCAACACTTGAACAGGGACAGGTATCCCATGAAGGATTTTGCAAGGGATCTTTCACCACATTCTGAAACTACACCTCCTCCCCTTTCCAATGACACCCCACTTGTGAAATTCTATGGTGGAAAATTGGATATTTAGCCCCTCTAAAAACAGTATATATTTTGTGAAATTGCAGAATTTCAACACTAGAACAGCGACTGATGTCCCATGAAGGATTTTGCAAGGGATCTTTCACCACATTCTGAAACTACACCTCCTCCCCTTTCCAATGACACCCCACTTGTGAAATTCTATGGTAGAAAATGCCCTTTTTTGCCCCTCTGAAAATACAGTATATATTTGTGAAATTGCAGATTTTCAACACTTGAACAGGGACAGGTATCCCATGAAGGATTTTGCAAGGGATATTTCACCACATTCTATAACTACACTTCCTCCCCTTTCCAATGACACCCCACTTGTGAAATTCTATGGTAGAAAATGCCCTTTTTTGCCCCTCTGAAAATACAGTATATATTTGTGAAATTGCAGATTTTCAACACTTGAACAGGGACAGGTAGCCTATGAAGGATTTTGCAAGGGATATTTCACCACATTCTGAAACTACACCTCCTCCCCTTTCCAATGACACCCCACTTGTGAAATTCTATGGTAGAAAATGCCCTTTTTTGCCCCTCTAAAAACAGTATATATTTAGTGAAATTGCAGAATTTCAGCACTTGAACAGGGACAGATAGCCTATGAAGGATTTTACAAGGGATATTTCACCATATTCTATAACTACACTTCCTCCCCTTTCCAATGACACCCCACTTGTGAAATTCTATGGTTGAAAATGCCCTTTTTTGCCCCTCTGAAAATATAATATGTATTTGTGAAATTGCAGAATTTCAACACTTGAACAGGGACAGGTATCCCATGAAGGATTTTGCAAGGGATCGATCTTTCACCACATTCTGAAACTACACCTCCTCCCCTTTCCAATGACACCCCACTTGTGAAATTCTATGGTGGAAAATTGGATATTTAGCCCCTCTAAAAACAGTATATATTTTGTGAAATTGCAGAATTTCAACACTAGAACAGCGACTGATGTCCCATGAAGGATTTTGCAAGGGATCTTTCACCACATTCTGAAACTACACCTCCTCCCCTTTCCAATGACACCCCACTTGTGAAATTCTATGGTAGAAAATGCCCTTTTTTGCCCCTCTGAAAATACAGTATATATTTGTGAAATTGCAGATTTTCAACACTTGAACAGGGACAGGTATCCCATGAAGGATTTTGCAAGGGATATTTCACCACATTCTATAACTACACTTCCTCCCCTTTCCAATGACACCCCACTTGTGAAATTCTATGGTAGAAAATGCCCTTTTTTGCCCCTCTGAAAATACAGTATATATTTGTGAAATTGCAGATTTTCAACACTTGAACAGGGACAGGTAGCCTATGAAGGATTTTGCAAGGGATATTTCACCACATTCTGAAACTACACCTCCTCCCCTTTCCAATGACACCCCACTTGTGAAATTCTATGGTAGAAAATGCCCTTTTTTGCCCCTCTAAAAACAGTATATATTTAGTGAAATTGCAGAATTTCAGCACTTGAACAGGGACAGATAGCCTATGAAGGATTTTACAAGGGATATTTCACCATATTCTATAACTACACTTCCTCCCCTTTCCAATGACACCCCACTTGTGAAATTCTATGGTTGAAAATGCCCTTTTTTGCCCCTCTGAAAATATAATATGTATTTGTGAAATTGCAGAATTTCAACACTTGAACAGGGACAGATATCCCATGAAGGATTTTGCAAGGGATATTTCACCACATTCTATATCTACACTTCCTCCCCTTTCCAATGACACCCCACTTGTGAAATTCTATGGTGGAAAATTGGATATTTAGCCCCTCTAAAAACAGTATATATTTTGTGAAATTGCAGAATTTCAACACTAGAACAGCGACTGATGTCCCATGAAGGATTTTGCAAGGGATCTTTCACCACATTCTGAAACTACACCTCCTCCCCTTTCCAATGACACCCCACTTGTGAAATTCTATGGTAGAAAATGCCCTTTTTTGCCCCTCTGAAAATACAGTATATATTTGTGAAATTGCAGATTTTCAACACTTGAACAGGGACAGGTATCCCATGAAAGATTTTGCAAGGGATATTTCACCACATTCTATAACTACACTTCCTCCCCTTTCCAATGACACCCCACTTGTGAAATTCTATGGTTGAAAATGCCCTTTTTTGCCCCTCTGAAAATATAATATGTATTTGTGAAATTGCAGAATTTCAACACTTGAACAGGGACAGATAGCCCATGAAGGATTTTGCAAGGGATATTTCACCACATTCTGAAACTACACGCCCTCCCCTTTCCAATGACACCCCACTTGTGAAATTCTATGGTTGAAAATGCCCTTTTTTGCCCCTCTGAAAATACAGTATATATTTGTGAAATTGCAGAATTTCAACACTTGAACAGGGACAGATATCCCATGAAGGATTTTGCAAGGGATGTTTCCCCACATTCTGAAGCTACACTTCCTCCCCTTTCCAATGACACCCCACTTGTGAAATTCTATGGTGGAAAATTGCATATTTAGCCCCTCTGAAAATATAATATGGATTTCTGAAATTGCAGAATTTCAGCACTTGAACAGGGACAGATAGCCCATGAAGGATTTTGCAAGGGATCTTTCACCACATTCTGAAACTACACTTCCTCCTCTTTCCAATGACAC
Source organism: Alosa pseudoharengus (assembly GCF_046254945.1). NCBI lineage: Eukaryota > Metazoa > Chordata > Actinopteri > Clupeiformes > Clupeidae > Alosa > Alosa pseudoharengus. Next base: position 2,537,491 of record NW_027468718.1, on the reverse strand, counting down.
CCCACTTGTGAAATTCTATGGTGGAAAATGGCCTCTTTTGCCCCTCTGAAAATATAGTATATATTTTGTGAAAATTATGAATTTCAGCACTTGAACAGCCATACTCATCTCAGGAAGGATTTTGCAAGGGATGTTTCTCCACATTCTGAAACTACACCCTCTCCTCTTTCCAATGACACCCCCTATATGAAATTCTATCGTTAAAAATGGCCCTTGAAAATAAAATGTATTTGAGAAATGTATTATTTTCAGCACTAGATTTGGTCTAGAAATTTATTTTGGCCTATTTTTCTGATTATACATTTTCAGCACTACATTTGGTCCAAAAGTCATTTGCCACATTTCTGTCATTTTTGGGGCCATTAGTGTTTCTACCATGTCTTATTGGGGGGTAAGCATTGAAGCTGCATAGGGACCCTATAGGGCTAGTAAGATTTGTTATTATGCTTCTTTCTAGTGCCATGGGAGCCCATGGCAGCACATACAAATGTACATAGTAAAATGCTCAAACTTTGCACACTTATTCTACTCAGGCCACTTATTCACTTCAGGCCACTTTTCACACCTATATGTATCTCCACAATTAGAGATACATATAGGAAGAAACCTTGAGTGGATACAAGACTCAAGGGCCTGACCCATCTGCCTAGGATCAGTTACAGGGCAGTAAGGTCTGTACTGTATACATAATAAATTAATAGGTTAGTTAGGTGTACAGAATAGAACACAACAACCTGAGGTATGTTACAAAGAGTTAAAATGGTTACATAACCAGTATGATGTATGCATGAATCCTATTTAGTGTCAGGAAATTCAAATAGTCCAATGTAGGGCATGTATTGTCCATAGGGATTAGGAATTGTCATATGTCAAGTACTGGGTAGCTAGGCTGCACGGGCCAGGAATCCAGACAAGGGGACTGCAATAGGCAATGGTAAGTGTTACGGCCAGCTCGTTCCCAGACCGAAACATAAAGAGGGACCCGGACAACATGGTTCAAACCAAATATATTAATTTATTAAAGTAAAGCACAAGGTTACCAATAGCAAAATGTCTAGGGGGAAATTAATGGGAGTGGTGGCGTGCGTGTATGAGTGTATGGATGTATGGATGCAAAGAAGCTAGTGAAGTAGGCCTAAAGACAAAGAAAGAGAAAGAGATGTAGAGTTAAAAATGAGGGGAGAGAGCAAAGTGTGAGAGAATCAAAGTGAGTGCCTGCAAGAAGTAAGAAAAATGCCTAATCAGAAAGATAGGGAACCCCTAATATAGCCCCACCCTAACCATAGGTGTAATCAATGAGGGTATTAGCCCAACCAAGCCCAGCCCTGCCCGTGCACTGACAGGAGAAGGCCTGAAGGGGCACAGGGTCATCACATAGGGCAGTCATCATAGGGATGGGACTTCAGGTGCGATGAGGGCCAAACACAAGGATGGCTGATGACTGGTAATAGTTTATCTCACAAGTGAGGTAAGAGGGAAGAAAGAGAGATAAATAGTAGGTATTACTATAAGTCATGATGGTTAGTATTAATAAGTATATCAATGGTATTATATGGTGTTATATTATAGAGACAAAAGGCAAGAGAGGGAGAGAAGAGGGAGTTGAACTTGCCTAGGAGAGAAGAGGGAGTTGAATGGCAAGACAAAGACAAGAGGTAAGAGGGGGAGTTGAGAGAGAGAAAGAAGCAGAGTTGTACGGCGTGACACATGAAAAGTCCATGACAGCGTTATGCTACAGCAGCATACCTAAGGCATGGTGAAGGGTAGTCAGTTGCCACCATGACACACATGACTAGGGCGCCAGTCACATGAGGACACAGCAGAGGTGGTCCATTCCAATAAAAACCCGGAAGTTCCACACTACACCATACCTAACTATGGGAGGCACTAAAGATGTATGTTTTAAGTCTAGACTTGGAAATAGGGAGGGTGTCTGCTAATAAAATTGATGGAGAGAGTTATTTCCAGAGGAGGGGTGCGCTGTAGCAGAAAGCTCTGCCTCTACTGTTGGGATTACAAGAAGTCTAGTATTCTGTGATCGTAGCAGTCTAGGTGGGTAATATGGTAATATGGTACTAAAAGATCTTTAATATAGGTGCCCAGCCATTTATGGCTTTGTATGTTAGAAGTAATATTTTTAAGTCAATGAGACTTTTAACAGGTAGCCAGTGTAAAGATGCTAGGATGGGGGAATTGTGTTCATATTTTTTGTGAGTGCTTCAGTGTTGACTGACCAGTCCAGTGTATTGTACAGATGTATCCCCAGATACTTGTAAGTGCTTACCACCTCCACATTGACCCCCTCAATGGTAACTGGGAGCAGAGCGGGCTTAGACCTCTGGACATTGCACAAAGTCCTTCACCAGGCTCCTATATTCCTCCTCCTGCCCATCCCTGATACACCCCACAATTGCAGTACCGTCTGAAAATTTCTGCATGTGGCATGACTCTGTGTTGTAGCAGAAGTCAGACATGTACAGGTTGAAAAGGACTGAAGAGAGCACTGCTCCCTGTGGAGCTCCAGTGCTGTTGATCACGGTGTCGGAGAGGCAGTTCTTCAGTCTGACGAATTGTGGCTGCTCTATCAGGTAGTCTGCAATCCAGGATACCAGATGAGCATCCACAATCATCTGCAGGAGTTTTTCACCCAGTCTGAGGGGTTGGATGGTGTTAAAAGCACTGGAGAAGTCAAGGAACATGATACTCACAGCACTCTTCCCCTTGTCCAGAGGAGGGGGGATGAGGGGTATTTGGTGGCTGTAGACTGGTGGCTTGTGAACAGCGTTAGTGTAGTCGCATTGTTCATGATCACGTTGTGGGGGAGGGGTGCATCAGCCTTTGATGGTGGAGGTGCATGTTGCACTGAGAGTGAGGGGTGAAGTGTGAACCGGCAGGCAAGCAAGCAAGAGCAGTGTCTGAATTTAGTTGACTTTGTACTCTGCACAATGACAATAAAGTTGAGTCCAATCTAATCTAATCTATCCCTAGTGACCAAACATCACCAACATTATTGTGTGGCGAATCCATGACCCAAGTCTGGTTTCGGTACGAGAAAGCATTGCCAAGATATGAGCTCATTTCCTGTAACTTTAGTACCTCCTAGTGGTCCAAGGTCACCAAATATATTGTGTGTCCTCGGGATGGGGTCCTAAGTCCATATACCAAGTTTTGTTTCGGTACGCGAAAGCATTGCTGATATATGAGCCTACATCCTGTGATTATAGCGCCCCCACAGTGGTAAAAAGAGTCCACATTTATTGTGTGTTCTTAGGATGGGAAAACATATAAACACAGTGGGTGCCTTGCAGCTTCGATGCTTGGCCCCCAATAATAGGAAAATGTACAAACACAATCGGTGCCTACACTGCTTGGTCCCGAATAATAGGAAAGCGTAAATATACAATTGGGCTTTGCTACTGGCCCCCAATAAGAAAAGGTAGAAACAGTAATGATGCTTAGCAGCTTCACTGCTTGGCCCCCAAAATGACCGAAATGTGCCAAATGACTTGAGTGATAGGGAGAAAATGTAGTGTTGAAAGCCACAATCAGAATAATAGCTTGAGGATTTTGAAATTAAAAAAGCCTATTTTCTTGGATGGAATTGCTCATGAAGGAAGTCATTGGAAGAGGACACACTCAACTATTCATATACGGTGGAATTGTTTGCAACAAATCAGTCTTGACCAATAGGGACAAATTTTAGTGTATAAAAACTGCAATGAGAGAAATAGGCCATTGGAGTTCTAATCGAAAACAAAGCCATTTTATGCAATGGGGGTTTCACATGGGGGGTTGTCATTGGAAAGAAGAGTGAGTGTAGTTTCGGAATGTGTTGAAACAGCCGATGCAAAGGACATTATGGGATGTGTGAAGCTGTTCAAGTGCTGAAATTCTGCAATTTCACAAATACATATTATATGTTCTAAGGGGTGAAAAGGTCACATTTCCAGGATAGAATTTCACAAGTGAGGTGTCATTGGAAAGAGGAGAGAGTGTAGTTTCAGAATGTGGTGAAAGATCCCTTGTAAAATCCTTCATGGGATATCTGTCCCTGTTCAAGTGTTGAAATTCTGCAATTTCACAAATACATATTATATTTTCAGAGGGGCAAAAAAGGGCATTTTCCACCATATAATTTCACAAGTGGGGTGTCATTGGAAAGAGGAGGAAGTGTAGTTTCAGAATGTGGTGAAAGATCCCTTGCAAAATCCTTCATGGGCTATCTGTCCCTGTTGAAGTGCTGAAATTCTGCAATTTCACAAATACATATTATATTTTCAGAGGGGCTAAATATGCAATTTTCCACCATAGAATTTCACAAGTGGGGTGTCATTGGAAAGGGGAGATAGTGTAGTTTCAGAATGTGGTGAAACATCCCTTGCAAAATCCTTCATGGGCTATCTGTCCCTGTTCAAGTGCTGAAATTCTGCAATTTCACAAATACATATTATATTTTCAGAGGGGCTAAATATGCAATTTTCCACCATAGAATTTCACAAGTGGGGTGTCATTGGAAAGGGGAGGAGGTGTAGTTTCAGAATGTGGTGAAACATCCCTTGCAAAATCCTTCATGGGCTATCTGTCCCTGTTCAAGTGCTGAAATTCTGCAATTTCCACAAATATATACTGTATTTTCAGAGGGGCAAAAAAGGGCATTTTCTACCATAGAATTTCACAAGTGGGGTGTCATTGGAAAGGGGAGGAGGTGTAGTTTCAGAATGTGGTGAAACATCCCTTGCAAAATCCTTCATGGGCTATCTGTCCCTGTTCAAGTGCTGAAATTCTGCAATTTCACAAAATATATACTGTTTTTAGAGGGGCTAAATATGCAATTTTCCACCATAGAATTTCACAAGTGGGGTGTCATTGAAAAGGGGAGGAAGTGTAGTTATAGAATGTGGTGAAACATCCCTTGCAAAATCCTTCATGGGATACCTGTCCCTGTTCAAGTGTTGAAATTCTGCAATTTCACAAATACATATTATATTTTCAGAGGGGCAAAAAAGGGCATTTTCAACCATAGAATTTCACAAGTGGGGTGTCATTGGAAAGAGGAGAGAGTGTAGTTTCAGAATGTGTTGAAAAGTCCGATGCAAAATGACATGTAGGCCGTAGGGAATACATTTACTGTAGAAAAACTTCAAAATCTGCTACCAACTACATACCCCCCCCCCCCCACCCCCCCCCCCCCCCCCAGTGTAAAATGAACAAAATTGTTTAATAGAAAAAAACATAACACAACATGTATCAAAAGATCCAGCACAGAAAATAAAGAAAAAACTACATAATCTGCCACCCTCTACATAACCCCCCCCCCCCCTCTAAATTACCAAATTATTTAATAGAACACAAAAGGCAACATTTCTCAAAACATTCGGCAGTGGAGTCAACAGAAAAAAGATATACAGGCTTTTGAACGTCTGTGAACAATGCCTGTTCATCTGCAACAGGCACATGCCTGTGTTATCGCGGATTTGCGGTCAACACTGGCCCCTTGTGGACGAGGTAGAAAATTGCATTATCTAAGGTGGAACGGAAACTTAACTCCCCCGCGATCTGAAAGTGGTCTTCCCCCGCGGAAATGAAAGTGGTGCTAACTTCAGCCTCGTATTTTAAGTGCAGTAGGCTAGGTCTAGGTGTAGGTCTAGCCTGTAGTGCAATGAGGTTTTTTTTCTTCATGTCAAGATATGAGATAAGATATTTTTCAAAATATTGCATTTTCTGTGCGTTCATGTTATGCAGGCCTTGCCGCCTTCATGCCACATCGGATATTCGGGCCTCCGATAGAGAACAAAAATCGCAAAATCGGTTCGGATTTTTTGCTCGGAGACGCGGAAGTCTTGTGCCCCGAGGTAGGCTACCCGACTTGACGTCGCCAACCACGGTGGCCTCCGTTTCATTATGTTATTGTTTTTATGTGTTTCTGTGCTGATTGATGAGCTGTAATGAAAGACACATTTCCGTGTTTAAAATATTATCTATATTAATACCATCTTATCTTATTACAAATAGACAAGGCAATCATAAATTATAGAAACACTCCAGACATTTCCCTTCTTGCTCAACCATAGTAGGCTAGGCTAAGCAGTTCTTATAACTTATTTATGCATTTCTTGTAGCCTATTTGTTTCAAGCTGATAACACTTTTTTTTGGAAGTCACAATGTTTAAAGTCGGGTCTGAGTTTACAGCTGATGTGCCGTTTGGCTGGTGATCATGTTAACTGGTGATAGCCTATTTGCATAAAATCCGTGAATATGATGAACAAGGACCTGTTAACAGCGCTTTGCTCTGTCTCCGCCCCTCGAGTGCTGGAGGTTTGCATTTTCATGAAGTCTACAATGTCAGACAGAATATAAAGAAAGATCTTGCCAAAAACACGTGGACATCACCGGTTCATGTCTAAAGCATGTCCACTTAAGCATTATTCATACAAAATGCTGTGCGAACAGGAAAGTCTCAAAGTAGCCTAAAACAACAAAGGTTTTGCTGGGTTTCAAACATGAGTCTCGCAAAAGAAAAATCAAAGTCTATAGACATGAGTCTATTGTAGTAGCCTAGCCTATTATCCTGATGTCCAAGTTAACTGTTGATAGCCCATGACATGAGCAAACACATCGAATGCAAGCCTTGAACAATGCAGTCTAGATTCATCTTTGCCTCACATACCAAAATGGCCTACAACAAACTGGCATGACCCAACTTCAGACAACAATGTCTAAAGTTGGGTCATGCCAGTTTGTTGTAGGCCATTTGTGGGAGCAGAAACACACATTGTGATTACAATGCGCAAATATTATGAAGGTCACTGCATGACAGTGAGCGAAGTCTCCAGCTGATCAGGCTCTTCTGCTTTATAATTAGTGTTGTGGAGTGGATGACATTCACTGTCCAAGATGGTGATCAGTTTGTTCCTGAAGGGTCCTTTTATCTGATATTGAAGTGATGCACTCGAGTTCAGCTCCCACTACAGAGCCAGCTTTCCTTACCAGCCTGTCTAGTCGCCCAGCATCCTTCTTCTTTGTGCTTCCTCCCCAGCATACCACAGCATACAAGAGGACGCTGGCAACAACAGACTGGTAAAACATCCTGAGGAGCTTGCTGCAGACATTGAAGGACCGCTGCCTGCTCAGTATAGTGTAACGGAGGCAGACTGAGCTAGCGTGCTAGTTGCCCGTGTAAATCCTCACAGCCCTAACCTTAAGAACGCTTCTAACCGCTGAGTTGGAAGCTTGGGCTTTTAGCTCAGTGGTTAGAGCGTTCGTCTCCCATGCAGGTGTGTGTGTCAAGGTGGCGGGTTTGAGGCCCGTGAGCGGCGAACGAACCGACCTTGTGACAATAGCCTGCTCTGCCCTTTCTTGTAGAGTGCTTCAGTTTATTGTCAAGGTGGAGTCCCAGATACTTGTAGGTGCTTACCACCTCCACATTGACCCCATCAATGGAGACTGGAAGCAGAGCGGGCTTTGACCTGCGGAAATCCATCACCATCTCATTGGTCTTCAAAGTGTTGAGTTTAAGGTGGTTAAGTTTGCACCATTGCACAAAGTCCTCCATCAGGCTCCTATACTCCTCCTCCTGCCCGTTCCTGATACACCCCACAATTGCAGTATCGTCAGAAAACGTCTGCATGTGGCATGACTCGGTGTTGTAGCAGAAGTCAGATGTGTACAGGGTGAACAGGACTGGAGAGAGCACAGTTCCCTGTGGGGCTCCGGTGCTGCTGATCACAGTGTCAGAGAGACAGTTCTTCAGTCTCACAAACTGTGTCCACTCGGTCAGGTAATCTGTAATCCAGGATACCAGGTGAGCGTCCACACCCATCTGCAAGAGGTTGTCTCCCAGTCTGAGGGGTTGGATGGTGATAAAAACACTTGAGAAATCAAAGATCATGATTCTCACAGCACTTTTCCCCTTGTCCAGGTGAGAATGTGTCCTGTGTAGGAGATAAGTGATGGCATCGTCAACGCCCACTTTCTCCTGGTATGCAAACTGTAGCGGGTCTAGTGCATGATGTACCTGGGGTCTGAGTATACACAAGACCAGTCGCTGCTTGGGTGTGGCTTCTTGGGGATGGGGGTGAGACATGATCTTGATGGTCTTCCACAGTGTTGGAACTCGTCCGAGACGGAGACTCAGGTTGAAGATGTACTTCAGTGGCTCCCCCAGTTCAGCAGCACTATAGGCTATTAGTATGGTGTATTAAGGCCTCCACTTTTACTAAATTATCCTTCCTAATAATTTCATGGAATTAGATGTGTATGTGAGTGGAAGTTTGGGCCTAAATAAGAGAAGTTAAATCGGATACATTAATAAAAACAGCTTAGATGGTCAGGTTGGACCTTCCTATCAGATTTAGAAATACTGGTATAGTATAGTACTGTATGTTAGAATGTGCTTTTGTAATCAAGTATGCAGACTGTTTCTCCAAGTAAGTTTGGTGCTTTCTGTCTCTGCATGTTCAAGGCTGTTAGTTGGATACTGTCTGAGGGTACGTTCAGACTTAGCGTCTTTTTCTGACAAAAGAAGTTATGCAGACCGCTTTTTCAGTTTGAAAAAAAAATCTGCCAGCGTTTTTGTTCCAAAAATCAGCCGGAAGCGTCTTTTTGCGATTGACAAAGTCACTAACGTTACGTGTGGGTACAAAATGTCGCGGAAGAGAAAACTCACGTTGGCTATTGCTTTTGGTATGTTATGGTAAAGTTGTGAAGTCATGTCAAACAATCCCCTATGCTCAGACACTAAAACAAGTCTCTCGACCGGTGTTCTGTCACCTTCTCCATTTTTTACTTGGTTGTCATGGAAAACCACAGGTTTCGGTAATCTGTGGTTATCTGTAAAAAAGACAGCATGACGTATGGCGTTTTTCCGCTAGAAGTTGAACATTTCTCAACTTCTGAGCTGCAGAAAAAGACGGTTGCAGTCGCGTTTAAAAAGAAGCCGACGACTTTTTTGAAAACACGGTCTACTCCATAGAGATATAATGTAAAACGGACGCCGGCAGCTGAGAAAAAGACGCTTAGTCTGAACGTACCCTGAGGGAGCAGAGCTACATACACTAGATAAGGGAGACTAATGGATACTGTGTGAAGGAGCAGAGCTACATAGATAAGGGAGACTAATGGATACTGTGTGAAGGAGCAGAGCTACATAGATAAGGGAGACTAATGGATACTGTGAAGGAGCAGAGCTACATAGATAAGGGAGACTAATGGATACTGTGTGAAGGAGCAGAGCTACATACACTAGATAAGGGAGACTAATGGATACTGTGTGAAGGAGCAGAGCTACATACACTAGATAAGGGAGACTAATGGATACTGTGAAGGAGCAGAGCTACATACACTAGATAAGGGAGACTAATGGATACTGTGTGAAGGAGCAGAGCTACATAGATAAGGGAGACTAATGGATACTGTGTGAAGGAGCAGAGCTACATAGATAAGGGAGACTAATGGATACTGTGTGAAGGAGCAGAGCTACATAGATAAGGGAGACTAATGGATACTGTGAAGGAGCAGAGCTACATAGATAAGGGAGACTAATGGATACTGTGTGAAGGAGCAGAGCTACATACACTAGATAAGGGAGACTAATGGATACTGTGTGAAGGAGCAGAGCTACATACACTAGATAAGGGAGACTAATGGATACTGTGAAGGAGCAGAGCTACATAGATAAGGGAGACTAATGGATACTTCAGAGAGCCTGAACTACATGTTATTAGGGACCGTTCGTTATTTATAAACGGGGCCACCAGAGGAATTTTGAGTGCTTCAATCAAAAGTTGCATGACCCTCCCCTGCCTGCAAGATAATTTTCAACAACCCTCCAGCAGCATTTTCAAAAAAGACATGACCCTCCCCGGCTAACTGTCGATATCAATTCCGCCCACGCGCTTAAGCGCTATGAAAACATATGCGCTATGAAAACATATCGACTTAGGCTACCATCCTAAAATCAACCTCTGCTTTCTGATCTTACACATCACACTTCACCAAGATGGTGGCCATTTCAGTAGATTTACTCACTAACATTGTTGTGGAAACACAATAAGCATGGAAACTAAATGCACACTTCCTGCAACTGCATTAGCCTACTTGAAAAGTTACTCCTCTAGTAAGTATTCACATGAAATAAAACAATAAAACATTGAGACCATTCAACAAAGCACACTGGGTTATAACAAATTCAACACATGAACTTGTTGCTATGGACTCGTCTCTAGGCTTCCTCAGTCATTGTAAAATCTCAATTTCTCAGACGAGCGTCAATTTGGGAGCTTGCTACACTCCTTCCTTCTCAAATGACTTGAAAAGGCCGTTTGCACAATTTCACAAATAATCACAGGGACCGAAAAATACCTAACATGCCAACTTTTTCCGGGTTTATCATTTTAACTTTTCCCCGCTGTCTTGCCGTTTTAATATTTTCCCGTAGAATATCCCATATTACTGTAATACTCTCATAACATTAGTCCTGCATTCTGGCCTGTCTCTGTGTTGTCCTGTTGTTACCCCTTGCCCTTCCAGTGAAACAGATGTATTCAAATCATCATTTTGCTTGCTTGAATGCAAACTCAGAGTGATGTTAACCTAGGCCTATTTAAGTTAACGTGGTTGTCGTGAGAGCACGATTCATTGGTGCTTGCAGTGTTCGGCCGTAGGCTATGTCTACGTGCACACCTACCAGGCTACTCAGCTAGACAAAGATTTCCCCCTGTATATTCACTCCAAGTTGGCCTACCATAACTTACCAACTCTACACTGTAGACCATAAACTGGCTATTTATATGACCAAATGTATTTGTTCAACTTTATGAAGCAGAATTACGCACTGCTACTTGGAACGTAACACATTTTTGTTGGCAGGAGAGAGAATGACAGCGATTAACAAATTGCACTTGTTGCTGGTTACCAATAAATACTATATATTTTTTTGCAAACAACAAAAACAGAAAGGATGGAGACAGCAAAGCTAGAGATGGGCAGGAACAAGGTCAATTGGTAGAAATGCTTGTCAAAACGTTAGGAGCTGGATGTGTGGATGAATGAAGCACAAGTATGCTTTGTGTTAAGCATGCACACTGTTTAAAGTTAGGCTACACGGTAAACTACAAGTAAACCAAAGTTAAATTTAGCTTTTTTAGGGCTGAATAAAGTTGACCAAATGGATATAGGCTGTTAGGAGTGAATAAAGTAGGCTACTTTGTTGCTCCAACCCTTCCAACGTTAATGGGGACGAATGTTGACATTTTCCGTATTTTGCGTGAGAAACCCGGGAAATCTCCCTTATTTTCATTGTTCAATGTTGACAGAGCTATGGAACGAAAGAGAACGTTATATGGCGACAGAAATCAACAATCAAACAAGCCACTTTGATTTTTTGCTGTTTTCATTAATACAAAAGATGGGTGACCCCCCCTCCTAGACAAAAAAAAGTTAGGTGACCCTCCCCTCAACAAAGAATAAAAAGACATGACCCCCCCCCCCCCTATTTTCCTCTGGTGGCCCCGTTTATAAATAACAAACAGTCCCTTAGTAGAAGGACAGTATAATGTATTGGCAAATTGTAGAGTATGTTTTTGTAGTTGCTTATATATTAGTGTCTTTTAGTAAGCTTGCATTATCATATTATATCAAATCATCCTTCTTGTCTTCAAAGCCCAACATAATCTTGCACCCTCTTATCTTTCAAGCCTCCTGACCCCTTACCAACCAACCCGCACCTTAGGCTCCACTGATGCCCACCTCCTATCCACCCACATCTCCGTTCCATGGGTGACAGGGCCTTTAGCGTGGCTGGCCCCAAATTTGGAACTCCATCCCACTTGCCCTACGTCAAAGCACTTTACTGTCCTCCTTTAAATCCATTTAAAACTCACCTTTATGGTGAACCCACCACACCACCACCCACTCACCATGAACCCACTACACCAGAATTACCTTCTGCAACACTGCACTCATTTTGTCGTCACATGGCCCAAATCAGTCTTGTACTCAAGGGCCGAATTACATTATTATTTTGACATTGGGGTCGCGGGCCGGAATTGGGTCAGGCACGGGCCGGAGTTTGAGACCCCTGACTTAAATAGAGATGGTGTGCAGCATGAAACTGCATTGGAGGCTAAAAACCTCCTCTCTTTCACCATCTAGTGGTCAGGAATGGACTTAACTGAGTCACTGCTGAATAGGGCCAGTCTTAATTGCTGCAGTCCAGAGTTCAGGCCAGAGTCCATGACTGTCTGCTTACTGTCACTGAGAGCCCTTTTGAGGAAGAACGACGCTATGAGGTGAGTTACTTAGCAGTTACTTTAGAATATGTGAGCACTTTAACTTTAACACTACAGTAAGGTTTCTAGTTGGCTTTCCAATGATCACCGATTCTCTGTTTTAGATCTGTAATTGTTTTCTGTGAGCATTACTGTATAAAGTTGATTCCCTCGTTTACAGCGGCACTAGGTAATGTTAAATCCGTGTTTAAGTCAATAAAACATTGCTAAGATTAGTGAACAGTGGCCCCAGCTGTGGCGCAACTGGCTGGGGCACCGTACGCCGGCGACCCGGGTTCGATTCCCGCCCCGTGGTCCTTTCCGGATCCCACCCCTGCTCTCTCTCCCATTCGCTTCCTGTCACTCTCCACTGTCACTATCATTAAAGGCATAAAAAGGCCAAAAAAATATACTTTAAAAAAAAAAGATTAGTGAACAGTTTTTGTGAGTGCTAGCCTACTTTGTTCATATTTGGGAAACTGCGAGTAAGGGGCTGCGACCGTTCTACATGTAGGCTGCTGAAGTGCCGCGAGGGCGCAGCAAATGATCTTTTAGCTCATGATATTCAGATTGACCCAAACGGCCGAATCCTCCCGAAGCTCCCAATTAGCCACTCCGGGCATTCAAAACATTAAATATATATCCTATATCATGAGGTTATTAAAGCTGGTTCTGAATTAGTCATTGAATCAAAGGCTTTACTTTGTTAGATAGATGCTAACAACATGTTAAAATTTAGGAAATTGCGTCTAGTTAATAACCCCGCCTCCACCCACCCGCTCAGGGGTCACCAGAGATTGCAGGGGGTCAGCACAATTTTGCCTAGGCTGAGGTTGTAAGGTTACCAAAATTATATTTGCACACATTAAAATGTATAAAATCCCAATAACACACCCAATTGGATAATCAAAATTCTGTATAATCCAAATTAAAACATATTTGTGTTCCACATTTAAATTCATGTAGCTCTTTATATAATCTTTAATAATGCTATATCTTTATCGCAGCAAACACCATAACAGCTTCGTTTTGTGAAGCTACAAAGAACACAAATCATTTACTGCTGTGTTACTCTAACTGAAAACTCAGACCATTCAGTTAAGACGCCAAAGAAAAAACTCCGCTGAGAATGTTCGCTTCTACCTGTCAAATTTGAACCCAGTTCATGCTTCATGCGCAACATGACATTAGTCTTGCTTAGTGCTAAAAAGATCCGTTCCGAAAAAGAAAAAAATTCACAACACTTTCATTAGGGCTTCTTTAGCCACAGACCTTCAGCTACTGTATCTGTGTCTGTAGGGTAGTGCAGTTGTGTGTGTGTGTGGGGGGGGGGGGGGGGGGGGCTGGGTGATGTTTGCCTCCTTGTTGTTCCTGTCAAGGCTGCCATGGTCGTGGACACCTCAACAGGCACAGGCAAGGAGGCATCAGGCGGGGGCGGGGCGGGGGGTGATGGGGGCTTAGTTCGTTGGATGTCACCGGGATGCAGAGCTAGAGTTTAGTAGGGTGACAGCCGCAGGAAAGAAGTTTCCTTTGAACCTGCTGGTTCGGGTGCGGAGAGACCTGTAACGCCTCCCGGAGGGGAGTGGGGTGAACAGTCTGTGGTTGGGGGTAAATCAGGCTACTGTCACTCCTCTTGTAAACATGGCTTACCTGGTTGCCATGCCAGCATTTTACTTCAATAGAGAAGTATGCAGCATGAAAATGCATTGGAGGCTAACTCCCCCCTCTCTGTCACCATCTAGTGGTTAGGAATAGAATTACCCGAGTCACTGCTGAACAAGGCCAGTTGTAATTGCTGCAGTCCAGAGTTCAGGCCAGAACACATGACTGGCTGCTTATTGTCACTGAGAGACATTTTGAGGAAGAATGATGGCGTAAGGTGATTTAATTAGTGGTTACTTTATAAGATGTGGCCACTTTCTTTCTTTTTTGTAGCTTTGATGTCTCTATTTGATATCTCACTTCTTGTCTTCTTGTCATTCTTGAATTTCCCCTGGGGATCAATAAAGTATCAATCTATCTGTCTGTCTTTTATACTGTATGTGTATATTTTCCTTGGATATTGACAAGTGAGTATTTTATGTCTGTTGGCATTCATGGTGAGCGTTAGTCTCGTTGGCATTGGCACTGAGAGCCATTTTGAGGAAGAATGACGCTGTAAGGTGAGTTATTTAGCAGTTGTTATAGAAGATATGGCCACTTTTACTTTTTTATAGCTTACAAATGTTAAAACCACTACAGTAAATCGTAGGTTTCTAGGCTTTCCAATGACCACTGATGCTCTCTTTTAGATCTGTACAATTTCCCTGGAGTTTACACTGTGAACATGATAAAGGTGACTTAGTAGCCTATCTGGGTGTGTTGTGTCGGTTAGGCTTTTGTGAGCTTTCTTTTTGCGAAAGGAACCGTGAGAATACAGTTGTACAGATCTAGTTTAGGTTTTGCTGTTTGAGCGTAAGGTATCACTAGTTCATCACTAACTTTATGTGTTTATGCAATACAAAAAACAACTGTAGGCTATGTATGTTATTGTTAACATACGGTAGTTTACAAAGACTAAAAACATAAAAGATCCCTCAGTGTACCATTTGTTGATGCTTAAGGAGAGTGTGTTGATGTGCTTAGATGTGTTTTAGTGGTACAGTATATGGTTATATGATGGCGAAATCTGGGGTGTGTGTGTGTGTGTGTGTGGGGGGGGGGGGGTGGTACTTATATAACACCTGTTATGTTAATATAGTTTCAGGTTTGCACATTGGTCAGCTAAAAGTACATGGGAAATGTAATTGATAAGCAAGTTACACATACCATTATTATCCCCTCCGTCTCTTTGTTACTTTGTTGCAGTCAGTGTCTGACAGGCTGTGTGAATTAAAGTAGCGCTTAAGAGTTTTTTACCTTCCCACTGCTGACACGTCAGGGTCCGGTTCACCCTGTGGGGATTTATTTTTTCTGATAATGACCGGCGCTCTATAAATCAATTACTTTGTAATTGGCACATTGAGATGCCTTGAATCTATCCTTGAATCCTTGAGTCCATTTCTTTCCACAAAACTCGCCAGATTTCATAATTCAAGGGGATATTTTTCAGATTTTTCTTCTAGGGGGCAGACCACCCCAGACCCCCTTAGCTTACCTGAGATACCAATTTTGTGAGAGTGATGTGCATAGACTGCGCCTACAAAAGATGACCATAAATGTCTGATTGTGATAGTGTTCATTTTGTCACCTATTTTTTATTTAGTGTTTGTCTTAAGTCTTGTGACAAAATGTCCTTTTTAGTCTTTGTCATATTTAGTCATTCAAATATCTTTTTTGTTAGTCAAGTTTTAGTCGACTAAAAGTCTCGTCCTCTCATTCTAGATTTAGTCAAAAGAGAACTCAAGGTATCTTAGTCAAGTTTTAGCCAAAACATTTTAGTCTTTTTTTTAATAACAAATTATTTCTGATTACCATTTCTGTCAAATAGTCTTTCACACATCTCAATTTCCCCCCAATATTTTGGTAGGATACGTATACATACTGTAGGTAGTTCTGGCAGAAATGTTAGTTAGCTTTGACTGCTACAGGTAGCATACAGCTAGTTACTATTCTTAATCTGATTAAAAAATGATTACCACAACACACAATCACAAGTCTGATTGTGAATGTGTAATTTAGTTCCATGGCAACAAGTTCTGAAGTTATTGCTATGATAACAGAGGAAAGTTCTTGTGAGGGCAGTGTGTTCCTGAGCTTTTTTTCATTCTCTCCAAATGTTTTACCCTGTGTAGTTAGTCCTCACTCCAAATGTTTTACCCTGTGTAGTTAGTCCTCACTCCAAATGTTTTACCCTGTGTAGTTAGTCCTCACTCCAAATGTTTTACCCTGTGTAGTTAGTCCTCACTCCAAATGTTTTACCCTGTGTAGTTAGTCCTCACTCCAAATGTTTTACCCTGTGTAGTTAGTCCTCACTCCAAATGTTTTACCCTGTGTAGTTAGTCCTCACTCCAAATGTTTTACCCTGTGTAGTTAGTCCTCACTCCAAATGTTTTACCCTGTGTAGTTAGTCCTCACTCCAAATGTTTTACCCTGTGTAGTTAGTCCTCACTCCAAATGTTTTACCCTGTGTAGTTAGTCCTCACTCCAAATGTTTTACCCTGTGTAGTTAGTCCTCACTCCAAATGTTTTACCCTGTGTAGTTAGTCCTCACTCCAAATGTTTTACCCTGTGTAGTTAGTCCTCACTCCAAATGTTTTACCCTGTGTAGTTAGTCCTCACTCCAAATGTTTTACCCTGTGTAGTTAGTCCTCACTCCAAATGTTTTACCCTGTGTAGTTAGTCCTCACTCCAAATGTTTTACCCTGTGTAGTTAGTCCTCACTCCAAATGTTTTACCCTGTGTAGTTAGTCCTCACTCCAAATGTTTTGCCCTGTGTAGTTAGTCCTCTCTCCAAATGTTTTGCCCTGTGTAGTTAGTCCTCACTCCAAATGTTTTGCCCTGTGTAGTTAGTCCTCACTCCAAATGTTTTGCCCTGTGTAGTTAGTCCTCACTCCAAATGTTTTACCCTGTGTAGTTAGTCCTCACTCCAAATGTTTTACCCTGTGTAGTTAGTCCTCTCTCCAAATGTTTTACCCTGTGTAGTTAGTCCTCTCTCCAAATGTTTTACCCTGTGTAGTTAGTCCTCTCTCCAAATGTTTTACCCTGTGTAGTTAGTCCTCTCTCCAAATGTTTTACCCTGTGTAGTTAGTCCTCTCTCCAAATGTTTTACCCTGTGTAGTTAGTCCTCACTCCAAATGTTTTACCCTGTGTAGTTAGTCCTCACTCCAAATGTTTTACCCTGTGTAGTTAGTCCTCACTCCAAATGTTTTACCCTGTGTAGTTAGTCCTCTCTCCAAATGTTTTACCCTGTGTAGTTAGTCCTCACTCCAAATGTTTTACCCTGTGTAGTTAGTCCTCACTCCAAATGTTTTACCCTGTGTAGTTAGTCCTCACTCCAAATGTTTTACCCTGTGTAGTTAGTCCTCACTCCAAATGTTTTACCCTGTGTAGTTAGTCCTCACTCCAAATGTTTTACCCTGTGTAGTTAGTCCTCACTCCAAATGTTTTACCCTGTGTAGTTAGTCCTCACTCCAAATGTTTTACCCTGTGTAGTTAGTCCTCACTCCAAATGTTTTACCCTGTGTAGTTAGTCCTCACTCCAAATGTTTTACCCTGTGTAGTTAGTCCTCACTCCAAATGTTTTACCCTGTGTAGTTAGTCCTCACTCCAAATGTTTTACCCTGTGTAGTTAGTCCTCACTCCAAATGTTTTACCCTGTGTAGTTAGTCCTCACTCCAAATGTTTTACCCTGTGTAGTTAGTCCTCACTCCAAATGTTTTACCCTGTGTAGTTAGTCCTCACTCCAAATGTTTTACCCTGTGTAGTTAGTCCTCACTCCAAATGTTTTACCCTGTGTAGTTAGTCCTCACTCCAAATGTTTTACCCTGTGTAGTTAGTCCTCACTCCAAATGTTTTACCCTGTGTAGTTAGTCCTCACTCCAAATGTTTTACCCTGTGTAGTTAGTCCTCACTCCAAATGTTTTACCCTGTGTAGTTAGTCCTCACTCCAAATGTTTTACCCTGTGTAGTTAGTCCTCACTCCAAATGTTTTACCCTGTGTAGTTAGTCCTCACTCCAAATGTTTTACCCTGTGTAGTTAGTCCTCACTCCAAATGTTTTACCCTGTGTAGTTAGTCCTCACTCCAAATGTTTTACCCTGTGTAGTTAGTCCTCACTCCAAATGTTTTACCCTGTGTAGTTAGTCCTCACTCCAAATGTTTTACCCTGTGTAGTTAGTCCTCACTCCAAATGTTTTACCCTGTGTAGTTAGTCCTCACTCCAAATGTTTTACCCTGTGTAGTTAGTCCTCACTCCAAATGTTTTACCCTGTGTAGTTAGTCCTCACTCCAAATGTTTTACCCTGTGTAGTTAGTCCTCACTCCAAATGTTTTACCCTGTGTAGTTAGTCCTCACTCCAAATGTTTTACCCTGTGTAGTTAGTCCTCACTCCAAATGTTTTACCCTGTGTAGTTAGTCCTCACTCCAAATGTTTTACCCTGTGTAGTTAGTCCTCACTCCAAATGTTTTACCCTGTGTAGTTAGTCCTCACTCCAAATGTTTTACCCTGTGTAGTTAGTCCTCACTCCAAATGTTTTACCCTGTGTAGTTAGTCCTCACTCCAAATGTTTTACCCTGTGTAGTTAGTCCTCACTCCAAATGTTTTACCCTGTGTAGTTAGTCCTCACTCCAAATGTTTTACCCTGTGTAGTTAGTCCTCACTCCAAATGTTTTACCCTGTGTAGTTAGTCCTCACTCCAAATGTTTTACCCTGTGTAGTTAGTCCTCACTCCAAATGTTTTACCCTGTGTAGTTAGTCCTCACTCCAAATGTTTTACCCTGTGTAGTTAGTCCTCACTCCAAATGTTTTACCCTGTGTAGTTAGTCCTCACTCCAAATGTTTTACCCTGTGTAGTTAGTCCTCACTCCAAATGTTTTACCCTGTGTAGTTAGTCCTCACTCCAAATGTTTTACCCTGTGTAGTTAGTCCTCACTCCAAATGTTTTACCCTGTGTAGTTAGTCCTCACTCCAAATGTTTTACCCTGTGTAGTTAGTCCTCACTCCAAATGTTTTACCCTGTGTAGTTAGTCCTCACTCCAAATGTTTTACCCTGTGTAGTTAGTCCTCACTCCAAATGTTTTACCCTGTGTAGTTAGTCCTCACTCCAAATGTTTTACCCTGTGTAGTTAGTCCTCACTCCAAATGTTTTACCCTGTGTAGTTAGTCCTCACTCCAAATGTTTTACCCTGTGTAGTTAGTCCTCACTCCAAATGTTTTACCCTGTGTAGTTAGTCCTCACTCCAAATGTTTTACCCTGTGTAGTTAGTCCTCACTCCAAATGTTTTACCCTGTGTAGTTAGTCCTCACTCCAAATGTTTTACCCTGTGTAGTTAGTCCTCACTCCAAATGTTTTACCCTGTGTAGTTAGTCCTCACTCCAAATGTTTTACCCTGTGTAGTTAGTCCTCACTCCAAATGTTTTACCCTGTGTAGTTAGTCCTCACTCCAAATGTTTTACCCTGTGTAGTTAGTCCTCACTCCAAATGTTTTACCCTGTGTAGTTAGTCCTCACTCCAAATGTTTTACCCTGTGTAGTTAGTCCTCACTCCCATTTAATTTGTTTTGCCCAACATTGCACATCATCTACTTAGAAGGACAGTGTTCCCACATACTTTGGCCCATCATCAAATGCTTGACGTCTTTTTAAAAGACGAGACCCTGCAGAATTTTCTGCAACATTCAGGGTGACTGTGTGATGTTCTGGCAGAGTTAAAAAGGCTGAATGTCTTTTCAGCGGGTAACATACATCTCTTTAACTGGCCACATTTGGGCCCTCTAGGTCGCCTAGGTAACCTTGAAACACAATTGAGCCCTGAAACCAGGTTGTGTGAAGCTGTAACTCAAAGTAGATCACTACAGAGTGAAATATGACATTTTCACAGATTTATTTCTGTGGGAATAACCATGCATTTTGCTCAGTGTCCTTTTTGGACAACTTTAAGGCACAATAGCAGATTCATATGAAATAAGGCTTCTTTGGTTCTCTGACAGTCATTTTGTCATGCAATCTAGATACAAACAAGAAACTCGAGAGGGTTACCAGTAGCTTTTATTTGACACACTGATATGCGTCAATCCAACATCAGTAATGGAAAAAACATTTCCTACATGCTCTTTAACCGAAAAAAGCTTGCATGCAGTTTTTTTCTAATACATAGTTTTGTATGAGCTAGATTATATATCTATCAAATGTATTATAAGTAAAACAACATGGATATTCCATTACTATGAGTTCTTACCGATATTTCAAGACCATTTATTCTGCGTCTGGATCATCATCCTCGTACAACTAAGGCTGAAAGGTGTCACCAATTTTTGAGGGGGAGGAGGGGCTTATAGCATTCATTAATGCTTTTGTTAGTGCTAGTGTAGAGAGGGGTACTGTAATGAAGTTGGAGCCGTGTATAGCGATAACTCATATAAGATCTAATTAACTGCACACTCAACTTTAAAAGTGAGCTGAGACTTGCTTTTATGACTGACACAATAAAGAACACAAACAATGGCAAATTGTTACATTGTAAAAAACACAAACAATGGCAAATTGTAACATTGCAAAAAACACAAATAATGGCAAATTGTAATTTTCATAACTACAGCAACTAAGAACATTAAAGATGCTCAGTGTTTCATGGAATCATGTTCTTCTCTCTCCACAGTTTTTCCTGACGTGATGTGAAGTGATGGAAGTGATGTAAAGGAAGTGAGGATAGAAAGAGCTCCCTGAAGATGAGTTTCCCTAATAAACCACCAGGGGGCTTCCAGCTGGGGGCAGTTGAACCAGAGACACCTGATGGGTAGGTTGAGCCAGATACTTTCTAATTTGGAGACCCAGCACTCAAAGAATCTCCCATAGAAATGCATGGGGTTAGTTCGTAACATGGCAGTTGTCTACACATCCCTGCTGAAAAAACCGGCCTGGCCAGCTTAAGGTGGTTTGCTGGTTGACCAGCTTGTTAACCAGCTTGTTTGACCACCCCATGATGGTTGACCTGTTAGACCAGCAAAACTCTTGCGAAAACATACCTTCAGCTGATTTACCCAGCTTATGATGGTAATTCAGCTGGTTTTGCTTTCCACACCACCTCAAGCTGGTCATTTTAGCTGGTGTTGCTGGTCTACACTGCTGGTTTAACTGGCCATGCCAGCTTATGTTGGTCATTCTAGCAAACCAGCATGACCATCTTACATCAACAATGTCAAGCTTGGCAGGCTGGTCACCAGCATGACCATCTTACACCAGCTGTATCCCACACGACAGGTTGGTCACACTAGCATGACCAGCTTCCTCAGATGGTCACACTAGCATGTCCTGGTGGCCTAGCCAGCTACACCAGCAAAGACCAGTAATTGAAATGGACATTCACATTTGCTAAGCAGTAACAAGAAGAGTAAAATAGCACAGCTACTTAACACAAACACAGGGCGCAGCCATCTTTGTTTTCAAGTAAGAACTCTCCGCCGAACTTGACGGTCCTATGTGTAGCAGCCCTTGGATCCAAAAAGAGAGTCTCGACTGATGCATAAGGTGTTCTTTATTTAGTTCGCCAAACCAGCATACGTTCAACTTTGAATCCATCATCGTCACCTTAGCGCCGTGAAAACTGTATTGAAAACATACATACAAACATCACACACTTGCTTTCACGGCTACAAAACATCATTACGTGAACAAACATTTAGAGCGACACATTAATTACACAGCAAAATAGACCATACATATGTGCAAACAAGGTTAAATGAAACGTACCTCGCTGCGCTCACCAAGGAATGCAAAATATATGATAGTCCTTTCTTCCGTCATGAAACGGGCGTCATTTAAGTTCATGAGTGAAACGAAATCTGATAAAATCCTGTAGGCCCAAACACAGCTGCGTAGCCTACTACTCACACCCGCCAGCTACCATTTAAAAGCTCATCTTCCCTTGTGCAAACTACGGTGCCACCAAAGGGACAAATTTCAACATTACAGGTGCACAGAATTTCCGGTCAATCACATACAAATAATCATTAAAGGCACATATGAAATATAGAATTCATTTAGATTAAATTACACACATTTAAAAACATATTTTAGCAATAAACCAACCCATACTTATTTCATTAGATCAACAGCAGATATTAAAACTCCCAAGTGGTCTTTTACACTATGATTTGAACAAAATCACTTCTCGTCAGAGGACTAGAAATGGGCATGTCGTTCCGTAATTTTGCTTAACTTCCGGTTTTTCGGACAACTTACTACTCATAAGACGAGTAGCTATTATGGACAAATGGATCACACTATTATTTGCCTAGGGTTAGGGTCAGTCAATTCTGTTAATTTAACTATACTTGAACAGTGGTCATAACATTTTTAGCAGCATAAATTGCTGTTAGCTTGGCAGCCAGTCCAAATTTACACCGCCTACAAAATTTGAGTTTGTGAAATTGTGTGTGGACTCTCTATGCCCTAACCAGAGATGTTCTTGATAAACAAATCATTTTGGCGTATGTATGGGCAAATAAGCAACAGTGCATGGTTATTCACGTCACCTGAGTGTTGTGTAGATGTTTCGATTTTGCTATTGCGTTTGTGGTACAAGGTATTGTTGTTGTTGAAGGATGTTTTCGGCTGTACTCCCCACATATTTCATTGCTCTGATTGGATAGGTCTCATTTTCAATCTAGGTCTAATTTTCTCATAATCAAATCCAGATGAAATGACACCAGACTAAGTCTTAAGTTGTCTGGCATTGTAGCTCTTTCTCTCAACAGCACAGATACAGTATGTGAAACTAATGTTATTAAATGCAATTAAAAAGATTGAAGATGTGGGACTGTTAACTGATACAAAACATTAATTCTGGAATTGTGATTTTGCTAGTATAGGTGTGAAATCTGTCTTACATTTGATTCATAATAGTCTTAAAATGGTCTTATAAAGTCTTAAATTTAACTTGCAGAAACCCTGTGAAGGGACCCGGCTCCTCTGTGTCCAGTGATCCATCCATGAGGAGTGACCACTCAAAAGGGAACCCACCAAACCTCACAGGAAAACGGAAAAGGTACCCAGTAGAAACATCACAAACAATCAGAGTCCCACAGTCTAGTTCAGAAAAGTCTACAGCAGGGGTGTCAAACATAAGGCCCGGGGGCCAGATCAGGCCCGCCAGCAGGTTTCATACGGCCCCCAAGATGTTTTGGGTGGGAAGGGAAAATTAGAAAGAAAAGATATTCACATCCACAATTTGTAATAAGCAATTTCTGTGATAAATATCCTCGTCATATCCTGCTCTTTCTCTCTTGAAACACCCAATTTCCATGTCAGTTTTTTGGCCTCTTCCTTCCTGAGGATGATTTGTAGTGCTAAACCTACAGTAGCACTACAAATCATCCTCAGGAAGGAAGAGGCCAAAAAACTGACATGGAAGTAGGGTGTTTCAAGAGAGAAAGAGCAGGATATGACGAGTAAATCATTTGTACTTGTTTGCTCATGAGTGGCTGTAGTAAAAGAGTATATCATCAAACAACACTCTGATACCAATGCAGAGAAATGAAAATGACCACGACAAAGACGGCCCCGCGAGGTCTCATTCCACTGCCTGTATGAGTTTGACACCCCAGCGAAGCGGCGGTCATATAGGTTTAGTCAGATTTTTTTTTTTTCTTTTTTTTTTCTTTTTCGCATGTCCAAATTTCCGTCAAGGCTTCCCGGAACACTGAAAGACCGGGGTACACAAAACTTGGTGGGCATGTAGCCCCACATGGATAGCATGGAACCATCGATTTTTGTTTTGATCTGTAGCCCCCCCGCTGGACTGGACCCCCCGAAAGGAGGGTAGGGCAGACACAGTTTTCTGTGAGTATCTCGAGAACCTTAGGGTTTAGGAGGACCATTTTTTTTTTTTGTATGTTGATCTCAAGGGGCAATGTCAACCCATTCCATAACCACTCATTTCATGTATAGCGCCACCTAGTTAAACACAAAAAAGTAAAAATGAGGTGTTGTAATCGCAGGTATCTGTGACCTAACATAGTCAAAACTGCACGAAATTGGAAGTGTAGGATCATTATGACACCCTCTGTATGCATGCCAAGTTTCGTGGAATTCCGCTCATGGGGGGCCACACAATAAATTAATTTATGTTACTATACACCAACTCGCCTGTAGGTGGCCGGAGACAGTTTTCTGTGAATATCTCGAGAACCGTAGGGCCTAGGAGGTCCACCTTTTTTTTGTATGTTGGTCTTAAGGGGACATGTCAACCCCTCCCATTACCACTTATTTCATGTATAGTGCCACCTAGTTAAAAATTAAAAAGCAAAAAATTAGGTGTTTTCATCACAATATCTCTGGCTGACATGGTCAAAACTGCACAAAATTGAAAGTGTAGGATCATTATGACACCCTCCGAATGCATGCCAAGTTTTGTGAACTTTCGTTCATGGGGAGCCTTACAATAAAATAATTTACGTACATTTAGTGACCGTACACCAACAAGGATTCCCGGGACACTGAAAGACCGGGGTACACGAAACTTGGTGGGCATGTAACCCACATGGATAGCATGAAACCATCATTTTTCGTTTTGATCTGTAGCCCCCCCCCGCTGGACTGGACCCCCCGAAAGGAGGGTAGGGCAGACACAGTTTTCTGTTAATATCTTGAGAACCGTAGGGCCTAGGATGACCAATTTTTTCCGTATGTTTGCCTCCAGGGGTCATCTTAACCCATTCCATGTGCACACATGTGCATAAACAGATACACACGCACACACATACATTCACAGTAATCATACGTATGACACATACTCACACAGTAGACATATGTACGCATGTATGCACATGCACAAACACAGGCACATACGCAGGCACACACACAAGCACGCACACACAAACACACACACACACACATAAACATAAACATGTACACGCACACATGCACACAATAATTTCTCAGAATTATGAACAGGCAAGATGGGGGTGGGGTTGTATAAAATGAATTTTAAATGTGAAATCTATGAACTAATCATGTTTTGGTACTTGTTGTCTAGCAGATACCAGTGAGAATTGAGTGTGGATAATGCAATTTAGTGAGACAGTTAGAATCATATAGGCCTTTCAGCGTGATTTATTTTTGTGGAAAAAATGTGCTGGACTGGGCGGCGGTCATATTTTGTACCGCTCTGCGGTACATCTAGTTAAATAGCCTTCCAATAGGTTGAGCTTAGCTTTGCTACCAACGTGCACACGCATGCATTGAATAAACGCTCATACCACGACTTAATTCTATGCCTCTATGTTTGATGACACCAAATTAACAAGTATTTCCTACTAATTGCAGAAACGTTTGTTTTCTTTTTCTGTCCACGGTTCCTTGACCAATTGCGTAGCAAATTATCAGACGATGCCCCGGGAATAATTTCACTCTGCAGACCAGCATTGTCCACATTGCGGACCGCGGCCCATAGTTTGAGAAATGGTGACCTGCATGCTGCCATATTAAGGCCTTTTTACGGTGTGTTTTAGTCAGGTTTTCACGTGGAAGGCTGTGTAGAAATCTGGCACCCTATTGAACGAAGTTAAACTGAAAGAGCGTGCCGTTGACAGACACCAGAATGAACGAGTTCACAGTAACGTTCATCAGGCAGTAATGCAGGACGTTCAGTTCACGTTCGGTCAAAATATGAACGAGTTCATGAACTTTCGTTCAATGAACGCCTTCAGGCACAACACTGCTACTGTAACCCTGACCTCTCATCCTCTGGTTGTGGTATTAATTGTTGTAGTATTAATTGTTGTGGTATTAATTGTTGTTATATTAATTGTTGTGGTATTAATTGTTGTATTAATTGTTGTGGTATTAATTGTTGTAGTTTTCATTGTTGTAGTATTAATTGTTGTAGTATTAATTGTTACCTGAGGTCTGCTCTGCTATGTAGCTTGGATGATATTTCTCACTGCTGTAAGTCACTTAAAATAGAAGTGAATAGATGTAAATGATTCTTCATGATTTCTATATTCTCAGCTGTGCATCCATGGATTCTGGATATGCCCCGTCTCTATCAGGCTCTAGGTACAGTATGGTAATACAGTCACACAAATGTCACAGAATCAACAGGAAACCCTGACAGACAGAACATACATTTCTTCAAAGAGTGTAAGTAAGTGTAAGTGCAGTGTAAGTAAGGATTTATTCATATAGCACATTTTCCTTGCAGTGTATCAGCTGGGCGAGTGCTGTGTGATGTCTGCACAGACAGAGCTCTGAAGACCTGTCTTACCTGCATGGCCTCCTACTGCTGGACTCATGTGAAGGACCACTACACGTCTCCAGACCTGGACAGACACCAGCTACAGGACCTCCCCCATCAGGACCGCTGTGAACAGCACCACAAGAAGCTGGAGTTCTACTGCAGGACTGACCAATCAGCTGTCTGCTCACGCTGCTTACTTCACAATCATAAAGGACATGATGTCATCGAGCAGGTGAAGACAGACAGAGATCAGTCTGTTCAGTGGTGCTAAATTGATATCTATGCTCCTTCACGTCAATATTCTTTTAGCATTACCAAGCCACTTTGTAAAAAAAGGACCAAGGCCGTCTGCAGACTGCCAGTGTGTCGTGAGCGTGTCAGCTGTGTCCGATTTCATTTCGGCCCCCCTGTTAACAGGTCAGAGCTTGCACACTGCCTGCGTGACATGCATGTCTCAGGTGTGGCTCGAGCTGTGCTGAAAACATGCGCATGCTAGAAATAGGACCGCCGCCTAGTTTTCATGCGACACACAAGCGCGTTGGAAGCGTTTCCATTCAAAGGAGACAGTGAAGAGATGTTCTAATAGGCAGAGGGGCCGCTGCAGCGTCAGACATGTTTCTGGTGTGAATAGAAAATGCCACGCAGCCAGCACGCAACTGACAGGCAACAGGCACGCCACGCTCACGCCACGCCACGCCAGCAGTCTGCAGCCGACATAAAAGAATCATCATACCCCCATCAACCTTACATAGTGCAATATTACACGATCCAAGCATGCATTGGCAATATCAGAGACTTCATTCTCCACAGTATAAGTCATTATCATGAGTTTGAAGTCATTATTTTAATGATGAAAATAACTGCATTGTGTTGATTTAACAAATCTCAGCCCACCCTGGTAGTGTCTATGCGACAGTAACAACAATCTCATTATTACAGAACCATCAAGGGACGCATTCAGACTCTTTCAGACAAGGTGGGCCTTTTATATGACATTGATGAGTCACTAAGGACTGTGTTGTGGAGTGACATGAGTTCCATTGTCACCTAGCTAAAAACCAACATCCAAGAGAAATGTTTTATGTATTATGTACTCTGAAACCATCAGCTCATGATCTGAAGTATCTTCTCCTACATCCTCAGGTGTTCCTCCACCTGGGCAGATCCAGTTCCCCTCAGTGCTGCCGAACTCAGTGACTGTCAGCTGGTCACCACCAGAGGGCACTGCTGGACCCCACAGGTACAGGGTGTCCTGGAGACGAGGCCACGATGAGCGCAGCTTCACAGTGGCGGGTTTGGCTGTGACAGTGACAGAGCTAATTCCAGGAGAGAAGTACGACTTTGCTGTGGCCACCCTCAGTGCAGATGGACACCAGAGCTCATGTGTGGAGGCATCTGTTCACACAGGTGAGACACTTCTCCATGTGTGGTGTTCAGGCTCCTGGTCTGTAATCATTGAGGGATGATGCACATTGATACAATGAGCATTATTATAGAGCATGATGCACTGCCCTGTATGTCTGTGTGTTCATATTTGAACACTTCTACCAAGTACTCAACATATTGCACACTTTCATGTCAACACAAATCTGATCACACTTCTACCAAGTACTCAACATATTGCACACTTTCATGTCAACACAAGTACTCAACATAATAGCACACTTTCATGTCAACACAAATCTGATCACACTTTCAGTACACATATAGCACACTTTCATGTCAACACAACTCTGATCACTGAGAGCCTTGTTGTGATGGATCACATGATGTTATCTCGACCCGTAACCCTGATCATCTCCTCTGCAGAGGTTCCTCCACCAGAGAGTCTCTCTGTGGACCTGAGGGCAGCGACGGCCTCTGTAACGTGGTCCAGACCAGCAGGAGTGGACCAGGTGTCATACCTGCTGGAGCTCCACAGAGATCAGGTATCCATAGAGACCATCCATAGAGACCATCCACAGAGACTCCCCCCAGTACACCATCAGTGGCCTGCAGCATGGAGCAGAGTACACCATCAGTGTGGCCACTGTGCTAAGAAATGGCCGCCAAAGCAAACCAACCTGCAAAACATTAAGTATAGGTAAAAGAACGCTTTCAGATATATTTTCACTTCAGTTAGAAAGAAGATGAAGATGGCTGTTTTTATATCACTTGTGACTTATAAAAGTATGCTTTGTAAACCCCATTTCATATGTATTTATCACAGTGATTAAATTTGATATTACAACTGAAGGAGCCTAGTTGAATTGAAAGGCACTTAATTTGCTTTAGATTTATTAACCTTTTGTTTGGAACTTTTATTTTGACATGGTCTTAGATCGCCTGTTCACCTGTTCATTTCAAGATGGCGTCTTCCATGTGGTTTTGTTAGTCTTATGTCTTTCTTACACCAGAAGACTTTGAAAAGATTTGGAAAATATTTTTGAAAGACTAAAGTCTCAGACCCTGTCACATCTAAAGACAAGTCATCAAGTTTTTACGTCAAAGACTATGATTTAGCAACCACTAGGGACCTTGCAGGGTCACTATTACAAGCCTGCAACTAGATTCCTTTAAATTGTTTCCCATCATGCACTAGATATCAACAGGAACTCAAACGATAGCCTACTCGTATCAAAGGCATATTTTTGTGTTTCTGCAACATTGTTTCATGTGACATCCATCCCTTTTCCACCTGCAACCTAAAAAGTTTCACTGGTTTAAAATCTCCACAAAATAAAACAGTGTGTCTGTATCAGTGTGTTGGTGCTGTATACTGTATCAGTGTGTTGGTGCTGTATACTGTATCAGTGTGTTGGTGCTGTATGTTGTATCAGTGTGTTGGTGCTGTATCAGTGTGTTGGTGCTGTATACTGTATTAGTGTGTTGGTGCTGTATCAGTGTGTTGGTGCTGTATCAGTGTGTTGGTGCTGTATACTGTATCAGTGTGTTGGTGCTGTATACTGTATCAGTGTGTTGGTGCTGTATACTGTATCAGTGTGTTGGTGCTGTATCAGTGTGTTGGTGCTGTATACTGTATCAGTGTGTTGGTGCTGTATACTGTATCAGTGTGTTGGTGCTGTATCAGTGTGTTGGTGCTGTATACTGTATCAGTGTGTTGGTGCTGTATCAGTGTGTTGGTGCTGTATACTGTATCAGTGTGTTGGTGCTGTATACTGTATCAGTGTGTTGGTGCTGTATCATTGTGTTGGTGCTGTATACTGTATCAGTGTGTTGGTGCTGTATTCTGTATCAGTGTGTTGGTGCTGTATCAGTGTGTTGGTGCTGTATACTGTATCAGTGTGTTGGTGCTGTATCAGTGTGTTGGTGCTGTATACTGTATCAGTGTGTTGGTGCTGTATACTGTATCAGTGGGTTGGTGCTGTATCAGTGTGTTGGTGCTGTATCAGTGTGTTGGTGCTGTATACTGTATCAGTGTGTTGGTGCTGTATACTGTATCAGTGTGTTGGTGCTGTATCAGTGTGTTGGTGCTGTATACTGTATCAGTGTGTTGGTGCTGTATCAGTGTGTTGGTGCTGTATACTGTATCAGTGTGTTGGTGCTGTATCAGTGTGTTGGTGCTGTATCAGTGTGTTGGTGCTGTATACTGTATCAGTGTGTTGGTGCTGTATCAGTGTGTTGGTGCTGTATCAGTGTGTTGGTGCTGTATACTGTATCAGTGTGTTGGTGCTGTATCAGTGTGTTGGTGCTGTATACTGTATCAGTGTGTTGGTGCTGTATCAGTGTGTTGGTGCTGTACACTGTATCAGTGTGTTGGTGCTGTATCAGTGTGTTGGTGCTGTATACTGTATCAGTGTGTTGGTGCTGTATACTGTATCAGTGTGTTGGTGCTGTATCAGTGTGTTGGTGCTGTATACTGTATCAGTGTGTTGGTGCTGTATCAGTGTGTTGGTGCTGTATACTGTATCAGTGTGTTGGTGCTGTATCAGTGTGTTGGTGCTGTATACTGTATCAGTGTGTTGGTGCTGTATACTGTATCAGTGTGTTGGTGCTGTATCAGTGTGTTGGTGCTGTATCAGTGTGTTGGTGCTGTATACTGTATCAGTGTGTTGGTGCTGTATACTGTATCAGTGTGTTGGTGCTGTATCAGTGTGTTGGTGCTGTATACTGTATCAGTGTGTTGGTGCTGTATACTGTATCAGTGTGTTGGTGCTGTATCAGTGTGTTGGTGCTGTATTCTGTATCAGTGTGTTGGTGCTGTATACTGTATCAGTGTGTTGGTGCTGTATCAGTGTGTTGGTGCTGTATACTGTATCAGTGTGTTGGTGCTGTATCAGTGTGTTGGTGCTGTATACTGTATCAGTGTGTTGGTGCTGTATCAGTGTGTTGGTGCTGTATCAGTGTGTTGGTGCTGTATACTGTATCAGTGTGTTGGTGCTGTATCAGTGTGTTGGTGCTGTATCAGTGTGTTGGTGCTGTATACTGTATCAGTGTGTTGGTGCTGTATCAGTGTGTTGGTGCTGTATCAGTGTGTTGGTGCTGTATCAGTGTGTTGGTGCTGTATACTGTATCAGTGTGTTGGTGCTGTATCAGTGTGTTGGTGCTGTATACTGTATCAGTGTGTTGGTGCTGTATCAGGGTGTTGGTGCTGTATACTGTATCAGTGTGTTGGTGCTGTATACTGTATCAGTGTGTTGGTGCTGTATCAGTGTGTTGGTGCTGTATACTGTATCAGTGTGTTGGTGCTGTATACTGTATCAGTGTGTTGGTGCTGTATCAGTGTGTTGGTGCTGTATACTGTATCAGTGTGTTGGTGCTGTATACTGTATCAGTGTGTTGGTGCTGTATCAGTGTGTTGGTGCTGTATCAGTGTGTTGGTGCTGTATACTGTATCAGTGTGTTGGTGCTGTATACTGTATCAGTGTGTTGGTGCTGTATCAGTGTGTTGGTGCTGTATTCTGTATCAGTGTGTTGGTGCTGTATACTGTATCAGTGTGTTGGTGCTGTATCAGTGTGTTGGTGCTGTATTCTGTATCAGTGTGTTGGTGCTGTATACTGTATCAGTGTGTTGGTGCTGTATCAGTGTGTTGGTGCTGTATACTGTATCAGTGTGTTGGTGCTGTATACTGTATCAGTGTGTTGGTGCTGTATCAGTGTGTTGGTGCTGTATACTGTATCAGTGTGTTGGTGCTGTATCAGTGTGTTGGTGCTGTATCAGTGTGTTGGTGCTGTATACTGTATCAGTGTGTTGGTGCTGTATCAGTGTGTTGGTGCTGTATACTGTATCAGTGTGTTGGTGCTGTATACTGTATCAGTGTGTTGGTGCTGTATCAGTGTGTTGGTGCTGTATCAGTGTGTTGGTGCTGTATACTGTATCAGTGTGTTGGTGCTGTATCAGTGTGTTGGTGCTGTATACTGTATCAGTGTGTTGGTGCTGTATACTGTATCAGTGTGTTGGTGCTGTATCAGTGTGTTGGTGCTGTATACTGTATCAGTGTGTTGGTGCTGTATCAGTGTGTTGGTGCTGTATACTGTATCAGTGTGTTGGTGCTGTATCAGTGTGTTGGTGCTGTATCAGTGTGTTGGTGCTGTATCAGTGTGTTGGTGCTGTATACTGTATCAGTGTGTTGGTGCTGTATCAGTGTGTTGGTGCTGTATACTGTATCAGTGTGTTGGTGCTGTATCAGTGTGTTGGTGCTGTATACTGTATCAGTGTGTTGGTGCTGTATCAGGGTGTTGGTGCTGTATACTGTATCAGTGTGTTGGTGCTGTGTACTGTATCAGTGTGTTGGTGCTGTATCAGTGTGTTGGTGCTGTATACTGTATCAGTGTGTTGGTGCTGTATACTGTATCAGTGTGTTGGTGCTGTATCAGTGTGTTGGTGCTGTATACTGTATCAGTGTGTTGGTGCTGTATACTGTATCAGTGTGTTGGTGCTGTATCAGTGTGTTGGTGCTGTATACTGTATCAGTGTGTTGGTGCTGTATACTGTATCAGTGTGTTGGTGCTGTATCAGTGTGTTGGTGCTGTATCAGTGTGTTGGTGCTGTATACTGTATCAGTGTGTTGGTGCTGTATACTGTATCAGTGTGTTGGTGCTGTATCAGTGTGTTGGTGCTGTATTCTGTATCAGTGTGTTGGTGCTGTATACTGTATCAGTGTGTTGGTGCTGTATCAGTGTGTTGGTGCTGTATTCTGTATCAGTGTGTTGGTGCTGTATACTGTATCAGTGTGTTGGTGCTGTATCAGTGTGTTGGTGCTGTATACTGTATCAGTGTGTTGGTGCTGTATACTGTATCAGTGTGTTGGTGCTGTATCAGTGTGTTGGTGCTGTATACTGTATCAGTGTGTTGGTGCTGTATCAGTGTGTTGGTGCTGTATCAGTGTGTTGGTGCTGTATACTGTATCAGTGTGTTGGTGCTGTATCAGTGTGTTGGTGCTGTATACTGTATCAGTGTGTTGGTGCTGTATACTGTATCAGTGTGTTGGTGCTGTATCAGTGTGTTGGTGCTGTATCAGTGTGTTGGTGCTGTATACTGTATCAGTGTGTTGGTGCTGTATCAGTGTGTTGGTGCTGTATACTGTATCAGTGTGTTGGTGCTGTATACTGTATCAGTGTGTTGGTGCTGTATCAGTGTGTTGGTGCTGTATACTGTATCAGTGTGTTGGTGCTGTATCAGTGTGTTGGTGCTGTATACTGTATCAGTGTGTTGGTGCTGTATACTGTATCAGTGTGTTGGTGCTGTATACTGTATCAGTGTGTTGGTGCTGTATCAGTGTGTTGGTGCTGTATACTGTATCAGTGTGTTGGTGCTGTATTCTGTATCAGTGTGTTGGTGCTGTATCAGTGTGTTGGTGCTGTATCAGTGTGTTGGTGCTGTATACTGTATCAGTGTGTTGGTGCTGTATACTGTATCAGTGTGTTGGTGCTGTATACTGTATCAGTGTGTTGGTGCTGTATCAGTGTGTTGGTGCTGTATACTGTATCAGTGTGTTGGTGCTGTATACTGTATCAGTGTGTTGGTGCTGTATACTGTATCAGTGTGTTGGTGCTGTATCAGTGTGTTGGTGCTGTATACTGTATCAGTGTGTTGGTGCTGTATACTGTATCAGTGTGTTGGTGCTGTATCAGTGTGTTGGTGCTGTATACTGTATCAGTGTGTTGGTGCTGTATCAGTGTGTTGGTGCTGTATCAGTGTGTTGGTGCTGTATACTGTATCAGTGTGTTGGTGCTGTATACTGTATCAGTGTGTTGGTGCTGTATCAGTGTGTTGGTGCTGTATCAGTGTGTTGGTGCTGTATCAGTGTGTTGGTGCTGTATACTGTATCAGTGTGTTGGTGCTGTATCAGTGTGTTGGTGCTGTATACTGTATCAGTGTGTTGGTGCTGTATACTGTATCAGTGTGTTGGTGCTGTATCAGTGTGTTGGTGCTGTATACTGTATCAGTGTGTTGGTGCTGTATCAGTGTGTTGGTGCTGTATACTGTATCAGTGTGTTGGTGCTGTATACTGTATCAGTGTGTTGGTGCTGTATCAGTGTGTTGGTGCTGTATCCGTGTGTTGGTGCTGTATACTGTATCAGTGTGTTGGTGCTGTATCAGTGTGTTGGTGCTGTATACTGTATCAGTGTGTTGGTGCTGTATACTGTATCAGTGTGTTGGTGCTGTATCAGTGTGTTGGTGCTGTATCAGTGTGTTGGTGCTGTATACTGTATCAGTGTGTTGGTGCTGTATCAGTGTGTTGGTGCTGTATACTGTATCAGTGTGTTGGTGCTGTATCAGTGTGTTGGTGCTGTATACTGTATCAGTGTGTTGGTGCTGTATACTGTATCAGTGTGTTGGTGCTGTATCAGTGTGTTGGTGCTGTATACTGTATTAGTGTGTTGGTGCTGTATCAGTGTGTTGGTGCTGTATACTGTATCAGTGTGTTGGTGCTGTATCAGTGTGTTGGTGCTGTATACTGTATCAGTGTGTTGGTGCTGTATACTGTATCAGTGTGTTGGTGCTGTATCAGTGTGTTGGTGCTGTATACTGTATTAGTGTGTTGGTGCTGTATCAGTGTGTTGGTGCTGTATCAGTGTGTTGGTGCTGTATACTGTATCAGTGTGTTGATGCTGTATACTGTATCAGTGTGTTGGTGCTGTATACTGTATCAGTGTGTTGGTGCTGTATCAGTGTGTTGGTGCTGTATCAGTGTGTTGGTGCTGTATACCGTATCAGTGTGTTGGTGCTGTATCAGTGTGTTGGTGCTGTATACTGTATCAGTGTGTTGGTGCTGTATACTGTATCAGTGTGTTGGTGCTGTATCAGTGTGTTGGTGCTGTATACTGTATCAGTGTGTTGGTGCTGTATACTGTATCAGTGTGTTGGTGCTGTATCAGTGTGTTGGTGCTGTATACTGTATCAGTGTGTTGGTGCTGTATTCTGTATCAGTGTGTTGGTGCTGTATCAGTGTGTTGGTGCTGTATCAGTGTGTTGGTGCTGTATACTGTATCAGTGTGTTGGTGCTGTATACTGTATCAGTGTGTTGGTGCTGTATACTGTATCAGTGTGTTGGTGCTGTATACTGTATCAGTGTGTTGGTGCTGTATCAGTGTGTTGGTGCTGTATCAGTGTGTTGGTGCTGTATCAGTGTGTTGGTGCTGTATACTGTATCAGTGTGTTGGTGCTGTATCAGTGTGTTGGTGCCGTATACTGTATCAGTGTGTTGGTGCTGTATACTGTATCAGTGTGTTGGTGCTGTGTCAGTGTGTTGGTGCTGTATACTGTATCAGTGTGTTGGTGCTGTATCAGTGTGTTGGTGCTGTATACTGTATCAGTGTGTTGGTGCTGTATACTGTATCAGTGTGTTGGTGCTGTATCAGTGTGTTGGTGCTGTATCCGTGTGTTGGTGCTGTATACTGTATCAGTGTGTTGGTGCTGTATCAGTGTGTTGGTGCTGTATACTGTATCAGTGTGTTGGTGCTGTATACTGTATCAGTGTGTTGGTGCTGTATCAGTGTGTTGGTGCTGTATCAGTGTGTTGGTGCTGTATACTGTATCAGTGTGTTGGTGCTGTATCAGTGTGTTGGTGCTGTATACTGTATCAGTGTGTTGGTGCTGTATCAGTGTGTTGGTGCTGTATACTGTATCAGTGTGTTGGTGCTGTATACTGTATCAGTGTGTTGGTGCTGTATCAGTGTGTTGGTGCTGTATACTGTATCAGTGTGTTGGTGCTGTATCAGTGTGTTGGTGCTGTATACTGTATCAGTGTGTTGGTGCTGTATCAGTGTGTTGGTGCTGTATTCTGTATCAGTGTGTTGGTGCTGTATACTGTATCAGTGTGTTGGTGCTGTATCAGTGTGTTGGTGCTGTATACTGTATCAGTGTGTTGGTGCTGTATACTGTATCAGTGTGTTGGTGCTGTATCAGTGTGTTGGTGCTGTATACTGTATCAGTGTGTTGGTGCTGTATCAGTGTGTTGGTGCTGTATCAGTGTGTTGGTGCTGTATACTGTATCAGTGTGTTGGTGCTGTATCAGTGTGTTGGTGCTGTATACTGTATCAGTGTGTTGGTGCTGTATACTGTATCAGTGTGTTGGTGCTGTATCAGTGTGTTGGTGCTGTATCAGTGTGTTGGTGCTGTATACTGTATCAGTGTGTTGGTGCTGTATCAGTGTGTTGGTGCTGTATACTGTATCAGTGTGTTGGTGCTGTATACTGTATCAGTGTGTTGGTGCTGTATCAGTGTGTTGGTGCTGTATACTGTATCAGTGTGTTGGTGCTGTATCAGTGTGTTGGTGCTGTATACTGTATCAGTGTGTTGGTGCTGTATACTGTATCAGTGTGTTGGTGCTGTATACTGTATCAGTGTGTTGGTGCTGTATCAGTGTGTTGGTGCTGTATACTGTATCAGTGTGTTGGTGCTGTATTCTGTATCAGTGTGTTGGTGCTGTATCAGTGTGTTGGTGCTGTATCAGTGTGTTGGTGCTGTATACTGTATCAGTGTGTTGGTGCTGTATACTGTATCAGTGTGTTGGTGCTGTATACTGTATCAGTGTGTTGGTGCTGTATCAGTGTGTTGGTGCTGTATACTGTATCAGTGTGTTGGTGCTGTATACTGTATCAGTGTGTTGGTGCTGTATACTGTATCAGTGTGTTGGTGCTGTATCAGTGTGTTGGTGCTGTATACTGTATCAGTGTGTTGGTGCTGTATACTGTATCAGTGTGTTGGTGCTGTATCAGTGTGTTGGTGCTGTATACTGTATCAGTGTGTTGGTGCTGTATCAGTGTGTTGGTGCTGTATCAGTGTGTTGGTGCTGTATACTGTATCAGTGTGTTGGTGCTGTATACTGTATCAGTGTGTTGGTGCTGTATACTGTATCAGTGTGTTGGTGCTGTATCAGTGTGTTGGTGCTGTATCAGTGTGTTGGTGCTGTATCAGTGTGTTGGTGCTGTATACTGTATCAGTGTGTTGGTGCTGTATCAGTGTGTTGGTGCTGTATACTGTATCAGTGTGTTGGTGCTGTATACTGTATCAGTGTGTTGGTGCTGTATCAGGGTGTTGGTGCTGTATACTGTATCAGTGTGTTGGTGCTGTATACTGTATCAGTGTGTTGGTGCTGTATCAGTGTGTTGGTGCTGTATACTGTATCAGTGTGTTGGTGCTGTATCAGTGTGTTGGTGCTGTATACTGTATCAGTGTGTTGGTGCTGTATACTGTATCAGTGTGTTGGTGCTGTATCAGTGTGTTGGTGCTGTATACTGTATCAGTGTGTTGGTGCTGTATACTGTATCAGTGTGTTGGTGCTGTATCAGTGTGTTGGTGCTGTATACTGTATCAGTGTGTTGGTGCTGTATACTGTATCAGTGTGTTGGTGCTGTATCAGTGTGTTGGTGCTGTATACTGTATCAGTGTGTTGGTGCTGTATCAGTGTGTTGGTGCTGTATCAGTGTGTTGGTGCTGTATACTGTATCAGTGTGTTGGTGCTGTATCAGTGTGTTGGTGCTGTATACTGTATCAGTGTGTTGGTGCTGTATACTGTATCAGTGTGTTGGTGCTGTATCAGTGTGTTGGTGCTGTATCAGTGTGTTGGTGCTGTATACTGTATCAGTGTGTTGGTGCTGTATCAGTGTGTTGGTGCTGTATACTGTATCAGTGTGTTGGTGCTGTATCAGTGTGTTGGTGCTGTATACTGTATCAGTGTGT
The DNA here is from genome assembly GCF_046254945.1 of Alosa pseudoharengus. Classification (NCBI taxonomy): domain Eukaryota; kingdom Metazoa; phylum Chordata; class Actinopteri; order Clupeiformes; family Clupeidae; genus Alosa; species Alosa pseudoharengus. Next base: position 2,500,219 of record NW_027468718.1, on the reverse strand, counting down.
TGGTGCTGTATACTGTATCAGTGTGTTGGTGCTGTATCAGTGTGTTGGTGCTGTATACTGTATCAGTGTGTTGGTGCTGTATTCTGTATCAGTGTGTTGGTGCTGTATCAGTGTGTTGGTGCTGTATCAGTGTGTTGGTGCTGTATACTGTATCAGTGTGTTGGTGCTGTATACTGTATCAGTGTGTTGGTGCTGTATACTGTATCAGTGTGTTGGTGCTGTATCAGTGTGTTGGTGCTGTATACTGTATCAGTGTGTTGGTGCTGTATACTGTATCAGTGTGTTGGTGCTGTATACTGTATCAGTGTGTTGGTGCTGTATCAGTGTGTTGGTGCTGTATACTGTATCAGTGTGTTGGTGCTGTATACTGTATCAGTGTGTTGGTGCTGTATCAGTGTGTTGGTGCTGTATACTGTATCAGTGTGTTGGTGCTGTATCAGTGTGTTGGTGCTGTATACTGTATCAGTGTGTTGGTGCTGTATACTGTATCAGTGTGTTGGTGCTGTATCAGTGTGTTGGTGCTGTATACTGTATCAGTGTGTTGGTGCTGTATCAGTGTGTTGGTGCTGTATACTGTATCAGTGTGTTGGTGCTGTATACTGTATCAGTGTGTTGGTGCTGTATCAGTGTGTTGGTGCTGTATCCGTGTGTTGGTGCTGTATACTGTATCAGTGTGTTGGTGCTGTATCAGTGTGTTGGTGCTGTATACTGTATCAGTGTGTTGGTGCTGTATACTGTATCAGTGTGTTGGTGCTGTATCAGTGTGTTGGTGCTGTATCAGTGTGTTGGTGCTGTATACTGTATCAGTGTGTTGGTGCTGTATCAGTGTGTTGGTGCTGTATACTGTATCAGTGTGTTGGTGCTGTATCAGTGTGTTGGTGCTGTATACTGTATCAGTGTGTTGGTGCTGTATACTGTATCAGTGTGTTGGTGCTGTATCAGTGTGTTGGTGCTGTATACTGTATCAGTGTGTTGGTGCTGTATCAGTGTGTTGGTGCTGTATACTGTATCAGTGTGTTGGTGCTGTATACTGTATCAGTGTGTTGGTGCTGTATCAGTGTGTTGGTGCTGTATCCGTGTGTTGGTGCTGTATACTGTATCAGTGTGTTGGTGCTGTATCAGTGTGTTGGTGCTGTATACTGTATCAGTGTGTTGGTGCTGTATACTGTATCAGTGTGTTGGTGCTGTATCAGTGTGTTGGTGCTGTATCAGTGTGTTGGTGCTGTATACTGTATCAGTGTGTTGGTGCTGTATCAGTGTGTTGGTGCTGTATACTGTATCAGTGTGTTGGTGCTGTATCAGTGTGTTGGTGCTGTATACTGTATCAGTGTGTTGGTGCTGTATACTGTATCAGTGTGTTGGTGCTGTATCAGTGTGTTGGTGCTGTATACTGTATTAGTGTGTTGGTGCTGTATCAGTGTGTTGGTGCTGTATACTGTATCAGTGTGTTGGTGCTGTATACTGTATCAGTGTGTTGGTGCTGTATCAGTGTGTTGGTGCTGTATACTGTATTAGTGTGTTGGTGCTGTATCAGTGTGTTGGTGCTGTATCAGTGTGTTGGTGCTGTATACTGTATCAGTGTGTTGATGCTGTATACTGTATCAGTGTGTTGGTGCTGTATACTGTATCAGTGTGTTGGTGCTGTATCAGTGTGTTGGTGCTGTATCAGTGTGTTGGTGCTGTATACCGTATCAGTGTGTTGGTGCTGTATCAGTGTGTTGGTGCTGTATACTGTATCAGTGTGTTGGTGCTGTATACTGTATCAGTGTGTTGGTGCTGTATCAGTGTGTTGGTGCTGTATACTGTATCAGTGTGTTGGTGCTGTATACTGTATCAGTGTGTTGGTGCTGTATACTGTATCAGTGTGTTGGTGCTGTATACTGTATCAGTGTGTTGGTGCTGTATCAGTGTGTTGGTGCTGTATACTGTATCAGTGTGTTGGTGCTGTATCAGTGTGTTGGTGCTGTATCAGTGTGTTGGTGCTGTATACTGTATCAGTGTGTTGGTGCTGTATCAGTGTGTTGGTGCTGTATACTGTATCAGTGTGTTGGTGCTGTATACTGTATCAGTGTGTTGGTGCTGTATCAGTGTATATGATCCCATGACTACACCTGCATCGCTCACCTGAAACCCAAAATGAATGTTTTTCAGGATCTAAAATTACAGGTGATATTCAGGATGTGTCACATCAGCAGTGGGTCAGATGTAACTCTAGTCTGTCTTTATCTCCACAGAGAGGCGTGAACCTTTGAGGATTGTGCTGCTGGGGGAGACTGGAGTGGGAAAGAGCGCTTCAGGAAACACCATCCTGGGGAGGGAAGAGTTTATGTCACGTCTCACCCCCTGCTCTGTGACCGTAGAGTGTAGGAAGGAAAGAGCAGTGGTGGATGGGAGAGACGTGTATGTTGTTGATACTCCAGGCCTGTTTGACACATGTTACAGTAATAAAGAGATGATAACGGAGATCACAAAGTGCATGTCTCTGTCCTCTCCGGGTCCCCATGTGTTCCTGATTGTTATCCAGCTGGGTAGATTCACTCAGGAGGAGCAGGATACAGTGGAGTTGATTAGAGAAATCTTTGGTAAAGAATCAGCCAAGTACACAATGGTGCTGTTCACTTATGGAGACAAACTGAAGGGAACAACCATTGAAGAATTTGTCAGTAACATTAAAGAACTCAAAGAGTTCACTGCTCAGTGCCTTGGGGGATATCACGTGTTTAACAACGAGGACCCAGAGAATCACTCTCAGGTCACAGAGCTGCTTCAAAAGATTGATAAGATGGTGAAGGTGAATGGAGGAGGCCACTACACCAATGAGATGTTCCAGCAGGCTGAAGCAGAGATTGAGAAAAGGAAGGCACAGATTCTGAAAGAGACAGAAGAGAAGAGAAAGAGAGAAGAAAAGGAGCTGGTGCAATGGATAAAGGAGAAAGCTAAAGAAGAGCTTAGAAGGCAGATGGAAACAGCTAGACTACAAGCTGAGTTAAAACCAAAGCAAAGCGAGTGCACCATACAGTGATGGAGGAACAACACCCTCTCTGGAATTGCCTTCGTTTCATTAACGTGTTTCATCTTCTTTAGCTCATGCCACTGCCATATTGCTGCCCATGGTCTGTGTTTTTGGGCCTCTTTCTGTCATGCTAGTAGATTATGGAAAGGCATGAGATATGAGTTGAATAAAGGGATGAGTATTTAACCCATTTATGTCCACAGTGGATTTTGTTTAATTTACTTTATAGCACGTGGGGCATTATTTAGGTCGAGTGCAATTAAATGTTTTCAAATCTGTCATGTTTGAAGCCAGAGCCTGTGGTAGAAGAGAGAGAGCAAGCAGAAGCCTACATTAGACTGATACACAGCTGTGGGAGAAATGTTAAAACTCTATCTAAATTGTATGTGTTGAACATTACATGTTGTAATAATGTATGGTTTTACATTCAATGTGTTAGGTTTCGGAAGAACTGGTGCTCACTAATGCAACACACATTTCTGTACATCCAAGTCGCTCTCTCCATGAATGGCTCTCTAATAAAGATCATGCTACATTAGATGCTACATACTATGTACATGCTACATGGTGTATGTGTATGGCAACCTGTAACTGCACTGCTGCTCCCCCTGCAGACCCAAACCTGTAACTGCACTGCTCCCCCTGCAGACCCAAACCTGTAACTGCACTGCTGCTCCCCCTGCAGCCCCAAACCTGTAACTGCACTGCTCCCCCTGCAGACCCAAACCTGTAACTGCACTGCTGTAACTGCACTGCTGCTCCCCCTGTAGACCCAAACCTGTAACTGCACTGCTGCTCCCCCTACAGACCCAAACCTGTAACTGCACTGCTGCTCCCCCTGCAGACCCACACCTCACACCCACACACCCATATGGGAATGAGAAAGACATTGTCCACTAAGGACAAAGGTGCTCATGGGACGTTTGTGTGTGTTAGTGTGTGTGTGTGTGTGTGTGTGTGTGTAAACTGATAATGAAACACACATCAGACTTTAGTATTATGTTTTTTTTTTCTCACCAAAATCAAGTACAGGTCAGTAAGCAAAAGCAACTCATTTCAAGACAAGGTGTTGCTGCAAACTGATTACAAAGTCTCACATACAGGACACAACATCTCCATTCTATCAGGTAAGTGGGGACAGGTGACACAGGAGGGGTGTAGGGTCAAGGGCACAGACGAGGAATTACAAACACGATCAACACAACACTGGTTACACAATAACAGACTAGTGGGGTATACTACGAAGCACGTTAGACATATCTAGACTAGGGGCGCTGCTGAGCAAGCATGGAGTAAGACGTGTGTTTGTGTAGCTCTGCAGGAAACAACGGCTAAACTATTATTTTCAGAGGTATCCTCTTTAAATAGCAATTCAACCAAAGACATTTTTGTTCTGTGTAACTGTTAGACGTGCAGGATGTCTGTCAGACCTGGCAAAACAAGACAAACAGACCGCATGTGATATGAAGGCGACGGCAGAAGAAGGCTCTTCAACTATGCCTTTCGACTTTGAGGGATTTAAACGTGAACTACGCGAAGACCTGGTTGGTGCAATGAAAAAGGAGGTCAGATCTGTACTCGAAAGCGAACTGGGATTTTTTAAATCAGAAGTTCTGGCTCTAAAATCAGGTTTGGAGGAACTTAAAAACACCACGAGCTCAGATATAGCCGAGCTACGCAGCACGCTAGCTGGCGCAGAGCATAGCTTGTCCACATGTAGTGACAATGTAACTACACTGCAACGCGATGTGAAGCGCTTGACAGAGTTAGCTGATGCCCTTCAAAATAAATGTGACGATTTAGATGGGAGGTCACGGAGAAATAATATCAGGATCGTTGGAATACCTGAATCTCCTGGCAGTTGCTCCACATCAGCGATTTCAGCTTTGCTCAAAGATGCGTTCAATCTGGAAAAAGCGCCTCTGGTCGACAGATCGCACCGATCACTACAGCCAGCTCCACGAGAAGGGGGACCAGCCAGGACGGTCATAGCACGCCTTCACTATTACAAAGACTGCAATGATATTCTGCGTCTAGCAAGAACCAAACAGAAGATCCAAGTTGCCGACATGACCATCTCTGTCTACCCGGATTTTACTGCGCGAGTGGCCAAAGCGCGAGCGGCATTTAATGACCTCAGACAGATGCTGAAGGACGCCCCAGGAGTTAAGTTTGGAATTCTTTTCCCAGCCAGGCTCCGCATTACATTCAACGGGGTCGAGTCGTTTTTCACTGATCCTGAAGCTGCCCGTGCTTTCGTTTCCCAGAACATTGTTCACCGTCAAGAGGACTGACTGCTGTGGTTACAATTGATTCTTGAGGACTGAAAAGGTGATAATTTTTCTATATGATACTTTCTTTACTTACTGTTTGGAAGTATGTTTAACCTTAAGCTAATTAGATAATAAGACTGCCAAAGCCACAGTAATCATTTGTGATACTGTCATATTTTTGTGATAAAGCAATACTTTTTATTTTATTATAGCCTATTGCTCTCCTCACTGTTTTGCATGATGGTTGGTCTATATAAACTTAGTTATTTAATGTTGGCCATCTGGTTAATGGTTGGTCTGTTATGACAGCTTGTCATTTTTGTCAATTTTTTATTTTTGAACTTTACCGGTTATCAATGTTTGTAATATACCTCTGTTTATTACCATTTCTAATTCCCTGCAGACTGCACACTAGTTTAGCAGTTAGGCTACCTGCAAAGCCATGTGCTATTACCTCTCTTTAGGGGTTGTTTATGCGATCTCCAGTTTAGGGGGAGGTCGGCATAGGGGTATAGGGTACATGTTTACCTGTTTTTTTTCTTCTATACAGCACATTCTGTGCCTTTTTGAATGTATGTCTTTTGTCTGCTCACCACTGGGACCCTTTACTACTAAATCACCCAAGTGTTCACTTAAAATACTGTATGACTTCACAAAGTAGCTGTGCACCCTGCGCCACACGTCTCATCAGCTGGAATATAAAGGGGATGAATCACCCAATTAAACGTACCCGTGTCTTCACACATTTGAAATCCTTAGGCCCAGATATAATTTTTCTACAGGAGACACATCTTTTGGCTACTGAATGTTCTAAATTAGAGAGAGGCTGGGTTGATCATATATTCTGCTCTAACTATGGGGCCAGAGCCAGAGGGGTGGCCATTTTGATTAAAAGGGGGACCCCCTTTGTCCCATCTCAAGTTATCTCTGACATAAATGGACGATATCATAGTCTCAGGAAAAATGTTTGGCACTCCCATCATCTTAGCCAACGTATATGGACCAAACTGGGACAACCCACAGTTTTTCTCACGGCTCATAGCCAAATTACCAGATATCAACTCACACCATCTAGTATTGGGAGGAGATTTCAATTGCGTTCTTGACCCAGTTTTAGATAGGTCTAGGGCGGCGGGACCCAAATCAATATCTCTAAGTCTGGGGAGGTACTTCTGTCGTTTCTAAATCATTACAAGCTACAGGACCCTTGGAGAAGTTCCAACCCAAAAACCAGGCAGTACTCTTTTTACTCTCCAGTACACAAGTCTTACTCAAGAATAGATTATTTTCTTGTTGATGATAGGTCTCTCTCTTTTGTCAAACATTCAAAATACCACAGTATTATTATATCTGACCACTGCCCTCTACAGTTAGACCTCCATATGCCTAATGGTAGCACTAAACACAGAACGTGGTGCTTTGATCCACTGCTACTAACCGATAAGGATTTTACTAATTTCATTAGTAGTCAAATAGACTACTTTTTTGAGACCAATACAACTCCTGATATGTCATATAGCCAGTGTTGGGAGGGTTACTTTCAAAACGTATTCCGTTACAGAATACAGAATACATGCCCAAAAATGTAATCTGTAACGTATTCCGTTACGTTACTCAATCTGAGTAACGTATTCTGAATACTTAGATTACTTCCGCATTGAATTGGATTTTATAAGTGTAGGAATGCGGCCATCAAATCCTGCTTAGGCCTACTAAACAGGCCTATTCTGGTGTGTTCTTCTGTTCCAAATGGCTGAAGTATTAGGCCCACATAGGAGAATGTAAAGTCAACTAAGCTACCTGATACAACTTTAAAATAGCAAGGTGACCACTAAAACTACTGTACAGCAGGCGACTAGGCTAATTAAAACAAACTAAATAAATAGGCTACTTTAACTTTAACTCATTGAATGCCAAGCTGTTTTCGGGAGCTTTGTCCTAGAGTGCCAGCAATCTAGACCATTGCTGATGATTTGTGTACAGCCACAGCATATTCTGTGTTATAGCTATGAACACGTACAATAGCTCGATTAAAAGGTGAGACTTTAAGCTCTCAGTGCGTGCAAACAGTGTATTTCTACACGCCTCCGTTCCTGAGAAATCCCAAGCTAAACAGTGGCTAGTTTTCATCAAAATCGCTGTTTTTTTTCTAGAAATGGAGATAAACGTCTTTCATGAAATATGAAGTGTTGCCTGTTACTTACTCGTGTAAACATTCCAGGAAGTGATCAGTGAGACCTGGCGAGACTGCCACCTCGTGATAGACCCACGAAAATGGCCTGGTTTTGACCTGACGTGCATGCGTCACTGATTCGACCCAAAGCGGCAACCGAGTTATGATAAAATGTCCAGATAAAATGTCCAGATTGTCCGTTTTCATGAGTTTCACGATCGTCATATAGTTCATTTCTATTCATCACAGAGTTCCCAAAATCACATATAAGGTGTATTAGAGTGTCTAGTTTCGTAATTTAAAAAAAAAGCTAAAAACGTAATATTACGTTTTTGGCACTCAACGCATGGGAAGGAAAAACGTAATATTACGTTTTTGGCACTCAATGAGTTAAGGGCGTAGCCAGAAAATATATTAGTGCCTGTGAGATTTTTCGGTGGCATCAACCCAGTACAAGTGAGGGGCGCATATGACAGGTGGAACGCAAATTACCTGTAAATGTAAACACTATCTAGGCTATCAGTGCTCTCAAAATGAACGTGATTGCGTAATGACAATCAAAAACCGCACGTTAAAATATGCTAGCCTACTCGCAAGAATAATTCTTCAGAGGCTCCACCATATAATTCATTTTAAAACGTAGGCTAAATGTAGATCTAATTAGAAAAAAAAAAAATCCATAAAGCTATTTTAAGTTAGAATAAAAAACTGTGCAGTGCCTATTTTAGAGATTGATTTAATTGTAGGCCTAGGTCTAAATCAACACGTGAACTAGGCTCTGTTTATTGATTAGCAAACTGTGTAACCGATTGGCCGAAGTAGCCTGAGCTATTAATACTTGGGAAAATATCCTTTGAACAGACATCAGGAACCGCGATCAGTGAGGAACAGGAGTTACCTCCACTTACTTTACTCCTAATTTGCTGTGCAAACAGTAATTTCAGGGTCTCCGATGACGTGTCCATAATGCGCGCTGGCTGCGTTTTGAGGCTAGTGCAAGACGGCGGGCTTGGATTTAAACATGGAAATCATAGATTGCTTTTAGGAGCTTCTGGGAAAGGGAGTTGCCTTAATTTATTTAGAGAGTGAATAAACTTATGAAACAGAGAAGTATCGTCATGTAATCCATTGATTTCAACAATGTAACTGTATTCTAAATACCAACTATTTAACTTGTAACTGTATCGGAATACAGTTACTCATAATTTGTATTCTGAATACGTAACGCCGGTACATGTATTCCGTTACTCCCCAACACTGCATATAACATCATTTGGGAAGCATTTAAAGCGTATATAAAAGGGCAAATCATCTCCTACTCAGCCAACTTGCAATCAATGCGTAATTTGCAACTCACTGAACTATCTAGACAGATAAAAGACCTAGACTGCAGAGCTGCTTCTGATCCTTCTGATTCCAATCTGCACAAAGAGCGTCTGCTACTGCAATCAGAATACGACTGCTTATCTATTAGAGACACAGAACAACTCCTTTTCAAATCAAAGCAAACGCATTACGAACACAGTGATAAAGCAGGCAGACTCCTCGCTCATCAATTACGTCAGAAAACTGCTAAAACCGCTATCACTGAAATCCGTATTGCACCGGATAAGATCACCACCCACCCCCAGACTATAAATGACCAATTTAGACATTACTACGCAGATATTTATACATCAGAGGCTAATGCTAATACTGGGGAGATCCAAGAGTTCCTGGATAAACTTGACATTCCACAGATAAGTCCAGAAGCACAAACATTTATTGATGCCCCTATAACATGCCAGGAAATCACACAAGCCATTAGGTCTTTGCAAAGTGGAAAAGCAGCAGGCCCTGGTGGGATATCAATTGAATTTTATAAAGCTTTTTCCAATAAACTGGCACCTATACTAAGTTTTCTATATGCAGACATTTTATCCACAAGGAGAATGCCGGATACAATGAATCAGGCTATAATAAGTCTTACTAAAGAAGGGCAAGGACCCCCTGGAATGCAATGGGTACCGCTCAATAAGCCTTCTTTGCTATGACTACAAGGTCCTTACAAAAATTCTAGCACACAGACTGGAAACTGTCATCTCTGATCTCATTTCCCCCGATCAAACAGGTTTCATACCTGGTAGGCAATCCTTTTTTAATATGCGGCGTCTTCTCCGCATTCTTCACTCCAATCATTCCTCAGATACACCAGAAGTTCTACTCTCCCTAGATGCCGAGAAGGCGTTTGATCGCATTGAGTGGACATATCTTTTTGAAGTGCTTAGTAGATTCGGTTTTGGCCCGGCATTTCTCACATGGATGAACATAATATACAACACCCCACAGGCAGCCGTGCGCACAAATTTTATAAATTCAAATTTCTTCTTTCTCCAGCGTGGGGTGAGGCAGGGTTGCTGTCTATCACCTTTTTTGTTTAATTTAGCAATTGAACCTCTGGCCATAGCTCTCAGGGCTGACAATAGAGTTCCTGGCATTGAGGGGGCGTCATCCACAAAGTTTCACTTTACGCTGATGATCTTCTTTTGTATCTTTCTGACCCCACAGCCTCCTTACCTTATATCACCCATTTCCTAAACGATGTTAAAAGGATATCTGGCTACAAGTTGAATTTTTCCAAAAGCGTTCTCTTTCCTATTAACAGTTTGACACAGAATCTTAATTATAATGCTTGCCCATTTAGACTGGACAGAGAATCCTTTACCTACCTTGGTATTGTGGTCACACGCTCCTACAAGAATTTATATGAGGCCAACTTTAAAAAGCTCCTTGAAAACATGAAACTTAATCTGAAGCGGTGGTCTACCTTGTACGGAAGCGTATTAGGGCCACATGAAGAGAAAATATTTTTGAAAATTCTGAGATAAAAGTCAGAAATATTTTCTGAGATTAAAGTCAGAATTTCTGAGAAAAAAAGTCAAAATTTTCGAGATAAAAGGCAACATTTTTGAGATAAAAGTCAAAATCTTTGAGAAACAAAGTCAGAAATAATTTCTGAGATAAAAGTCAGAATTTCTGAGAAGAAAAGTCAAAATTTTCGAGATAAAAGTCAAAATTTTCGAGAAACAAAGTCAGAAATAATTTCTGAGATTAAAGTCAAAAATTTTGACTTTAAAGTCAGAAATTCTGAGTTTAATCTCAGAAATTATTTCTGACTTTGTTTCTCGAAAATTTTGACTTTTATCTCAAAATTTGTTACTTTTATCTCGAAAATGTTGACTTTTTTACTCAGAAATTCTGACTTTAATCTCAGAAATTATTTCTGACTTTGTTTCTCGAAAATTTTGACTTTGATTCTCGAAAATGTTGACTTTTATCTCGAAAATTTTGACTTTTATCTCGGAATTTTCAAAAATATTTTCTCTTCATGTGGCCCTAATACGCTTCCGTAACCTTGCCTATCTCCTTAGCTGGCCGTGTCAACACCGTGAAAATGACAGTCCTTCCTCAATTTTTGTACGCTTTTCAAATGCTACCTCTGTTTCTCCCCATTTCCTTTAAGGACCTGAATTCACATATATCATCATTTATTTGGCACAAATCTGTCCCAAGAGCAAGAAGGGCTATTTTAGAGATGCCTAAAACAGTTGGCGGACTTGCACTTCCCAACTTCATGTTCTACTACTGGGCGGCCAATCTCTCCAAATTACCCTACTGGATTACATCATTTAGAACAGGACAAAGCCCTACTTGGGTTGCCATGGAAACTGATACATGTCCCTCTTTTACACCATTACCTAGCCTTTGCACTTCCTTCTCCAAAAAATCTAACTACTCTCCTTCAAATCCTGTGACAAAACATCAGAATATGGCGCCAATTCAGGAAACGCTTTAATCTTGCTCATACAAGTGGCTTTATGCCCCTGATTCACAATGATATTTTCCCCGCTGCACAGTCCGACTTAGCTTTTCAATTATGGTATGATAGTGGCATAGTGTTTTTCAACGATTTATTTGTAGGCAACAACTTCATTTCTTTTGAGACCTTGCGAAAGGATTTTACATTACCCCAGGTCCACTTCTTCAGATATCTACAGGCCCGCAGTTTTGCCAGAGAACACTACCCATTCCCACATCTACCTGACAATTATTTACTTGACAGAATACTTGGGCGTGATCCAACCCTTAAGGGCAGCATTTCTTTTATATATAACATCATTCTCAACTTCAGTATGCCTTCAACAGAAAAGACTAGATGCGCCTGGGAACAGGACCTTGGTGTTCAACTCTCTGCACAGACCTGGGAAGGTAGCCTAGATTCCATCCATACCTCATCTATGTGCCTTAGACACAATTTGATATGATTTAAGATCTTACACAGGCTTCATTTCTCTAGGGTTTGGTTGGCTGCCATCTATCCAAACACTGACCCACATTGTTTGAGATGTCATCAAGGCTTAGCTACTATTGGACATATGTTCTGGTCCTGCCCAGCACTGACAAATGTCTGGACCCAGATATTTGAGGTTTTTACACACGTGTGGCAGGCTCATCCCACCAACCCCTATTATTGCTGTCTTTGGTGTTACAGCTGGGGAGGTTCAGATCTCTACTTCCCAAACATGCGCCATTGCATTTGCTTCACTTTTAGCTAGGAGACTTATCCTGGGGCAATGGAAGTCTGCTAATCCTCCATCTTTCCTTTGCTGGGTAAAAGAAGTTCTTGCTTTTTTACCCCTAGAAAAACTGAGATACTCACCTGGAGTCCTTTTCTACAATTCGCAGACAATCTGTCCTTCTCCTGATCCTTATTTGTCACATGTCAGCTGGACTGGTGGGGCGCTGGGTGCAGTGCAAATGCATTATTTATAAAAAGACATTCATTAACAAAATGAATAGGGTGGCTCTCAGAATGTTAAACTATTTTTTTTTCTCAAAGGTGGCAGACCTTTTTTTTTTTTTTTTTTTTTATTATTATTATTATTATTTGTTATTTATTATTCTTTCTTTTCCCCCCCTCTTTCTTTCTTTAATTGTGTTTGTATGTATGTATTATATGTACCCTTGGGTGGGTGGGATCTGGGTTTGTTTGTATAATTGTACTGTGAAAACTTAAAAATAAAGTTACAAAAAAAAAAAAAAGACATATCTAGACTATCTAGACATATCGAAGCTACACAAAGCCTTGACTTCGGAGTATAAGTTAAGTGATACTACGATAGCAGTTATGTGATACATTTGTAAAATGTACAAATTCAGCTCAGATCCGTGCGCGTTCTCGATGTTGGGATGATGTTGGCCAATCGCGAAACATGGAGACGCACAAGACCGCCTATATCAAAAAACGATTACTTCCGCATTTATGAGCGATAGCGTAATGTAGACTGCGGTCAATTTTAGTGTCTAGCCTATAACATCAAATACATCGATTGTCATCAGATGTTGTATGGTATTCACGTCCATAGTGGCATATTTGCACGCACAACACTATTAACCCTTAGAACCCTAAGCTGTTTTTAGGGCATTTTCACTACCTTTATTCATAAGGATTTATTCTGGTCATTGTAAGTGCCACACACACATATTATATTGTTTTTTTCAGTAGAGTCTAGGCTATTCAGATCATTTCATGTATTACTACTAGCATTGATTTTATTTTGATTTTTAAAGAATTAAAATATAAAAAGCGTATTATAAAAATTATTATATTTTGACATGTATCTCACCACAGCAAGCTCATAGCTCTACATGCATTTCATGTGTGTGTAGTGCAGGCTGTCCCGAATCTGGCAATATCATTGCGATGGTGGAGGGATTCTCTGGGGCTGAGCAATTTACAGACATATGTGGTGTGCGCCTTACAGAAATAAATGCCATTTTTTTATTTAGTGATTAAAAATGACCTTTCTGCGCTCCACATGTGACACGAACTGATCTGACCTGAGTTTACGTGTTATAGCCTGTGTGTGCCTATGGTGTATGCACTCATGATTCTCTACAACTTTTTACTGCATTGCCATGAACAAAGTAAAGGCAAAAAAGGTCTTTCTTTGTCGAACAAATTGGGATGCAATGTGAGCCTTGAATTGGATGCCATGCAGGAATTTGCTAGGATCTCAAAACCGGATTATGAACATTCTTTGCCATAGAGAAACACACAATAGCGTTGGATTATAAACATGCTTTGCCACAAAAACAGACAAAAATGTGAGGTAAGTTGAGCTATATGAAGTTATTATTTTGCTGTCACTTTGTCTGTTTTATAACCAAGAAGGATGTGTCGTGGAAAAACCGGTCCACTTCCGAATCCAATGAACAATTTAGCACTTAACCACTTACTGATTAGAACTCTGGAACAAAGCGTCCGAAGGAGACAATGCAGACAGGAGATCTCTGAAGACTGTTGATCTTTATTCACCGTATTGCAGTGATAGTCCAGCCTAAACGATGTCCAGACCAGGTGTCGAGCAATAGGGTGATGTGAGATGTCATCAGCTGGCGCCCCCGATGAGATCTGAAATCAAAATGGCTGCGGCCTATCTTTTATACTCCTTAACCTTGAAGTTGGGCCTTCTCGCCTCCCTCGAAAGACACCTGTTGGCCTATCAGCATCCACCAAGGTTACGACTATTGGTGGAACCCATTGTCTCATCATAAATTTTATGCAAAACTGTCTTCTTCTGGGTTTTTTCCAGATTCTGTTTTTTTCCAGTTTTAACAGGCTTCTTATCTTGCCACCTGTTACTTGGCCTTGCTGTTACCACCATTACATCATCCAATTACATCATCCTCTCGCTCTCAGCCATCTTGTTCACTGTGAACTCCTTCACCTCGACCATCTAGCCAGGTGTCACTGTGAACTCCTTCACCCCACTTCTTGACTGCTGGTCTGGTCTGTTTAAGATGTGTACAGGCCTTGAAGTCTCATAATAATTGCAGTAATATCAAAGTTTATAAAAACCATACATGCATCCGTTAAGTCATAGAAATCCACCACAGATGTACTGTACTTTGTATCAAATGATAGCTCTGTGTCTCCTCTTTCATATGCCTCTTCATCTGTGGCATATCTATCCGATCACAGGTCCGCGAGTAATTCAAACGAGAGTAATGGGTGTGCAGTGTTGGTTTTTGTACATGACATTATTTTGCAGTCAATTTGTCTGTTTTCATAAGCCAGAAAGATCGACATGCGCAGACCATGCAAAATGGTATGTTTACTTCAGATGGTGCTTAAAGGCTGTATCAGCAATTACGGCTGAACGTCACATCTGTTGATGTTCAAACAAAACAGAGAGCTAGCTCGCTACTCCCTTCCCCTCCCTCCCGTGCAATTGAAACTCTCCTAAACGCGCATCTCGTCGGTTATTGGTTGGAACACTTTATTTTGCCTTTGAGTGGTAGCAATTGTTTTTGTGTACAGATCTCGGAGCCTTGGCTGACTACAGAGACATTTTTTTGACGGCCTGCTTATGGCAGACAGCTAGCGGATCGTTAGGAAAGATTAGATGAATTTGATAATTTATGTTTGGGCCTTTTTTGTCATCAGTCATAACCAGTGAACCAGTCATTACCTCTCTAAACCTTATTGAAGTTCAACCAAAGATCCTTTAAGTTCAACTAAACTGACTGGTAAAACACCATCATTAAAATGTTCCACAAGTCCAACCATTATAAAGGATATTGAATTAATATCAACCTTTTTAGACATATTGATGCATTTGCGGTTATCTCTTTCAATTCCCTATGGCTAACGAAGGCTCATGGTCATTTGGGTCCATGGGTCGCGTGGTTGCGAATTGCTCACAGTGCTGAAATGTGCGCTCAGAAAACAAAATATTTGCTCAGTGCTGAAAAAAAATTAGAGGGAACATTGTTCGTGAGTAATTCAAACGAGAGTAATGGTGAAAGCAGAGAAGTATAGACTGTTAATATGATGCAATTTGATTTAATTTCATGATTTTATTTTAATTTTCATACTTTAACGTACAGGCGAGTGGTGGTCTCGTTGGAAAGCCCCACTTCTGCTCTGTCAAGCCATAAAGGTTTCATCTCGCTGCGATGAACAGTTGCGGAGCAATGTAACAGAGAAGAAAGGGTGTGTTTTTTGAAGCACTTTGCGTCAATCGTGTTCTAAGGGTTAAAGTGCCTGCAAGATCCAAAATGTTTGGAGAGGCGGAGCTCCACCTGTAAGATATATGACAGAATCTGACACGTGAGACACCACCTCCCACCTCACCCGCAAGGCGACCACAATTGTGAGTGATGCAAGTCACCCCGCTCACAATTTGTTTGATCTACTGCCCTCTGGGAAGAGGTACAGAAGCCTGCGCTCCCACACCACCAGACTCACCAACAGCTTCATACACCAGGCTGTTAGGATGCTGAACTCTCTCCCCCCTCCACCCTCAGCTACATAACATCCTGGACTTTGGACCTACAATGGGTACACTTGCACACTTTGCAACTTGTTGTTGTTGTCCTGTTGTCCTGACAACACAACACACTTCTGCTGCTCTTACATCACTTGCACCACTATGCCACTTGCTTACTTAGGTAAAACAGAACTACCTCAGCCATTTATTGGCCTGACTTTGCACTACTATATTGACTGTCTATGCACAATTGCACAATTTCAACCCAATTTTGCTGCTCTTATTTATTCATTGTATGTGCCTTCTTATTTACTTTTTATTGTTTACTTGAATGTTATGTTTGTCTGTGGACTTAATTGGTAAAATATGTCTTGTCTCCACCGTGGCATAGTGAGAAACGTAATTTCGATCTCTTTGTATGTCTTGGCATGTGAAGAAATTGACAATAAAGCAGACTTTGACTTTGAGATAACTTTGTTTTTCAAGATAATTGATTGGCCAGTAGGCGGTAGTTTTACACGATTTGAGCTATAACTTAGCACATAACCTGCTCCCAACCAGGTTTGGTTGGCAGCATAAGACACCATGGTGATAAAGTGACGCTGAAACAGAGCCACTTGTCACAGCATACCCTGGCTTTGAGCGCAACATAACTCGCTAACCCATGGTTCAAATTACGGGGGGTACATTGGGCTGTACCATTTCTCTGGTACGTTCAGACTGTGTTCTTTGCTATGATATAATACTGACGAATTAAAACAAATGCACAGTGTAGGCTGCAAAAGCCTGATATGCTTATGGGTTAACAAGCGGTGGCCAACTGGCCATACTTTTGTCTAATATTTCACTGCCTTTGTCACATAGTGATAGCCAACCTTAGAAAAACATTGAGCAGCAAGATCGCTATGGTGTAACCGTAGGTCTCCCTTCCACTCAGCGGCCACGACCATCGCTGCTGCTTAGCTTAAAAATCAGGCCTACAATCACATGCCATAGGAGGAGTTCCATAGATATACTGACACGGGGAGAGGTTTAATGAGGCGATTTATTTATAATTTTGTGCAATTTCAATCTTAATGTCAAAATAAATTAGGGAATTTCCAGTAATATTCAGGGAATTTTGCATGTAGATTAGTGGTTCTCAACCTTTTTTTAAGCAAATGCCCATACAACCATAATTGCAACGATACCTGCAGTTTGTTTGAAACGCTACGTGAACATATAATAATCAATTGGACCTGAAATGTCTTTCCTCGTTGCCATTATTAGAGATCAGCCTTTCTTAAAAGCGTATTGCTGCACAAACGTTTTGTGATATAACACCAGACGCACAATGCACTAGGCTACATTATATGAAATGCCCTACGCAAAACAATGTGAAGATATTTGTTTTCCAACCGTGAACAAGTCATTTTTTTATTTGCTTGATGTTTGGTAGGCTTAGGCTATCCAAGAAAAACAAATCAAATGAACCAAAGGCTGGCCTTGTATTAGGCTAGGTGAACTTGGCTATTAACTGGAGACGTTCTGTGGCCCATCAGTAAACAACTCTGGGTCTTAAATTTCAGCTGTATGTTTGCCATTTTCTGTGCTATTGGTCTGTATGCATTTCCATGTTTGCATTGCACTCTTTTTTGACTGTGGTGTGCAATTTTACGCACGGTGCCCACCTTGAAACAGTGTTTACCCAAATTCAACCCTTCCCATAATGTGTAAGGTATATTTTGCTTGCTACTATGATTAGTTTCTTTTAATTTGTCGGCCAGCCAGCCACGGTCATATGACCTACCGGTATATTTCAAAGGAAAATTGACTGTGAACCACAAGTGTGAAATCATGTGTGTAAACCTATGTAAAATGGAGAGTGACGTCACCAATCGAAATAGCTGTACCCCATGAAGCTCACAGTATAATTCAAACACTGCGCTAACCCACTAATCAAGATTCGTAGTATAGCCCATAGAAATCACAAACGCGATCAACACAACACTGGTTACAATAAACACACACAATAACAGACTAGGAATCACAAACACAATCAACACATCACTGGTTACAATCAACACAACACTGATTACACAAGACAGACACAGAGAAAGATTCCTCACAACGCAACATGCAACAAATAAAGTTACCATGGAATTAGAATTATATACAGTATGTATGGAATAGCCTGACGAGCCAGACCCACATCAAGATGTAGGGTCTGGGAAGTTACCATTGGCAGTGCACAATCCGAGGGTCAGGATAAACGCTTGTCTTTCAAATTTCCTCTGCACGCAATAGGATAGCGCTACACTCATGAGTCCCATGCATTTTCCCACCAGTGGAGCTAGTTGGCTAGTTGATCAAACTTTTGCCAATTAAAAAAAAAAGCTTAACTCGAGTCACAATTCAAAGACCGCTGTTCGCCAGCAGCACCCATCTCCTTTGTTTTCAAGTAGCAGGAAATTCACGCGGACCGTCGCCGACTCTATACACGATGTGATTGGCCTGATAGAAGTTTCATTTTTCCAGCTAGCAAGCCAACCGAGAGTTGCTAGACTACCCTGGCTTGAGAGTTGCTAGACTACCCTGGCTGCCACTAGGGTGCGTCTAGATTTCTAGGCTACATATGGAAAGCATTCACTGCGCTTCACTTTTTCCACATTTTGCTATGTCACAGCCTTATTCGAAAATGGATTCAATTATTTTTTTTCCCTTAAAATTCTACACACAATACCCCACTATTTGGCCAGTTTCGCCCGTTCCTCTTTACAGAACCTCTCAAGCTCCATCAGGTTGGATGGGGAGCGTAGGTGGACAGCCATTTTCAGATCCCTCCAGAGATGTCCAATGGGATTCAAGTCTGGGCTCTGGCTGGGCCACTCTAGGACATTCACAGAGTTGTCCTGACGCCACTCCTCCGTTATCTTGGCTGTGTGCTAATAAAGTAACAATAGTAATACATGCTTACAGCCATGTATATTGCATAATAGCATTGAGTTGCCATGCAAACTCCAGCCTGCTTATCCTACTTGGCCTCCTCATTGAATTGTGCATTTACATCCTTGATTGCCTGGCTGCTCTCGATCTCTCTCTGTCTCCTCAATGTTCCTTCTTTCTGCATCATATTCTCCCCTTGTGCTTTCCCTCTCTAGATTTTGCCTTTCTTGTCTTTCTTGTTCAATTCTCTCCATCTCTGCTTTATAATTCACTTCCAGCTCTTTTTTCTCTCTCTCAAGTTGTTCCTTTTCCTTCTGTACTCTCTCCATGTCTTTCTTAAGTCTCTCATAATTCCATTCCTCTTTCTCCCTCCTCTTTTCTTCATCTCTTTTCATCCTTTCCTCTTGTTTCTGTTTCTCAAATTCCTTTACCTTCTGCTCCTCTTTTTCTGTTTTCAATTGTTGCTCTCTTTCCCTGAACTCTTCTTCTCTTCGTCTCCTGTCGTCATCTGCACTCTTTCTCTCTTGTTCCATTTTCTGCTTCATTCTCTCTATTTCTGTCTGAAGATTTTTTTTGTCCTTTTGCATGTCCTTCTTTTCTCTAATCCATTCCTTCTCTCTCTCTTTAATCCTCTCCATTTGTTCCTGCTGCTGGAATATCCTACTGGTGTAATAACCTCCTCCATTTGCTGCCACCATGACGCTGATCTTATCTAAGAAAGTAGAAACCTGAGTACGGTCTCTAGTCTCGTTGTTGTTAAACACATGGTATCTGTTACCACATTGTACAGTGACATTCTTGATGGAGTCAGCTTCTTTTATGAACTGTTCAATGGACTTCTTCCTCAGATCATCTCCTCTTGTGAAGAGCACTATAGCATGCTTTATGGAGTTTTCACCAAAAGTACTTTGAATGAACTTTACTGCCCGTCTCTCCTCTGAAGTGAACCGTCCCACTTGTATCAGCAAGAGCAATGCATGTGGACCTGGTAGTGCCAGTGAGATGCAATTAGTGATTTCTCTCTGATTTTGCTCCTCATTCTCAAGATCAGTATCAAACAACCCTGGAGTGTCAATCACTGTAATCTGCCTTCCACTGACTTCAGCTGCCGCTCGCTGACAAGTGTTAGTAACTGATTCAGCAGATGCTTCTGCCTCAAACGCTTTTCTCCCTAATATGGTGTTTCCTGTAGAGCTCTTCCCAACTCCAGTCTTCCCCAGCAGCACTATCCGGAGATCATCTGAACGTTCTCCTTGATCTGAAACACAATAGGAAGAGAGATTGCATCATGTTTTCATGATGAAATGTCTGTCACAACACACAACCTATTAAAGAAGCACTATGCAACAATTTTAGCAAAATTAATTATGCAGGTTGAGAGTCGTTCTGATGGTTCTACAACACTTTTTGGGTCGTTTGGTGGGTGTTTCGTCTCCCTCTAGTGCTTCTCCGCGGAAAAACGGAATATGCAACTTTCTGGTCACGGTCCGAACACATCCGGATGTAACTCAGCAGAAGTATCCAATCTCGCCTCGAAAATGTAGTCAGATTGTAGTTTCTGAAAAAAGACTGCAAAACGGACTCCGACTTGGCTTTGTTGCTGTTGAAATTGTAAGTAGCCTACCCTTGGGTGAACGTCGTTTTTGTAATGTGGTTTGATAGTCTCTTGAACAATGTGTTTGCTCGACCGTTTTATTGTGAGCCCTGTATGTGTTTAGCCTGATTTATTGATGGCTAGCTCGCTAGCTAGTGGGGGTTTAGCGTAGCAGTCACTTGCTACCGAAGCTGCAGGGGGAGCTATGTTGTGAAAAATGCGAGCCCAAATCAGGCGAAAACCCAGAAACAACGAAAGAATAACCAGACCTGCATAGGGCATCTTTAATGAAATGATTAATACAAAAGTCACCTGTCTGAACAGATCTCTCCACACATGTGCTCTGGCGGCCATCTTCCCTGAGGGTGGCCACAGCAAAGTGGTACTTCTGTCCTGGAAGAAGCCCCGTCACCTCCTTCTTCAAACCTTCCACTGTGACAGTGCGCGGCTTTTGGGCTCCTCTCCAGGACACCCTGTACCTGTGGGGTCCAGCAGCGCCCTCTGGTGGTGACCAGCTGACACTAACCGAGTCTGTTTTCACTGAGGAGAACTGGATCTGCCCAGGTGGAGGAACACCTGGAAATACAGGAGATTATGATCTATGAGGAGAAGCTTCTACTAACATCATTTTAGTATTCAATATTTTATAATGGTACATGTGAGATACATGAATTGTGCTCAGCATACACTCTTTGTTGATGGATGACTTATGATGTGTTCCTTGAGGATCCTGCATTAAAACATCATAATCAATATGTAAATAAGAAGTATAATTTTCAGTACAAGGTTGTCCTTATATACACATCACAACTACTGTGTTAATAGGAATAATGGATAATATTCACTACAAGGTTCTCCTGTGCCCAGACTTCTGATCTGCACCTGATCTCTATCCATGTCCACCTGTCCAGTGGCATCATGTCCGTGTAGCTGGAGGTCCTGCAGCTGGTGTCTCTCCAGGTCTGGATCAGAGTAGTGCGGTCTGATGCAGGTCTCACAGTAGGAATCCATGCAGGTCAGACAGGTCTTCACAGCTGGACTTGGGCAAACATCACACAGCACCTGCACAGCTGGTACACTGAATGGACAGAGATAGGAAGAGACATGTTAGATGTTGTATTTCAGCAATATGGCTCGAGTGAGAGTGCGGCTGGTATGGATACATACCTTTGACTGAGGATCGGCCATAGGCACTAACAACCGAACACGCTGGTTACGCACTAGGATGCATCAGGACAGATTATCAACACTTAGCCTGCTATATATCGAGAGTGACCTCACCGGAAAAGTCAAAGCAGGAAAACTCAATGATGCTTATAATGCCAAGAGAAATTGCTGCATATCGCTACATTAACACTGCAAAAAACATCTAATCAAATCTAACAGTGTTATTCTGTTATCTTGTGTTTTTTTAAGAGCTCGGTAAATCTCTTTACTGGCAACAATACCAACTACATTTTCTGATCTTATAAGTAATAAAGACAGAACAAACATTAAACAGAGACATGAACTTAGTGTAATGAAACAACACAGAATGATAATTTGATTGTTTCAGCACACTCCGAAGAGACCCAAGGTTAGTGTTCATGGAATATGTACTTATCAATGTGCATTTTAAGCTTTAAAGTAATTTTGGACTGTAACTAGATCATCTTTTCACTTGCTAAGTTGAGCAGGCTAAGTTAGTGTTAATTGACGTGAATGAACGACAAAATACTTCCACACTGGTGATTTCAGAATAGCAAGAGTGGCTTTGATTTCGGTAGGTTGATGTGTATATTATAACTGGCTGCAGCCTAAAATTAGAGGAGTGTTGACGCCGCAGTTCAGCACGTGTGTGTGCGTTTGTGCGTCTTGGCATACATGCTGGACGTGTGTGTGTGTTTGTGCGTCTTGGCATACATGCTGGACGTGACATTAGGGGTGTGTGGCTGCATCGTCGATTCTACTTTTGAGTTTGAAGTTCAACATTGAGATGTAATTTCGATATAAAATCAAAATCGTGACACCCCTAGTCATTTGGACATTTCATACACTGCAAGAACTGCTTATCTAATAAAATCTAGCAAGTGCTATTAATCTTATATCAAGATAAAACAATGTAGTTGGTATTGTTTTCAGTAAAAAGTAGACTTACTGTACCTAGACACCTCATCCTGAAAACAAGCAAATTCATCCAAAAAACAAGCAAATTGGTCTGCCAGTGCATTAAGTAAATTTGTCTTGATGAGACTCCTTAAAATAAGTCAAAGTCTTCTGAAATTAAGTCAAAATCTTGTCTTTAGAGAGTGCTAGGTAAGTCTGCATACTTAAAACAATGCCAAATAGATTTTTTGATCTTAATGTAAGATTAACAACACTTGGTAAGATTTTATTTTTTGCAGTGTATAATAATAACTGTTTAAATAATTTTAGTTTACTTACTTTGTGACCTTCTCTTGTCCTTCGAATCTCCATGGAATCTCCATTGACCAGTCACTCCTCATGGACATCAGACTGGGCACAGGAGAATGGGGCCTTGCTGACCTATGAACCCAGACACAGGTGAGGTGCTGGCCTATGAACCCAGACACAGGTGAGGTGCTGGCCTATGCAGGGTGCGATTTGTGTAAAAACCAGAGGGGGGGGATGATTTTGAATAAGTTTGTAACCCCCCCCCAAAAAAAAAAAATGAACGAACGATTCATAGCCTAGTAATCCCTGCTGAAAAAAACAGCTAGAAACCAGCTTATGCTGGTAGCTGGTTTTAGCTGGTTTTAGCTGGTCTTTGCTGGTTTTCTTCCAGCTCTTGCTGGTCTTTGCTGGTGTAGCTGGTTGGGCCACCAGCTGGATATGCTGGCGTGACCATCTGAGGAAGCTGGTCATGCTGGTTTGACCAGCCTGTCTTGTGGGATACAGCTGGTGCAAGATGGTCATGCTGGTGACCAGCCTGCCAAGCTTGACATTGTTGGTGTAAGATGGTCATGCTGGTTTGACCAACATAAGCTGGCACGACCAGTTAAACCAGCAGTGTTGACCAGCAACACCAGCTAAAATGACCAGCTTGAGGTGGTACGACAAGCAAAACCAGCTGAATTACCATCGTTAGGTGGGTAAACCAGCTGAAGGTATGTTTTCGCAAGAGATTTGCTGGTCTAGCTGGTCAACCATCATAGGGTGGTCAAACAAGCTGGTCAACAAGCTGGTCAACCAGCAAACCACCTTTAGCTGGTCAGGCTGTTTTTTTCAGTAGGGATGTCATGACTAATAATACCCTAGGCCTATATTATTTTTGCCACCTTTGTAACATTTTAGTTTTATTTACCGTGGTGTATGACTTTAAACAGCGAGTGTGCTTGGTATAATGATCAGCTCCTCTAATGCAGGGTAGGACTACGTTTTGACAAGCATACAAATTCACCTTGTTCTTGCCCCATCTGAAATTACTTCTCTACTTTTGCTGCCTCCATCCTTTCTGTATTTGTTGTGTAAAAAACGTTGTATATTATGGCACTGAAGTCTTAAGTTAGTGAATTGATTAACAGTGTTAGTTGGTAACCAAATAGCCTAAGACTACACATTGCGCTACACGCTGCGTAGGCTACGTGCATTCTCTCTCCTGCTGATTTGCGTTCAGTAGCCAAGTGCGTAATATTGCAAAAGTTGAAAAAATAAATGTGTTTATTGTAGCCTACAGAAAATAAATAGCATATCATACTGTCAGTTAATTGCCTACAGTGCAGTGAAGAGTTTGGAGAGTAAAGTTATAGGGCAACTTGAAGTTTTATGAAAATAATTTACGAACCAGAACATAAAGACCATGAAGCTTCTATTTCTTGCAGCTGTTAAAACACCCGCTAGATAGTTTAAATACCCACCAACATACGTTTTTGCAGTAGGCTACAGATTATTTCTAAAAGTTATTTGTCTACTACTGGCTGATTTATCAAACGAGTGCTTTCTCGTTCGTCCTCCGCAAACTACAGGTGTTTCGGTAGAGAGCCATTGAATAAGCGATGCCAAGCAATTTAAAATATCTCCTCATTTAATGTAAGTTCCTTCGGACAATAGGCCTACGTTCTACGTGCAGTTGTCCTCCATCTCAGTTGCATCAGTTTTCTAATTTTGAAGGTTCTAAAACATTATTATGCTTCACTGAATCCTTCTCGTTTTCTTTAATTTGTCCAGCTAACTTTTCCATTGAACCTAGCCATTTATGATGGATTACACACTGGACATTCTGAAATGTCCTGCACGATCAAGGCCAAATTAAGTTATCACGCAGCCACTGTGTCAGCAGCATCAGTGCTGACGGTGACGGTGCGTTTCTGATGTCAGATTATTATGTAGGCTAGCCTACTAGACTGTTCTCACGTTGCAGCGCTTTACTTATATGAAGTAGCATTAATCAATATGAGGGGCAGAGGGGGATAAATGTTGTCCCCCCCGACGATAAAAATAATTTAGCAGAGGTAGGGATAGGAAAACCAGAGGGTGGGAAATCCTCACCATCCCCCCCTACAAATCGCACCCTGGGCCTATGAACCCAGACACAAGTGAGGATGTATTTTCTACAGAAAACCACAGGAGAATGGGGCCTTGCTGGCCTATGAACCCAGACACATGAGAGGGTGTATTTTCTACCTAAAACCACTAAACACACACAAGAGCATTTTTTTTTGAATGGTTTGTAGGTCCTAACTTTAAAGTTTTTTCTGATTGCTTAAGCACATATTTTGTAACTATGACTTTTTTTGCAAAACTCTACACACAAATAGGAAAACCTTTCACCCAATCAGCAAAACATTGTAGTTCTCTTGAAAAAGCTAACACACCTTGCTTAACTCTTCACACCTTCGTAAAAATGATGTTTTCGTATCAAACAGTAAACACAAGCCATCACAATAATAAGCACACAATGTGCCAACTACACACTGATGGTATGAATAAAAAACATCTGGCTTTTGCTTTCTCTGTGCACAAGGTAGACTATGTCAGTTCGAGGTCATACTTTTGTCATAGTTCTGTAAACATACAGGGATCCAAGCTTCAAGTATTGGTGTTTATTTACACACATCAAAACAAACACAAGTGTGTTTTTCAAAGTCAAAACACAAAATAGCAATTTCACTGAGACAAAACAAATCAGTCTACATCGGGTCGTCTCTCTCAAAATTCCGTCTACATCACATGCAATGTCCTAGTCCAAGGCACCGGGAAAAATATATTCTGGAATGACGTATCCAGGCCTGACATGACAATATCCCCACATGTAGACTGTTTTTTTTTTGGCTGTAAAAGGGCTATTTCTTTCTCTTCTCACTCTTCCTGTTCCCTCCATTGTAACCATTGTACATTACCTGTGGCTTATTTATAGTGCTTAGGCTGATTGCAAAGTGAACTAATTATCTAAAACAGTTTTCACATGAGAAAGTGTGCCAGAGAGTTGGCAAAATAGTGTAAGTGCAGTGAATTGTGCCTACAGTTGTGCAAAGTGTGTGTTACAAAATTGCAAACTGAGTGCAAAGCAGTGTTTGCGCTTTTAGTTTTGCGAACTCAGTGAGTGGTTTTGCTATAAGTATTAATATTTTTAGAAATTGTGCTATAAGAATCACAGTTGTGTTTAAGCATTCAGAAAAAACTATAAAAACCAGATCATGTATCTCCGAACTGAATAGCTTAACACCTTGGACAGAATGTTTGCTGGCTGTAACCCAATCGACTCACTGAAATTGGGCCCTACCCACATTTTCTATTCATTTTTTTCTCTGCCAACCTTAAAGGTAAACTATGCAGTATTGGCAATTTCCTTACTGTTTTCTCGGTTTTTGCTTCTTTTTCGCTGGCTTTGTCATGACGAATGTCTGAGAAACTCCATCGCTACCTTTTTCTAGCCGGTGCCTGGCGTGTATGTGTATTTGAATGCAGTAAAGCAATTCGTTACACTCATTATACTTCCTGACACTGAGGCCGTCGGCCCGCCGACCCACAGTTGCAAGGGTGGTTTTTCCGCTCACAGGCGCTAGGGGGAAGCAAGACGGCCACCATTCAACTCGAAAAAAAGTCATATAACCATTCCAATGACTCTGAAGCTGTTGAATGAAGGTAAATTAAGCGAAAAAACTTGCATATACATAGTGTGCCTTTAAAGAAATTCTTTGAGTACCACCTTGAGCCGGAAAAAAGAATTACTCACACAACTGAGCTGACTGGAAACAACTGATAGACCAGACCAAGGGTCAGCAACTGGCCCACCAGCAACATTTGTTGGCCCGCCAGATTATTCTGATAGTCCGATTGTGATAATGTAGCCTCGTGAACTGTCGCAGCCACACTGCCCACAGCTCGGCGCGTTATGCTGCATTTTACAGGACTGGAACTATCAAGAATAATAGCATTAAGGAAGGCCTTTGCCTATAATTCTCTCTCACTATGTCTCGTCACTTTCTCTGTCTATCTCGAAATTGCACGCTCCAGGGAAGTTGAATGTCTGCTCATTTTTATATACTTTTAAGTAACAAATCGTAACAGCATATTTTGATGTGAAAATGTGTGCCCGTTATGCAAAAGGCCTACAGGTTGGCAGGTCTGTGACCATAACTAAATAAACCCGATGTGAGGTCAGCCTACCTGTCAAGTTCCTCTGGTTCACCTGGCTGGTCTTCCCTCAGTTGGGATCTGGCAGCAAACGTCTGGACGCTCCCCCCACCAGGAAAAGGCATTTCCTGCTCATTAGCTCCCCCTGGCTGCTCATTAAGGAAGCCTTTTGTCACATTCTCTTCTCTACAGACTGACTCAGGAGCTCCCCCTGGTGGCTCCTCAGGGAAACTCATCTTGAAGGGGCCTTTCACCACTCTTCCTGTTAGCAGTTCATCTCATATCACCTCCTACAATGGTCTGGCCAACAGGTGAAAATGGAATCCATTCAGAACAGGGATCATAAGGCACATTCGGGCATAACAGTTCTAAAAACACAGTTCTACTAACTGCCAACTGGAAAGGCCTCTTCAGTACCTTCAGGGCTTTTTTTCTGTTTGCATTCACACACGGTAGGAACTCTGAGATGACTTAGCCCTCCTATTGTGTACATTTCATGTTAACTCCTAGGTGGGTGTTCCCGGTCAAAATTGACTGCTGCGGTTCCGGTGATGTCAGCACAGGCTGCCTAAGAGAACAGCTCCTCAAAGAATTTACTTATTTTGCCCCTATAATAGTCAAATACGCTTTATTTTTGTAGTATACAAACAAATAATTGGGGCAAATATGGGAAGAAGAGATGGAATAAAAAAAAACTGGCGTTGAACAACAGATTGGTAATGTCGAAGAGGACGGGGAGAACGCCACCAACTCCACTCAACACAGCGAAGCTAATCAAAGTCAACTCAACGCAGCTAGCCTGTCAAAAGTTTTAGAGGAGATTCGTGACTTCTGCAAAGACATAAAACAGCAATGTAATGATATAACATCCAAAATTACGAAAGTAGATCACAAAGTTGAAGAAGTGGAGAACTGTGTTGAAATAGTAGAAGAACGCACCCAAAATTGTGTAGCAGGTGCTAAGCAAGTGTGCAAATTGTTCATGGATGTTTGTTCATGGAGTATATTACATAAGTTTAATTTGAAAATAAGGATGCTTAGACATTATTATACCCATGGCCAGTGGAAAGTTGAAAGTGAAAATGTTAATGGGTGTTGAATCCATCAAAGTTAGTAAAATCCTAGCTAAAATGAAGAAAAGAAGGTAACACTCCATAATAAGGTGCCATAATAAATAGCAAACTAGTAATTACCTAACCCTTTGTTAATATTTGTTAATTGTTACTAATATCTATTTGGCACAAGTTAATAGTTTTTTAATCATTAATTAAATATTAGTTGTTTGCATAAAATCTGTATGTTAATGTTTTAGCAAATCTATTAACTAATATTGTATTAATATGTGTTAATAGTTAACTAAATGTCTTTTTGGCACTAATTAACAGTTATTTCTTGCATCATTTAAATGTTAAATGTTTATTTGCAAACTATATGTTAATAGAAAAGTTAATGACTTATTATTATTTAACTAATTGTTATTAAACTGTGCTTCTGCCTATCCCAATATGAACCGCTCTCCATAGGACCCTTACAATAGATAGATAGATAGATAGATAGATACTTTATTGATCCCCAAGGGGAAATTCAAGAAAAAAACACTGAGCTACCTTGACATGCTGCCACTGTTGTCGGCGCCGGAACCGCTTGCAATAAAGTTGGTTAAGCTTAATTAATATATTAGTAGTATATAGCTATAAGCGTGGGGCCCCTTATAATAAAGTTGGTTAAGCTTAATTAATATATTAGTAATATATAACTATCAGTATGGAAGACCCTTATAATAAAGTTGGTTAAGCTTAATTAATATATTAGTAGTATATAGCTATCAGTGTGGAGCCCCTTATAATAAAGTTGGTTAAGCTTAATTAATATATTAGTAATATATAACTATAAGTATGGGGGACCCTTATAATAAAGTTGGTTAAGCTTAATTAATATATTAGTAGTATATAGCTATCAGTGTGGAGCCCCTTATAATAAAGTTGGTTAAGCTTAATTAATATATTAGTAATATATAACTATCAGTATGGGGGACCCTTATAATAAAGTTGGTTAAGCTTTATTAATATATTAGTAATATATAACTAGTCAGACGGTGAAGGGACTGAGACCAAAACTGGCTTATCACATTTATTCCTTTAGGAAAAGTTAAAACAAAACAACAAGTAGTTGAATGGGCTATATTACATGCATCATTCCTATACCATCACTGTCAGCCCTACTAGCAAGGGAGACATGCGACATGGAATGTTCAGGTGCACAGAACGACAGTTTATTAATATTTTGAGACTCACTAAACACTCACAGACGTAGACCATACGGAGGAAATGCATAAACATAATGCTAAACTAAATGTAGATTAATTTCCTGCTAGACTGCATTGCACCAGAGCCCGTCTACAGAGAGCCTTGCCACTCCGTATTACAGTTTTTTCTGATTGCTTAAGCACATTTTTTGTAACTATGGCTTTTTTTGCAAAACTCTACACACAAATGGCAAAACCGCTCACCCAATCAGCAAAACACTGTAGTTCTCTTGCAAAAGCTACTCTTCACACCTTCGTAAAAATGGTGTTTTCGTATCTAACAGTAAACACAAGCCATCACAATAGTAAGCACACAATGTGCCAACAACACACTGATTCTATGAATAAAAAACACATCTGGCTTTTGCTTTCTCTATGCACAAGGTTGACTATGTCAGTTTGAGGTCATACTTTTGTCATAGTTCTGTAAACATACAGGGATCCAAACTTCAAGTATTACATGTAGTGTTTATTTACACACACCAAAACAAACACAAGTGTGTTTTTCCAAGTCAAAACACAAAATAGCATTTCACTGAGACAAAACAAATCAGTCTACATCGGGTCGTCTCTCTCAAAATTCTGTCTACATCACATGCAATGTCCTAGTCCAAGGCACCGGGAAAAATATATTCTGGAATGACGTATCCAGGCCTGACATGACAATATCCCCACATGTAGACTGTTTTTTTGTCTGTAAAAGGGCTATTTCTTTCTCTTCTCACTCTTCCTGCTCACTCCATTGTACCCATTGTACATTACCTGTGGCTTATTTATAGTGCTTAGGCTGATTGCAAAGTGAACTAATTATCTAAAACAGTTTTCACATGAAGTGTGCCAGAGAGTTGGCAAAATAGTGTAAATAATAGCCATTGTGCCTACAGTTGTGCAAAGTGTGTGTTACAAAATTGCAAACTGAGTGCAAAGCAGTGTTTGTGCTTTTAGTTTTGCGAACTCAGTGAGTGGTTTTGCCATTTGTGTGTAGAGTTTTGCAAAAAAAGCCATAATTACAAAAAATGTGTTTAAGCAATCAGAAAAAACTGTAAGTCCCATTGTACCGAATTTTGGATGCAGTTCCACCAGAGTTCCACTGGGGGCGATCGCCATGAGTGCAGAATGAATGGGAGTCAATGGAGCTAGACGGATAAAATTGTCTCTTTCACCTGATTGTCGTTGACAAATCTCAGATTTGATTGTAGTTTGTATAACTTCAACATGGGTTATAGGTCAAAAGTTGAATGAACGAGTACTTATGTCTTTTTGATTTCTACAGGTTGGGTCGTTGTTGCATATAACACGCTAGCATTCTGCTAATGAATGACGTCATTGACACATTT
Source organism: Alosa pseudoharengus (assembly GCF_046254945.1). Taxonomy (NCBI): domain Eukaryota; kingdom Metazoa; phylum Chordata; class Actinopteri; order Clupeiformes; family Clupeidae; genus Alosa; species Alosa pseudoharengus. Next base: position 2,469,708 of record NW_027468718.1, on the reverse strand, counting down.
GAAAGGCTTTTTAGAACAATTAAGTGACTTTAAAAAATATAATACTCAACCAAGTGTATTTTCTTTGCCTCCCCTTCCGAATACAATATTCAAATTACTTGAAAAAAAATTATATCCCGAGAAAAGTGGATTTTGAGGGGTACAGCTCCATAGACCTCCATTCATTCTGCACTCGTGGACGAGCGCCCTCATGTGGAACCACAGAAGGAACTGCAACCAGTTCAGAAACCGGAAGTTTTCCGAGAGTGGCAGTTCTCCCCTTATTAGACATTCTCTGATTGCACTTTCCATGCACACTAAGCTAAACTACACTGAATGCATGGAAAGTTGCTAGCGGAGTTTACAGCTAGTCACGTTAGACTCAGTGTGTATGAACTCGTGGTCATAATGAAAACATTAATAAACGTTCTCTAAGTTGCTAGAATTGCACCCAAATCTTAACAATACATGTAAAGTAGCATAATACAGGTGGTATATCAAAGTTTTCAACTTAAACAACATTTTACAGTTACAAAATTAAAACAAAGTGGGAAGAGCTTTATACAGTCAACCTACGCAATGCAAAGCATACCGCTTCTGATCAGCTATGGCAACAATACAAGGACAAAACGCAGCAGAGCTGCAGTATCGCGTTTCTCCAAAGGGGGCTCCAAAACACCAATCTCAATAAAGCTGCTTAATTACGGCGAAAATCACATACAAACACTAAACTACATTTCTAACTCTGTTACACCCCCCTCCCCTGAATTTCACCAACTTCAAGCAGCAACCGAATAGTACTTCCAAAGGCAAAGAGTACACTACTTTCAAAGACTAGACAGAGGGTCACCAATTACAGGACAGCCAACCACAGAGGTATCCAATAAGGATGAAGTGGAAGAAGAGGAGCGCAAACTCTCACACAACCAACCACTGGCAGTAGGGTGCCTTATACACCCCACAAGACCATAAAGCCATAAACCATAAATTCCATAAATTCTCCACAAAGCTAATCAGAAAAGCTAGATAAATACTAATATGTCATTAACTTTTATATTAGCATATAGCTTGTAAATAAACATTTAACATTTAAATGATGTAAGAAATAAATGTTAATTAATGCCAAAAATATATTTAGTTAACTATTAACATATATGAATACAATATTAGTTAATAGATTTGTTAAAACATTAACATACAGATTTTATGCAAACAACTAATATTTAATTAATGATGAAAAAACGATTAACTTGTGCCAAATAGATATGTTAGTAACAATTAACAAATATTAACAAAGGGTTAGGTAATTACTAGTTTGCTATTTATTATGGTACCTTATTATGGAGTGTTACCGAAAAGAATGTCTCGCAGTGATCATTTCTATTTGTATGGAAATTTACCATATAGCTTTTATTTATTTGCATTGTGCAGGTACACTCACAAAATACATTAGCCTACTTAAACAGAATATAGAAACAGGAAAATTATCCATTGTTTATTGCGACTGCAAGATTTTAACCGTCAGTGACATGGTAATAGCGCGACTTCTGTTCTGTTTTGCTATATGTGACTACCAGTATGTCCCCTTTCTTCTTGGGTGGCATGCACACGCAATGTTCCATTCAGTAATAAATCATTCAAGCGTAGTGCTCGTCATGAAAAGAAAACAGCAGCTTAATATTTTCCAGGTGTTTAACAGAAAAAGGCGCACTGTTCTTAGCAGTTATGCCGAAGGCAGTGAGATTAGGCATTGCATCCTACAGTCACTCTGTTTGGAACATCGCAGTTCGGGATACAAGATTGATAAGATTCAATAAATGCGTAGAGTATGGATCATCTCAAAGTTTGGGACCACCAAACAACAGTGTAAGCAAATCTTTATTGTTCGGTTATCATAAGTCGCGACATAAGCTCATTGGTTTCTTTTTTCCCCAGTTGTTCGCGTGTTTGGTAGTGAAGCGATAATGCATTTAAAGCAATGTTCACGTCATGTGAGCCAGAGCCGATATAGCCAGAGCTGCTTGCTCTGTAAATGTATTTCTGTCCCAACCAAATTGCATTAAAATGGTGTGTTTAGAAGCCAGAATTTCAAAAAAATTCCCCGAGGGTGACATCTCCCTCATCAGAACTTTTAAAAAGCTTGAAACAACTCACCTTTATGTGTAGGGTATAGCCACCGTTCGTTTTTTTTTTTGGGGGGGCTGGGCCATGGTGCGTAGCCTACTATGGAATATAACCCTAGCGGCGCCCCTGGCCCTGATAACATAGCCCACCCAACACACCAACTCGCTTGTTTGCCAGTCTCACCACAAAGTGAAGTAGCCTATTTGCCACTCTCCTGCCTGCGTGTCAGATTAAAGCTGCTTTTCGTTTGTGCCGTCTTCTGCTGCTGTCATAACCCACTATGGCAATTCCTTTAATTGTGTTAGTGAAAGCACATTCTTAAAACAAATAGGCTACGCTAAAAATAACACAACGCAGCAAATATGTTAAACACACACACACACACATCTCTATGTCCAGATAGGGACAGCACAGTAGCCTAATACCTGTGATTTTCTGTCGGGGGAGCTGTGCTCTATACGTGTTGTGTTTAAACTTAATATTAAATATGGCTTGAGTTGTAATCGCATTGACTGACGTTAAAGTAGGCCACTATAGGCGAAGTGATTATTAATATGCACTGAGCCAACTCTGAACCTGCGCACGAAACAATTTAAGGAAAAAATAAGATTGCTGCAGCTACCGTCAGTCTCAGGAACTTCATTTTTTTCAGACAGAAATTTAGTACTTCACATTAATTAAACCGTAAAACCACTAGTTTTGCCTGCCCTGGGACGCATTTGGTAAGTTGGTGGATCCTGCGTGCGCTTTTGCCATTGGTATGGGTTGTGTGTGGTACTAATGAATGATGGCGCATGCTATGAGTTTTGCTGATTTTAGTATTCGTAGTTGTCCAGGCCTACAGTAGCCTAGGCTAGCTAAGCTTAGGACAAAAGTGTCTGCCAAATACCATAACCGTAACCCAAGTAAACCCAAGTAGGCTATTTTTGAATGATGTGATTATTATGTCCGTCAAACAGATTCGCAAAAACTAGTGTGTGCAGTAGCCTATGCCAGGTGTTCTGACATAGTCTATTACATCTGATATCTGTCTTTTTGACATCTGTCTCTGTTTTTTTATGGGCCGTAGCTATGTACTTTAATGAAAAATAAGACAAATGTTAAAGCAGGAGGAAGCCGGATTGCCACACTCACCTTGTAATGTTCCTCTCAGTATGACGATAGTAACGAGTAGTTGAGCGCTTACCAAAATCACGTGATGGTTTTGCTGATAACGTCACACCTATCCACGGTTGTAATTTCAGAGCTGCCACCAGACATTAGTCTTTCGGAAGTCCACTAATGCAATTAAGGTGCTAAACATATTTGCCGCACTGTCCGATTAAAAAAAAAAACTATCTAAATCTGCTTTGATGTTAGTAAATATAAATCAATTAGTTTAAGCCTACTTCTATTGCACCAAAGAAGTAACATATTTCAGATTTCAATAATTCAGACATAATTTGTCACAGTCGTAATTAAGTTGAACTACCTGTTTTTAGGAAGGTTAAGGAGGATACAAAAACAATGGTCTACCTGCAGCTGTCCTATGAATATTGTAATGGCATTCATTTCATTTCTCTATGCTGCCACTGTCTCTGCTGAATGGTTACTGGTCCAAGGTTGGTTCTCTGCTCACCACATACAGGTGGAATAGGAGGCATAAAATGAACTACAAACTAGAGGGAGGCTGGGCACTAAATATTATCACTGGTCATTTACCATGCATGCACTTTTCACAGGTTGTGTAGACATGTTTAAGTCTCCTTACAGTCAGCTTGACGTCTTTCAATAATGAAATCTCTCTTGACTGTAGTGGAACCCCCCTGCACCCACACACAGACTCAGAGGATGCAGAATAATACAAAAGACGTTATTTTACAATTAATAAATAATTAGATTTAAAAGTCCAAAGGCATCTCTCTGGCCTTCCTGGTCCTCTCCTAATCCACCACTGTCTTAGGCATGAGTTTGGTCCCTCCATGTCAGGAGGCCTCCACAGGAACACACAGGTGACACACACACACACACACACACACACATTGTTTCTAATAGATTCTTCAGCCACATGAAACTCTGGCATGTGTAAGCCCTGCCAAGTATCTTGTTGGGGCTGTTTTTAATTGTTGGAGTACTGCATGTGAAGTTTCATCTGAGATTTCAGTTGGATTGCCTCAAGCTATTTGAACAAGGAAGTTGGATACAGAGCCAACACAAACACAAGTCTTTGTCATGATAAGAAATGTCTTTGTTGTTGTTGCAAAGATTCATACTTAATACCTTACTTAGTTTAAATTAAATGAATTAATAATCCTTTCAGCAAGGTTATGGCACAAATTGAGTTTTTTCCTTTTTTGAAAATAAAATAAAAGATTTTTCTCTTGGGAACAACAAGACCACTGTAATCTGGAACAACCACATTCATAGTGTTTAGTCTTTCCTTGTTCAGATCAGAACATTTGATTCCATTGGAACATTCGGTTGTGTTTACCATCCCCACCCTGCACCTGTTCCTCAGGTATGCACACCTGACTTCAGACTTAGTTCCTTCTTCCTCATCATGAAGGTGACAGGAGCAAAGATGTCGTTGCTGACAAAATGGATATGTGCAATAAGGAAATCTACTTCAATCCACAATCTATATTAATAATGATACCATCTTTTATTTGAATGGTTGTGAAGTCGCCAATGAGAATCTGCATCTTTCATTCAATGTTCTTAGAGAAGCTCTCATTAATCTAGTGCTGGAGTTATGATGAAGCACAAGGTCAAGTTGTTGGCTCTGTTCCAGTAATTGGAAGTTGTTGCTCTAATTACTATATTTTATGTATTTTAGCCCTAAACTATTGCCCTTTTATGCTGTTAATCAGAGTGCTTATCATTCCTTTTACTGTTTATGCCAAAACATGATAATCTGTGTGAATTTCATAAAGGGCGTAACTGGAGGTATGACGAGGCATATGGTAAATTTACTTGTGTTCCAGTAATTTGTTGTTTTGCACTCTGTCTTTAAAACATTCTGCCCTTCATGTTGTGTTTTATGTCTTTTAATTGTTACAGTATACTATAATTATTCTATTTTATGTACTTAATCATTATAAAATAATTATTCTATTTTATGTACTTTACATTTTCACTTTTATGCACTATTACTCTTTGTTTTGTTCATATAAAGCACATTGATTTACCCCTGTGTATGATGTGATATATAAACACACTTGCTGAATGATAAGGAGACTAAATGCATGCTACTTACTTACAGCTTGGGGATTTAGGCAATTGCCTGCTTTGCATACACGCTTGCGACGGCCCTGCCTACACCTGTTCCTCAGGTATGCCCACCTGACCTCACAACAAAGATGTCATTTCTGACAGTTTGACAAGAACATGAAACAGGTATATTGATACACCATGATTCACATTAATTTAAGTTGAAAAATACATAGTATTCCTTTAACATATCAAAGCACATGTCATACATGCAACACATACATGTTACATCCCAAAGGCATTCTCTCACCTGGAAATATGTGTGGAAATGTGTATGCTAACTCAATCTGGGGCAGCTGTGGCCTACTGGTTAGCACTTCGGACCTGTAACCGGAGGGTAGGCACAGCTGAAGTGCCCTTGAGCAAGGCACCTAACCCACTGCTCCCCGAGCGCCGCTGTTAACCAGTAGGCCACGGCTGCCCCAATGCAGTTGAGTGAACTGAGAATGAAACACAGTAGCCTGGAAAATCCAGACCCTGGTAATCTAGACAGATTAAGGGTCTGCGGCCTCATTACAGAAACCTAACTCTGAAATTCTATCTTATCTCAGTTTAGGATGCTATTTAAGATTTTTGGTATTACAGAAGTATGTTTTAAAGCCATAATGAAAGTGTTATCATTGTTTGGATACTTCACACACACATGCTTTTTAATAACATAGACTACAACTACCAAGCTGGAATCAAAGCACATCGATTCCCCTCTCACACCCTATACATGCACTTCAAACATATAATACACAGGCGTCTCAGTCTCACGCATGTATAGCCATAGGCAAAACTGTATCGGCCCAATGTAACATACGATGTAATCATCCATCATCGCACAGAATGATGCGTAGCAATGATGATTTGTAGCACGTGCAACAAATATGTGTACAGCCCTGCCCTGGATACATCTCTCAAAGTGCGCTCTAAAATATTTGGTTTAAATGGAGATGTAGATCATCACGGGTGCGTTAATTACATTGCGGCGAGTTGACACAAATTATTCACTTTGACGAATTTATGTAGTCAATAAAGTCGTCTCTGCCCTAGTTACTTTACTTTGAGCCACCATGCTCTTCCTTACTTGAAACATCTTTAAAAATAGAGGATTGAAGTAGCCTTCAATTTTGGAATAAACGTTAGCTCAGATGCTTTTTGAGACATTTTTGTGGTCTTAATGCAACATTTTACAAAGCACTGACAGGGCCACCAAGGACTGTGAGTGAATCAACAGCAGAAAAACCTATTTAGCAAGCAGAAATGTCCCAGCCCGGTGTTTAGGATGCGTCATAGACATGTTATCTTTCAGGTATATTTTCCATTAGAAAACCATCATGTTAGCGAAAGCGTTGAGGCTAAGTCACTTAGCTCATGTTAGTAGGCTAGGCTATGGTCAGAAAAGAATGAGATAACAGTCGAAAGATACAATTACAGTTATCAATTTGCTTGGTATAACAGCATTTATGATTTTCTACAAATAAATACCAACAATCAAACTGGCCTCCATCACTCAACCAATATTAACAGTAACATTATTTTATCTTGGCTAATTGATGTAATATTTAGCTTGTTTAAGATTAACATACCTGTAGTAAAAACCAAGCATGTTCGATAAACATTCTCAGGTTTATTTCGGCTTCAAGAAGAACTGGGAACTACATTTCATGCGAAAATCATCCTACCCTTATTAGCCATTCTCTGCCGTAAACTACAGTGTTGTCCTTAAGTAAGAGGCGTCTATTGTTTTTCCAACTCACTTTAGATTAACTTCCAACAAAGTTATGTCTTGACTCACTGCAATGCTGCGCCATTTGGTGGACCAACTACATAATGCCAATACTGGACATGCAGCCTAAATGATGATGATGAATATTCGGTTTTCCTTTAATCCTACTGAATTTGTAATTATGTATCGGCTGTTATAATTGCTGATACCGATAGTATGTGCATGCCTGTGTGTGCGTGCCTGTGTGTATGTGAATGTGTGTGTGTTCATGTGTCGTTTCTGTCTATGTGCGTACGTGTGTGTGTGTGTGTGTGTGTGTGTGTGTGTGTGTGTGTGTGTGTGTGTGTGCGCGCGTGTGTGTGCTGGTCAAAGTGACCGGCAGAGGTTTCGTTTTCCGGACATTTTGATGATATGCCGGTCAAATATCCTATTATCGCTTCTTAATTAGTCAAGTTGAGGAAAACTGGAGACAGGCAATGTAGCTTAAAGAATAATATAATAAGACTGAATAGAATGCAACATGTTCATTAGCCTAACTTACGTAAACATGCTTAACAAGATCTAGCCAGTATGTACGTTTTCATGGACAGCAAGAGTCCGCTTCGTTCATTGTTTTAAAAAGGCTACGTTGTTTGTTGCTGCTACCCACGTTATCTCCAGTGGTTCCACTGTTTAACTTGCACAGATGCGCACACACAAGAATGAGCGCTCACACCACTACCCCCTAAAGCTATGCCTCTTTATTTCATAACAATAAATTAAGAAATGTTTCCTATTCTGCGAAATGTTTTGTTTCTTTTTCTTTCGGTCCGCGGTTCAATGATACCGTTTAATTGTGCCGGAAATTATCCGCGGACCAGCAATCTCCTCGTCGAGGAGGCCCTAACCCTGCAGATCAGACAGAGAAAGCATAGGCCTACTGTATGCTTTGGGTACAGAACACAGTTGCATGTCCAGTGTACACGGAGAATGACAGTGTCTTGGAGCGGCCGCAACCCCGCAACTCCACTTCCAACGTCATGATTCCGACACGCCCAACACTTCTGCTTTTTATCTGGTGGTGGTGGAGTTGACCGGACATCTGAGGCTTCAGACGTTACCAATGTATCATCATCCATCGCGTCTGGCCTCTGAAAAAACTTTTAAGGCTAGTCTGCCTGGGCTTGGCCATGTTTGAACCGCCTCAGTAATTTGTTCGTTGTTTAACGTGGACGTTTTAAGCGTGCGCTTCCTATTTGAAATGCAGCATAGGCTATGCGTGTTGTTTAATAGCTTTCAAACGGTACATTTAAAAACATAGCCAGAGGACGTATTGCTTTAATATAGGCTTACATTTTAAGGCTTATTCTCAAATTCAGATTGCGTTAGGGGGACGGGATTATTAGCCAATTTCAATCAGACAATTTGTCCGGAGAGATTTAATTTTGTCGGACATTTCATTTTTTTTCCGGCCTATGTCCGGTAATTACCGGACAACGGAAACCCTGATGTATGTGTGTTTGCGAGAAAGATGCGTGTGAGACAATATCCAGCGTGGGGGGCGGGGGGGGGGTGGCCCCCGGGGACCAAAATAAATCTTTCCGTAAAAGTCTAGTGGGGCTACATACCCACCAAATTTCATGTGCCCCGGTGTTTCGGTGTCCTGGGTATCCTTGACCAAAAATTCAGGAAGTAGATGACGGGGGAAAAAAAATAAATAAATATATTATCACAAACAGCTAGGTATTCATGCATTTGTTTGAACGCAGATGTACAGCTACTCTCCTATAGCATTCATTGCCTGTGGTTTACACTGTGTTTGTTAATCGAGTTGTTAGGCCTTTCCTTCAAGATGGCAGCAACAGGAAGACGGCGAAAAAACACACCCCTTGGAAAATAAATGTTTTATAACCTTTCGAAAAACACTTACAACGTTTATAATACTTCGATTTGTCTGTAGAGAACCTCACCACACTACCACAGAAGTGTCATTCTATTTTGAACATTGTCAGTGGTGAAAAATAGAGTTGGTTTTTGACGTGTGTCTATGTCCTGTGCACTTGCATCGTAAGACAATTTGATTTAAATGCAAACCACTGTCTCGCTCAAAACTGCACCAATTGGCGTAATTATACTCTCAACAACTGTTGAACCTGTTAGCTTCTGGAAATAGACACTAGGTTGTCTTTGCCTCGGAACATTCCTTTAACACACACACACACACCTTTCCTTTCTTTTCCTTTCCTTCTTCAGTGGTCACTCAAGATGAGTTGTCTTATCACACAGAGACCGACGCAAGCACACATACACACATACACACACAGACACGGACATGCACGCTTACACACACGCACACACGTACTCGCACACACACACACACACACACACACAGACAGACACACATACTGGCATGTCTCAAACAACAACCCCAGTCTAACTGGTGACTCAGCTAAACACTGAGCCGCGAACGCATACAATAGAGCGGCGCGAATGAGAAGTCAGTTTGGTGTGATGTCATGGCCACAGATCTAAGTGAAAACAATAAGTAGAAATTACCACGAAGCTGGCCAATTTCTGTCTAACTTTACCGAAGTGAAGCTGTCAGATAGGCTACTCTCCGGTATTCGTTTATTTTCTCAAGAATAGCCTATAGCTTAGAACTGCCACAACGAAATATCAAATGCTAACTTAAACTAGATGTACCGCATAGCGGTACAAAATATGACCGCCGCTCAGTCCTGTACATCCTTTCCGCAAAAAAAGAAATCACACTAATCAATTTGTCTCCATCTTTTACTCCATCCCCCACTCTTGAAACTTTTGTGTATGGTTGTTTGGCATGCCTGTGTGTGTGTGTGCGGCTGCACAGAAAGTAGCCTACTGGCGCTGCAAAGGTGAATAGATTGTAGAATAGCCAAAAAAGTTGTAGCATTGTTATAAAACTTTTAAAATCTCTAAACAATCACAAGTAGGGCAGTTCATCACAGTTCATCCATTGCAACTGGATTGATGAAAGGTCACTTACACCTGTAGGCTACATTGTATTTGGGAATTGCAGAAGGTAGCAGCATGATGTTATATTTGTATTTATTTATTTATTTAATAATAAACAAAAACATCTGTCAGTTCCATGCAGTTTTCAACAGCTATCAAAATCAATGGATGGATTGGATTTTTTGTGAATGTTTCTTCTTCTACCTAAGTTTTTAGTCATCTTTAGTTCATGTGATACTTTATTGTCAATGCACAAATTAAGTACTAGTAGTCTGAAATGAAATGCAGTTTTACATCTAACCAGTGGTGCAAATAACTGACATGTCTAAGGTATGGTATAAGGTAGGCCTATTTACAACATAAATTGTCAATAGGCTATGCTGGCGACACAAATAAAATCTATTTTGGAAACCAATGGATTACGCCTTACAGTATCAAGCAGACTTAAGCTGCCACATCGTGGCGAAAAGTTGTAATAAAATTCATGCAGCTCCACGAATCACGGAAAGCGCGAATGAAGTAGCCACTTCTAAATGGGACCCACTACACAGTAGCTTAAGGTGTGTTGCTAAAGCAGCCATAATGAAATGAAGGTGTCATTGTTTGGATACTTCACACACACATGCTTTTTAATCTCACAGACTACAACTACCAAGCTGGAATCAAAGCACATCGATTCCCCTCTCACACCCTGCACGCACTTAAAACAAATAAACAGGCGTCTCAGCAGTGGCGATTGCTGCTCTTTGGAACAGGGGAAGCTCTGATACAAATGGTAAATTATTAAATTAATATTATTAAGGTGCTATATTGTTTTTGAGGGCAAAAAGTATCCCAAACAGTAGGCTATAGAGTTGGCATGGCAGACATGGCATAATGTAGCCTACACCGTTATATAGCGCGCTACCTAATTTAGCCTAAATACACAACTGGAACAAAAGCAAGTCACAAACTCTGTAACTCCACATTATGGTTTTATTTACAGTATGCTATTTACAAAGACAAATTGAAACCGACTGTATTGCTCCCAAAGTATGAGAATTTGAGCTGCAACTTGCCTCGTCTCTCCACTTCACCTGCTAACACTAACGTTAACGCATCCCTGCCTTGAACTTGAACCACTTCCTGTCAGATCGCGACATATGCTGTCAATCAAAAAGAGTCCAGCCTCTATGACGGTTCCTCCAATCATCATACAGAAGCTCGGCGTCCGGGCCATCCCACTGTCCCATTCACTCCCAGAGACGCCGGGCTTCCCTGGAAATGACGATTTTGTGGCGTTTGTCCAATAAACATGTAGCTTTTCTGCACTGAGATCAGCCCACTCTGTAGTGCCATTGAAAGTCCAGTGAAGCCGAGCGTCTATGGGTTTTTGCATGGTTTTTTTATGGATCGCGTCGTCACAGCAATGTATTACGGGTGCAAAATCACGATAAATGACCGGCAAAACCTTATTGCTGAACAAACTAGCCATGAAGATTAACATGTTTTCAGCATGTTCTAGTTGGAATAGCAGGCTAGAAGCTAATGTAATAGTGTTTTTTAGTGCGATTTTCCGTGATATTTTAGAGGAGGCTGAGCTTCCCCTGTAGTCTTAGAGCAATCGCCTCTGCGTCTCAGTCTTACGCATGTACAGTGGGCAGTGCTTCGACTTGGCCAGCTTCACTCGCGGTCCGCGCATGGGATCACGCGGTATCACGCGACTTTAATTTGTATTTTCCCAGTGAGACGCTGCAACAACCCAAACAACCGGTAGATGGCTCAAGTGAGCAGGGTGTCTCGTAAAAAGAAATGGAGCCTGGAAAACCCTGCACAGACTTCACTACAGACTTTAGCAGACTGGTTTAGAAATAATGTAATAGCTAGAAATATGCCTGCCCTGCCCTAATAAAGAAATATTTGGTTAACTGCGAGTGAATCCCGTTTGCAGCCGTAGAAGAAACGCAGGACAAATTAAACATTCTGGTTTTCTCCGAGTGCAACGATGATGGACAGACATCATTTGGACAAAATATAGAGCATATTAACCTCCGTTGCTCAGCCAAATGCCTTCCTGTTACGTCCTGTTATCACGGAGTTACAGGCGATAAACGATTTTTTAAGGTCACAAGTTTACTTCATTAGCGGTTTATTTTTTTTGATTATTAAAGAGTGTTATTCATTTAAAGGTTTGACTTCGTGCTTATTCAGTAGAGCATTTAGTGCTCTTCCCAATCCCAGACGTTCACATTGCATGTTTGTTTGTCTACGCGTTTGACGGCAATGAGTTGTGAACGGACATGAACCAAGATAGCCCAGCAGCAATCTAGGGACTGTTCGTTATTTATTGAAGGGGCCACCGGAGGAATTTTGAGTGCTTCAGTCAAAAGTTGCATGACCCTCCCTTGCCTGCTAGAAATTGTTCAATGACCCTCCGACAGAATTGTTAAAAAAGACATGACAATTGTCGCATGTCTTCCGCCCGCGCTGCTTTGCGCCACAGCCACACACTGTGATAACGTTCTTAAATCAATCTTTCGTGAGCTTGCATGCTACCAGTCCTTCCTTTTCAAATGTGTTGCGCCTGTTTGCACAATTTCACAAATAATCATATGTGATTAATAATATGACAAATAATCCATGTGCATGGGGACCGAAACAATGCATGCCAACCTTTTCCGTGTTTATCACATATTTTAACTTTCCCCCGCTGTCTTGCCGTAGAATAGGCTATCCCAGATTTTAATACTCTCATAACAACCCTGCCATCGGGCCTGTCTCTGTGTTGCCCTGTTGCTACCCCTTGCCCTTCCAACGAAACAGATGTCTTCAAATCATCGTTTTCCTTACTTGAATGTCATAAACATACAACTTTATGCAGCAGAATTACGCATAGGCTACTTGGAACATAACACATTTGACAAAGGACAGATGTATCGTAACACCCCCAATTATCACCACTTTTGTTCAGAAATTATAAAACAACGATGTTTTTTAACACTTCAAAATAACATTTGTTAAATTAACCTTACATTTTTCAGTAGCCATAGGTGTGTAGATTTAAACAAAATCTGGTTTGGTTCTTAACGGCACATGGACGGTTAGACCGAGAATTCTTGTCGTGAAATTACAATTCCGAGCTCCAAGCGGTTGTGTACACGCAGCCTTACAACACTGTTTACAGCTCTTTGAGTCACGGTAAAATGTCATTTTTGGTACATAGCTAATTTAGATACACCTATGGTGTGGGTGGTTGCGTCTCTTTAGGAGTCCGCTGTCTTGGTTTGTATAGAAATGGATATAAGTGACACGTACACGCAAGACGGTGGAAATACGGGACCGACGGTAGGGGGAGTTCCGATATGTTGCTAGTGACAAAATATTAACTTTCAGTGTTTTACGATGTCTTTGTCATGGGGAAGTGTTTTTCCCCATGCATTTATTCTAGGCTACTGTCAGTGACTGCCATGAGAGAAGCGGGTTCTGTGTTTCGTTCATGTCAGTGACTGACGCGAGAGAAGCGGTGTCTGTGTTGTGTTGCATTGCGTTGCGTTAATTTATTTTTATTGGGCATACCGTGCCGTGCCGTCCACAGCTCTTCAGTTCTGACAAAGCCAAAATTACTCCTTTTGAAACAACGAGTGCAGGAAGTGCGTTTGTATGGTAATATTGCTTGACGGGGGGGGGGGGGGTCCCAAGCAGCTTTCAGCCATAAGGCTACTTTGAGAACATTTCAATTCACCCGACACTAATATTCAAAATGTTGAAAACTATTTCGGCATAGCCTATAAAGCAGTTTAATTAAATGGAATGTTAGTTGTAAACAAACGAGCTACTTAGTGAGGCTTGGCCTCACAGATGCGCTCGTGCCTTAGATCAGGGGTTGTGAAGTGCAGGAAAAGATTTCAAGGAGGAAGTTTCTTATTGCATGATAGCAATTTTATTGCCTATTATTTTACAATTTCTAAATTGCGCGGGGAAAGGGGATTGGGAACAAAGGCAGTATGGAGTCTCTGTTGTGCGCGCTCGCGTTGCGCGTCCGAGTTGGCTTTATCCTGGTGAACCCCAATGGGCCACGCCCATTTCGACAGGTAGGTCCATATATGGAAACGTGCATCACACGGGACGTCACCGTTGGTAGGTAAAGCTGCAACGACAGTTGTTAGAGACATGCAATATAGCCATAACATACTCCGGCCCGATGAACTTGTCAGTCAATGTTCATCCACTTCCAGCGGGTAGAGTAATTGTACACAGACATCCCAAGTCTCCCGGAAGTTCCGGGAGTCTCCCGCATATTGATAGCGGCTCCCTGACGCCCGCAAATTAGATAAAATCTCCCGGAATCTAGAGCGAGCGATCAAGAGCGCGCATGCGAGAGGGATACCTAAAATCGCGTGTGCATCTGAGTGTAGCGCGCACACGACAGGGGAGAGAGAGAGGGGTGGTGCGTGTGTGTCTGAGCGCATCCAAGACAGAGAGCATCCTGATCAGTTCAGTGTATCTAGGAACAGGAGAGTCACGACAGAGTCAGTGCCCCCAAAAAAGGAATATGTAAGACCCATTTTAAAGTGTACCCTTGTTTATAAGAGTAAAAAATAATGATAGGCCTAATCTTGCATGCTGCACTGTTTGTAACAGTGTTAGCATTGCCCATGGTGGGTTAAATGATTGCAAAAACATGTTGAGGTGAGTTTAACTAGTGTCAATTCATGTGCATATTATTCAGGCCTATACTAGATGGCTTAGTTGCCAAGGCTATATGAAAAGACCAAACTGGAAGATCTACATATTTTATTTTCACAATTAGGCTACTATCTATAGGCCTTCCTTATTTGGTGTACTGACTAGACATTATTGAACACAAATATTAATCTCTATTTCAGTATCTAAGTAGGCTAAAGTTGTTTTTAGTATTGTTATTTATTTTATTTATTTATTTATTTTTATTTATATATATATATATATATATATATATATATATATATATATATATATATATAATTTTTTTTTTTTTTTTTTTTTTTGGGAGGGGGGGTACCTCCCTGAAATGACTTTTTGCAGGTTGGGATGTCTGTGTACAGGTCTCCTAAATACAAATCCAGACGGCAATCGGACAGCACATGATCTGATTTTACCATCTCTTCCCATGAACGTCTCGTCAATCCGTCCCATCTTCCACACATGCTTGGGTTGGTTATAATCATGAATCAATACAACATCACCAATTTTGAACGGTGTAGATTGATTAAATTTGTTACTCACATGGTGTGCAGACCGAAGTTCCATTAAGTACTCTTTCTTCCATCGATTCCAGAAATGAGTACTCAACCTTTGCCGATACTGTAATCTCTTGTTAAGCTGGGTGGCGGTCGATTTCCCCGAACTGGAATCATATAACGGATAGGAAGGAATGGTAGTAATCCTATGTCCGGTCAGGAAATGAGCAGGTGTGAGGGGCGAAGGTTCACTACTGTCTGCGTGCAGGTAGGAAAGGGGGCGGGAATTGATCACAGCCTCCACTTCACAGATCAAGGTTTGGAGTTCCTCAAACTCAAGATAGGACCTCCCCAACACTTTCCGTAGGCACGTCTTAACTGATCTCACCAAACGCTCCCACATTCCACCCCACCAAGCGGCGCGCTCAACGATATACTTCCATGTAATCCTCTTGTCTGTAAACAATTCCTGCAATTTTTTTCCCTTCATCAATGTCCAGAGGATCTTTTTCAGCTTTCTTAAATGTCTTTGCGTTATCAGAATATATTACACTGCAAATGCCGCGTCTGGCAACAAACCTCTTAAAGGCAAGCAGGAATGCGTCAGTGGTCAAATCAGAAACAAGTTCTAAGTGTACAGCTCGAGTTACGGCGCATGTGAATAAAGCAATGTATGCCTTCTTGTTTTCTGGTTTCACATAAACTGGACCAGCAAAGTCAACTCCAGTAATTTCAAACGCTTGGGCCTCGTTAATACGATCTTTTGGCAATGGTGCACTGACCTGTTGGCCTGCTTTTACGCGTGCGCGTCTGCAGATCAGACAACGTTTGACACATCTCTTGGTCATCTGTCTAGATTTCAGTATCCAGTACGTTTCCCTCAGTTGGTTCAGAGTGGCTTGTAGGCCTGAATGCATCACATCTTCATGTGCCTTTCTAATCAAAAGTTCTGAAAATGCGTCATTACCTGGCAAAATGTACGGATGCTTCTGGGTAAAGGACCAGTTCATTTCCTGCAGTCTACCTCCTACTCGCAGAAGTCCACATTCATCCAGGAATGGTTTCAGTGAAATGATTTTCGAATGTCTGTCCACATTGTTATGTTTCAAAGGATTGTCCATTTCCCTTGGGAAGTTGTCACTTTGAGTTCGCTTGATCCAGTACTGTTCTGCCTGTTGAATCTCCTCTGTGCACAGTTGTCCATGGCGTTTTTTCTTTGTCCGTGCGTTATGCACAAACCGCTGTATCCATGCTGTGATTCGCAAGACTCTGTTGAGTCCGCTGTACCTGTTCAAGTCAAACAGAGGTGAAACTGTACAGGTTAGATCAATCATTGTATTCTGAACGACATACTCCATCACATCATCATTTTCATTAATCACTTGAGGTTCGGTTTCGTGTGTCGGCACTCCATCTTTCAGCCACTCCGGCCCGTGCCACCAGAGCACCTCGTCCTGGAGCGCTTGGGCACTTGTTCCGCGCGTCCCGCAGTCAGCTGGGTTCTCCCTTCCAGAGCAATGTTTCCAGTTTTCCGGTGATGTCAGACTCTGGATTTCACTTACTCGATTCTCCACAAACGGTTTCCACTGTTTGGAACTACTCCTAATCCAATGAAAGGTTATCATCGAGTCAGTCCAGAAATATATTTCATTGTCACTCACATTCAGATTGTTCGATATGAATTTCCCAAGTCTTGCCCCAATAAGCGCTCCCATTAACTCTAATCTAGGGATTGTCATTTTCTTTAGTGGAGCGACTTTAGTTTTGGATGCGATCAGACTGGTTGTACACTCTCCATTTCGCTTTATGCACCTCAGATAGGCTGCGGCGCAGTAGGCCTTCTCACTGGCATCTGAAAATACATGAATCTCACGATCAACTGTTGCCTTCACACTCATTTCCTCACATTCAATTTCAATATCATTATCACCATCATAACGACGTGGGATACTTATCCTTTTCAAGTAGGGTATCTCTGAACACCATTGATGCCAGGTCTGCGCGATATCAAAGGGAAGATCTTCATCCCATGATATTCCTCTCTCCCACATTTCTTGAAATAGACATTTGACTCGAATAGTAAACGGGGACAAAAATCCAATTGGATCGAAAATGCGCGCAGCTGCCTGTAGGACCCCTCGTTTCGTGTCTCTTTTGTTCTGCAGAAAGTCAATCAATTCGTTAGTTTCAAACATGAATTCGTCAGTGTCTCTGTTCCATGTTAGACCAAGCACTTTGAGTGGATTTGGGCCTTTGATTTCCACTATGTCCTCTTTATTTCGTTGTTTCCATTCGCTTTGCAACTCAGATGAATTTGTGTTCCATTTGCATAGTTTCATACTTGCACTTGACATTATTTCTTTGGCTCTCTGAGACAATTTGAGTGCAATTTTCACATTATCTGCTCCAGTTATTAAATCATCCACATAAAGACATTCATCCAACACCTTGACTTCTTCGGGATACTTCTCTTCATATTTCTTAAGGTGGTGTCTGATAGTTGCAGCCAATAGAAAGGGACTTGGTGATGCACCAAATGGCACACGCGTCATTCTCATAATCGCCACTTTAAGATCCTCATAAGGGACGGGTTTCTCCTTGAACCACAAGAATCTAAGCACATCTCTGTCTTTCTCATTCAGGCCAATTTGCAGAAAAGCTTTCGTTATATCTGCCATCATAGCAACTCTGTGCTGCCTGAATTTAATTAAAATGCTTAGCAAGTCAGGGTTCAGATTCGGTCCCGCAAAGAGACATTCATTAAGTGAGCGACTTTCTCGCTCGTGAGATGACGCATCAAACACAATTCGCAACTTTGTTGTAATCCTACTTTCTTTGATTATGGGATGATGGGGCATATAATACACTGGGTTTCCTGTCTCAACATTAGTCACATCTTCGACAATTCCCTCAGCCAGATATTCTTGAATTACAATCATATTGCTCATACAACTCGTCATTATTGTGAAAACGCTTTACTAGACCATTCAAACGATTTCTAGCAGTACAGTAATTAGTAGCCAAATTAATATTGTCTTCTCGCCAAGGCAAACTGACTTCATATCTACCTTGTTGGTACTTTACTGTTTGTTCGAATTTCCACAACACGTCTGTCTCTGGGTTCCGTTTGATGTCCGTGATCCCCAACGATTCGGTCTCCCAGAAACTGCGCAGTTGGTCAGTCAGCGCTTGTTCCTCGCTGACGCTGAGATGCAGAGCATTTACGTCCACTGTTTCAGTTGTCACACTCATTACAGGGATGGACACAGTTCCCTGTATCAACCATCCGAATTTGCTCTCTACAGCCACAAGTCCGTTGTCCAGTCTCTCTGTGTGTCCTGACACAATGTTCCAATAGTAGTTTCCTCCGATAAGAAGTCCAAGGCCTTCTTGTTCCATGCCTCTCACAGGATGATCCGCTACTTGGAGGCCCTTTGCTTCAAGAGAGCGTCTGACTTCTTCGCTGGCCATTTTAATGTTAGATGAACATACACTTGGGGTTTCTAGTAATTCAACTTCAACAGACGCATTCGTTTTCAGATTTCTCAGACTAGCCTTAACCTTTCTGGCTGTCATTCGTTTGGCATTTACGGAACCAAATACGTGTAGCTTAATTATTTCTGTACCCACTACTGGCAGGTTCAAAGCTTTAGAAATATCTTCACGGATAAAGCTACGTTGGCTTCCTCCATCTAACAAGCATTTGGCAATTTGGCTTTGTTGTGGCGTGTCTACCCAAATGGTTGCCGTTTGTAACAGCACTGCTTTACCATTTCAATCACCTGGTGAAACTGAGCATTGAGCTGTGTCTACCTCTATTTTAGTCGCATTGTCTCGTGTCTGGGTTGCCTGCTGGTTACAGATGGTTTTGTGATGCCGTTTACCACACTGTGCACACTCAATGCCGTGCGCCCTGCAGTTTCGTGCAATGTGTCTGGGGCCAAGACATATAAAACACCTGCCTGATCTTCTCAACTTCTCTCTCCTGACATCCACTGTGGATTCGGCACATTCCGAAGATCTATGATCAGGCTTACCGCAAAACAAAGAGTTGCTGTCGTTCGGACTCCACGTATGGAAGGCCGCAGCTGAGGAGGCCATATTTCCAAAGTTGGGCCTTCTCGTTCTTCGCTCTGGAGTGCGTTCTTTGTCAGTGCCAGTACTCCTCCATTCGGGTTGAGACATGTCTTTCTTTTGAGTGAGATTCACTGTTCTTTCTCTACTCTCCACCTCTAATTTCAGAAAAACCATCAACTCCTTTGCTTTCAGAACGTTGTCTGCTTCTGATTTTGTGAATTCGAGTGCAATGTCCTCTGGTATCATTTTCAATAGTATTGGACATAACAAGCTTCCATATGTGTCCGCTACAACACCTAGTGAGTCAAGGCTACGCACCTGTATTTCACAATCATCATATAATTTGCGCAAAGCGCTTACATCATTTGCTCGTTTTACGGGAGTCATATTCAGTAACTTATTCATATGAGCATTAATCACTAAATCTTTACGGCCAAATCGTTTTTTGAGCAGATCAATGGCAGTGTCATAATTAGTATCAGACAAAGCGAGGCCTTCTACTGCACTCGCTGTGGTGCCAGATAAAAATGATTTTAAATAACTAAATTTGTCAGTCTTACTCAAACGTTCATTATGGTTGTTTCGTACTGACTCCAAAATCCTTGCCACTCACAAATCTCCCCGGAAAACTACTGAATTTGGGAAGGTTGACTGTGTTCATATAAGGCCCAGGTCTAGGCTCATGTGAAGGTTGACTGTGTTCATATAAGGCCCAGGTCTAGGCTCATGTGCACTCTGTCCAGACTGGCTGTCTTCAACTTCCGTGCGCAACGCGCGGCTCAATCTTGTTCTCCGCACATTAATTGCATCCATATACTCCAATGCCGTGGTCATCTCAGCTTCCAAATCCTCTTCTTCCGTTTCTGCTTCAACATCTCTATCATATTCTCTGAGAGTCTGTTCTTTTTCTTTCACCTGTTCGAGCAATTCCTCCAATCTCTCAAAGCATAATTCTTCTTTATCCAACTCAGCATCAATCTTCTGGGTGATTTTTGTTGTTGCAGTTCGGACCACTCCCCGCCTTAACTTTAGTCGCTTTAAATCCGCTGGTTCCATGACTTCAATTCGAATTTCTCCCGCAGCTTCTTTCAAACAACTTTTCAATCCAGTCTTTTCCCGTTATTCTTTATGGATTGGATCCAAGTTTCCCGGTTTTCGGCACCAGTTTGTGAAGTGCAGGGAAAGATTTCAAGGAGGAAGTTTCTTATTGCATGATAGCAATTTTATTGCCTATTATTTTACAATTTCAAAATTGCGCGGGGAAAGGGGATTGGGAACAAAGGCAGTATGGAGTCTCTGTTGTGCGCGCTCGCGCTGCGCGTCCGAGTTGGTTTTATCCTGGTGAACCCCAATGGGCCACGCCCATTTCGACAGGTAGGTCCATATATGGAAACGTGCATCACACGGGACGTCACCGTTGGTAGGTAAAGCTGCAACGACAGTTGTTAGAGACATGCAATATAGCCACAACAGGGGTCCCCAACCTTTTACGTACCATGGACCGGTTTGATTCCCATTTTTTTTTCACGGACCGTGTGGGGGGGTTCGGGAGTTCCATGTTCCATATGTGTTGTGCATGCATTACTTGAAAAGAACTAGCTCCAGTTATGTATGAACAGTGAAGGTAACGAACTCTGAAAAACGTGAACTTGAAGAAGTGAAAATGGAACAATATGAACTATGAAAATTGAACAACTTGAAGCTACATCTATCAACATGCTTAACAAAATATGGGAACAAAACATGGGAACTAAACGTGCATTACGAATATAATCAGTGGGAGCCCTGTGCTTGTTTCCCTGCTACAAGACAGTGACACCCTCAGTGTGTTTGAAAATGTCCAGTCGATTGCGCAATTTGGTTTTAGTTGCAGTCATTGCAGAAAACCCGACCTCGCAGATACGTGGGAAATGGTAGCAACGTTTTCAGCGCTTTTACGGCTATCTCGGATATTCTGCTTTGGTTTTGATCCAAAAACCCGCCAGAGAGGTTTCCTCATACACACTATTAAGACCACCGTCATTTGCAATTTCGATCAACTGCTCTTCCTCCTGCGCTGACATGTTAGGACTATTCGGGATATTGACAAATGGGTTGCGGACCCACTCATTGGTTTGCCGTGGATCTTTGGAGGATGGGAAGTAGCCTAACGCTCAAACTCATTTGAAAGCGCAACAAGGTGATCGCGCACCAGATGCAAGAGAAAGGGCCCTGCCTCAGTCTCTCCCAAAACCCCCACTACTGTTTGGAACATATCAAATACACCCCGTCCCCATTCGTCCCCACAAATCAAGCTTGGCTTTAAATGCAGCGACTTTATCTGCCAGTTTAAAGACAGTCGTCATTCTCCCCTGGAGTGACAGGTTGAGGTCATTAAGCAATCACTCAAGCAATCCTCATCACTCAAATGTGTAGCTAACGGTGACTTTTTTTCTGTAAGAAATCTCTGCAGCGGCTCTCGCAACTTAAACACCCTGGCCAGTGTCTGCTAAAGATGCTTGTTTTTTGTTGCTGATTCTAGCAGTTTAGCTAACTTCGTGTGACACTACCGTTCGCCAAGAACTGATCAAGTGAAGTGAGCTGACCTGAGGCTGCGCAGCGCTGAAGGCAATATGTAAAGTGTTGAAGGCGGGACAGACGTAAGAAAATAGACCTTGCAAAATGCAAACATGCGTGCAATCAAACAACTGCATATAGGCCTATGCCATGTAAAAACGTGAAATTATTGCGAATTAAATTGAGTTTAGTTTGCATGCATTTTTTAAAAACTCATGTCGTAGGCTACGGCCCGGTTAGGAATGTACGGGCCGCGGCCCGTTGGGGACCGCTGCCTTAGATGGCAGGAAAAATCTTCAGCCTATTAACTGACCACCCGATTCACGTTGGCTTGGGGGGAAGGGGGGCCATCAGACATTTGTGACCAGTTAATCCGGCCCTGCCCCCCAACAAATCACACCTTCCCACCTCTGACAGCTTAAAAGAACTCACAGACCTATTCACAAACCTGCGGCATTTTGCCGTGTTTTGAAATCCTATGCAGCTTTCAATAGTGCGGAAGCAATTTTGCATTGTAGGCATAACTAACATGCAATAACGCCACCAACAACAACCAAAACTAGGCTAATCATTGTCAAAATGTAAATTAACCCTCTAACCGCCCATGTCGCAATATTGCGACAAGCGTCATTACTGAATAAAACAGACGATAGACGCGAGTACAGTGTAAAATATCATTTGTACTCTTCACCACTAGTTGGCAGACACCCAGAGCTTCGATTCAAGCTCAACCTTTTTTTTCAAAGTTTTCAGGAAGCATGTGAAAACACGCGAGAAACACACAAAGAAGACATTTCCTCCATAACGCGGAAGCGATGCGGGCCATAGTTTTGCACAAATTGAAGCAGAAATACACCAAATGTTGAAAAAAAAATTCACGTGTGATGAAGTCTCGGGTCTTTTATTCATCTATTCTGATTCTAAAGGATAAAATCTGCATTTTGGAGGATATGATCGATCGTCTATTGGCAGTGATAGTCACGGAGCGTCAGTGAATGGAGGTGCGTCATTTGCGTCTTTCCGACAGTGTTCACTAAGCATACAATGCATATTTCGACCCTCTGCCCAACATAGCTGTAGGTGCCAGTGGTAATAGTGATGATAGTGTCCGTAATGGACGTGGTATTACACGCGATTACACACGAGAAACACATAAGAAGACGTGCATTTCCTCCATAACACGGAAGCAATGCAGGCCATAGTTTTGCACAAATTGAAGCAGAAATACACCAAATGTTGAAGAAAAAGTTAACATGTGATGAAGTCTTGGGTCTGTTATTTACCTAGTCTGATTCTGAAGGAGAATATCTGCCTTTTGGATAATATGAGCGATCGTCTAGTCACACTGCATCTGTGAATGGAGGTGCGTCATTTGCGTCTTTCCGACAGTGTTCACTAAGCATACCACGCTTATGTCGACCCTCTGGCCAACGTAGCTGAAGGTGTCAGTGGTAAAGGTGATGATAGTGTCCGTAATGGACGTAGTAAAGACAGCAGGGGTAGTAAAAATAGGGCTCTGAAGATCTACAAAGTCACCCGCGATAGGAACTGATTTGACCAGGCTACTTTATTGTATAGTAGAATAAGGTTTGTGGTAATAGTTTACTATTGTTGGTTTACATGTTACTGTATTCCTGTTCATTTGTTATGTCGGTGAAATGACAAAAAAAGAAAGTAAAACTGCTCAAATATGTTCAACATCTAGTATTTACTGAAATGTGCATAATTCACGGTGGTTACCATCCAGTGACGTCATAATATGCAAATTAGATGAGTAAATTCACCCCCTTCATAAACTTCTGTTCATACTAAATGATTTTCACATTTACAGTAGGACTTTATCTCTGACCACTTGCAAGCCATGGCCTTTTGACATTTTGATGTACAAATCCAATTTATTCTTTTTAAACCCTGGCGGCTAAAGGGTTAAATGTAACATTATTGTGCATCAAATTAAAATGTTCTCTTTTGCAAACGTAGGCATAGTAACAGAATAATTTAATAATGTTACAAAGATACTACATCAATCCGTATGTTTCATTAGGCTACTAGGCTATTTGTTTTGCCTTATTATTGATTCATTTAGGCTAGGCCTTTTTATTCAGGGGCCGTATTCACAAAGAAAAAGGCTAAAAGTAGCTCCTATAACTGGCGAATTTAGGAGCCACTCCTAAAAATAATGAGCGTGTCACTCCTAACTTTAGGACTCCTAATTTTTTTCACAAAAAGTAATTCACGAAGCATTTTAGACCTAAAAGTCTGGGACAGCTTAAAAGAATTCGAGAGGACTCCTAACTCACTAAGAACTATTCATAAACAGCTTTTTGTGGCATTTTACGCTGCGATGTTTTGAAATGCGCTATGCGGCAACAGGAGCTTCCAATCGCGAGGGAACAATTTTGCATTCATAAAAGGAATGCAATAACGCCACCAACAACAACCAAAACTACTCATTGTTAACATGTAAATTAAATGTAACATTTCATTGTGAATCAAATTAAAATGTTCTCTTTGCAAACGTAGCCTAGGCATATGGTGACAGATTAATTTAATAATGTTGCAAAGGTACTGCATCAATCCATAGGCCTATGTTTCATTAGGTTACTAGGCTATTTGTTTTGCCTTACTCTTTATTCATTTAGGCTAGGCCTTTTTATTCAGTTATTAATCATCTTCCGTTCTTCTCACTACTTGTGTAGCGCACGCATTTTCCGACCTGTCACCTGTCACTCATCATCGGAAGGGAGGTGTTTGGAATCATTCCCGCGTTACAATCGTCAGCCAATCAAGGTGGTCACTTCAGTCAAGCTCGTGCATGAGTAATGATGTCATCTATAGCAACGAAGACTCACTCCTAGTTTAGGAGTTGTCTGAAAGGCTTTGTGAATAACTTTTAAGAGAAAACTCCAAGCTAAAATCTTTTAGTGCGATTTAGAAGTACTCCTAGTGGTAAGATAAAAGCCTTTCTCAATAGCCTACGGCCCCAGTTATTCATCATCTTCCGTCCTTGTGTAGCGCACGCATTCTGAGACCTGTCACCTGTCACTCATTATCATAAGGGAGGTGTTTGGAATCATGCCCGCGTTACAATCATCAGCCAATCAAGGTGGTCACGCTTGCCCATTTACACAAATTAATGGTCGAATATTACTGATGATCATTGTTATTATGACCGCCGCGCAGCGAAGCGGCGGTCATATAGGTTTAGTCAGATTATTATTTTTTTTTTTCTTTTTCGCATGTCCAAATTTCTGTCAATGATTCCCGGGACACTGAAAGACCGGGGTAGACGAAACTTGGTGGGCATGTAACCCCATATGGATAGCATGGAACCATCGTTTTTCGTTTTGCTCTGTAGCCCCCCCGCTGGACTGCACCCCCCGAAAGGAGGGTAGGGCAGACACAGTTTTCTGTGAATATCTTGAGAACCGTAAGGTTTAGGACAGGGATGGGCAAACTACGGCCCGCGGGCCGGATCCGGCCCGCCAAGCACTTTCATCCGGCCCGCCGAGCATTTCATTTAGGCTAGTTATCAGGCTGCTCGCTATTTTTTTCCTGCGATAGACGTTGGTTAGCTTTACTGCAAACTGCTTTTCACTCTCCTTAGATAACGTTTACAATGTCAATGTCAAAACATCATGTTAAATAGAGATAACATCATGTTAAACTAAGTTAACTCTTAGTTATCTCCTTTGCAG
The DNA here is from genome assembly GCF_046254945.1 of Alosa pseudoharengus. Taxonomy (NCBI): domain Eukaryota; kingdom Metazoa; phylum Chordata; class Actinopteri; order Clupeiformes; family Clupeidae; genus Alosa; species Alosa pseudoharengus. Next base: position 2,444,140 of record NW_027468718.1, on the reverse strand, counting down.
CAGATCTAACGTGAACATATGCAATCCATTTAATTAGGAACGCGTCTGCACTCACGAGAGGGAGAGAGAGCCGCAGGTTCCAGCTGGCTTGTGATTGTTGATAATTGATATCTCCTCCTTATAAGAAAGTTTTAAAAGGAAATCATGAAGGCAACAGTAGTTCCCACTACTGACCATTCAAAAACTGTGAGAGGGCCCAGCCGTAGGTACAGCACTAGCCATAGTGGAGCAGGCAGAAGATCATTGAGAAATAAACGTGAATTAAAGCGACTGTCTTAAAGCGATAGTGTACAATTTATACATTTGTTAAACAGCATAAAATTAGCAGTATTTTTGTATTTTTAAAACAAATTAGCAGTATTTTAAAACAAATACTTTTCATACTAAATTATAGGCTATAAAAAATGTATTTTTTTAGGCGTGTGTCGTGGGGGGGGTTGGGTTGTGTGGCCCGCCGGCCTATTTTCAAAACCCAATGTGGCCCTTAAGCCAAAAAGTTTGCCCACCCCTGGTTTAGGAGGACCATTTTTTTTTTGTATGTTGATCTCAAGGGGCCATGTCAACCCATTCCATAACCACTCATTTCATGTATAGCGCCACCTAGTTAAACACAAAAAAGTAAAAATGAGGTGTTGTAATCGCAGGTATCTGTGACCTAACATAGTCAAAACTGCACGAAATTGGAAGTGTAGGATCATTATGACACCCTCTGAATGCACGCCAAGTTTCGTGGAATTCCGTTCATGGGGGGCCACACAATAAATTAATTTATGTTACTATACACCAACTGGCCTGTAGGTGGCCGGAGACAGTTTTCTGTGAATATCTCGAGAACCGTAGGGCCTAGGAGGTCCACCTTTTTTTTGTATGTTGATCTCAAGGGGCCATGTCAACCCATCCCATTACCACTTATTTCATGTATAGCGCCACCTAGTTAAAAATTAAAAAGCAAAAAATTAGGTGTTTTCATCACAATATCTCTGGCTGACATGGTCAAAACTGCACGAAATTGAAATTGTAGGATCATTATGACACCCTCCGAATGCATGCCAAGTTTTGTGTACTTTCGTTCATGGGGGGCCTTACAATAAAACAATTTATGTGTACATTTAGTGACGTACACCAAAAAGGATTCCCGGGACACTGAAAGACCGGGGTACACAAAACTTGGTGGGCATGTACCCCCACATGGATAGCATGGAACTGTCATTTTTCGTTTTGATCTGTAGCCCCCCCGCTGGACTGGACCCCCCGAAAGGAGGGTAGGCCAGACACAGTTCTCTGTGAATATCTTGAGAACTGTAGGGCCTAGGATGACCATTTTTTCCGTATATTTGCCTCCAGGGGTCATGTTAACCCAGTTCATGTGCACACATGTGCACAAACAGATACACACACACACACACATTCACAGTAATCATACGTATGACCAGGGCCGGCCCGAGGCATAAGCGAACTAAGCGGCTGCTTGGGGCCTCCTGGCCACCAGGGGGCCCCCAATCGAGTTTTTTTTTTTTTTTTTACATAATAAATAACGTAAACAAGTGACATCAATGAATGAATAAATGAAACAATTATCATTCAAATCAAGAAAATTATGATTTCATGATCAATATGCCTGCCTACTGCTACTGTGTCTGCCAGCCTTTGAGTCACGCGCATAAAGTAGACACCTCGGGTGCATATACAATTCGTGCAGACACTGCATCAAGTTCAACAATCGGAAGAGACGGTAATGTTAAGAAAAGTCACAAAAAAGGACGTATCTCTCTGGTGCCGAAAACAGAACGAAGAAAATGACAGAGGAGGAGAAAAACGAGCAAGATACAGGTATGTTTTGCATGATTATTATGACCGCCGCGCAGCGAAGCGGCGGTCATATAGGTTTAGTCAGATTTTTTTTTTTTTTCGCATGTCCAAATTTCTGTCAATGATTCCCGGGAGACTGAAAGACCGGGGTAGACGAAACTTGGTGGGCATGTAACCCCATATGGATAGCATGGAACCATCGTTTTTCGTTTTGATCTGTAGCCCCCCCGCTGGACTGCACCCCCCGAAAGGAGGGTAGGGCAGACACAGTTTTCTGTGAATATCTCGAGAACCGTAAGGTTTAGGAGGACCATTTTTTTTTTGTATGTTGATCTCAAGGGGCCATGTCAACCCATTCCATAACCACTCATTTCATGTATAGCGCCACCTAGTTAAACACAAAAAAGTAAAAATGAGGTGTTGTAATCGCAGGTATCTGTGACCTAACAGAGTCAAAACTGCACGAAATTGGAAGTGTAGGATCATTATGACACCCTCTGAATGCACGCCAAGTTTCGTGGAATTCCGTTCATGGGGGGCCACACAATAAATTAATTTATGATACAGTATGTTTTGTGCTTGAGGTAGCTAGCTAGCTGTCATGATCTAATATAAGCCATCACCAGAGCTAAATCTCCGCCATCAACAGAGAAATGTCTCCCATTAATATATATTTATCTAGATGTATTTCAGATGTCAAGGATATTGGGATTGTTTTGGATGTTCAATCAAGCATGTACCCTTGCTCTAGGTGGGCTTATTATGTCGTAAATTAAAGTTAGCTAGCTGACTTTAGTGGACATTAGCACTACAGTAGCTACATGAAAACGTAGCTGAAGGCAAATTTACCACAGAGGGATTGTTTCTGATTTCGTACCTGAAAGTGTTGATAGTTTATTACTGCTCTATAATATGTGACATAGTGGTAAGTCTGATAGCAACAACAGACTAAGCCCAGGCTCCCAGTCCCAACCCAACCCACTGACTAGCGCGACTCTGGGCATCGGTAACGTTCCAGCTTCATAGGCAAAGATGGAACAGCAGTGCGCTCTGCTCTAAGATCTTTGGAGAGAGATGGTAGTGTTTGAGAAAATATACCATGTTGGGTGGGGAGACTTCTGTGATGAAAATAAACTTACATTTGATTAAGATAGTGGCAAGTGATGTAGCGGTGCTACCCTAATATTTAGGCTGCAGTAGATCACCATGTTAAGCGTTCACCATACTGCAATTAAGTATACTCTTTTGATTATGCCTCATTTGCCAATAGAATATGAATTGTTACATGTGGAATTGCTTGTTATTTGAGTGTAAGTAATGATAGCAAAATAAACTCATTCTGCTCGATCAACTATGCACTTATGCAATATTTTTTTTTTTCAGAGACACTGTTGAAGCACATCTCTACCTCTACCTAACTCTACCTACCAGAAGGTGAGGTTTTCTTGATGGCAAATGGTTACATAGCCTGTTAATATGACACGACACATTTAACATCGTTTTTTTTTAAATTTATTTATGTATTTATTTAATCATTGCAGGTTCGTCCACTGCAGAGTTGCAGATGCCTAAAAACCAGGAACGAAGTAGGAATAATTATCTATTTTTTGGGACATTTTATTTTTGATTATTAATGTTTGTCTTATGTTTTATTTTGTAGTTGAAAATTGCTCATTTAATGCACATTTGCGGATTTGTTCAGCAAATCTGTTGAAAAACAAGTCATTAAACTGATGTACTTGTTTACAACAAATACAAATGCTGTTGTATTTTGTTATTTGTCAATTCAACTTCAGTAAACCACCCTTAGTGCTTCACTTTGAATATGAATGTTTCAAATAAATCTGTGATTTTAGTACCCTCTAAGATTAAAAGGTGACAGGGTTGGTGTAAATAACAACTATATTAATACATTGGTTTACCAAGCACATGGGGCCAGAAGTCTAGATTGGAGCCCCAAAACATTTTTGGCATGTGAGCAAGGATGGATTACTGAATGAGCCTACCGAGCCCAAGAGGTCAAGGGACCCTGAACCCCAAGTAGTTGTGTGAATTCACTACCAATAAGTCAAAAAGCAAAAGGCTATGAATCTGAACAAATTTAGGTACTGCCCTTCTCCAGCTGACCATCCCAAAAATGCACCAGAATACAGGAAATCACATCTAACCCCCCCCCCCCCCCCCACACACACACACACCCGTTTGTACCCACATTTGCACAAACAGGGTAGGGGGAGAGGGTCCTTATGCATCTGTGTCCAGGGGGACAGTAGTTCATAATCAGTCGCTGTATTAATACATAACCTCACTGTATTAATTTATAATATGACATTATAGTGTGAAGTTGTCAATTATCGCCAAGCACAGGTGACTGCGTTGTGGGAGGGGGCCCCCAAATCAAATTCTGCTTAGGGCCCCCAAAAGGCTTGGGCCGGCACTGCGTATGACACATACTCACACAGTAGACATATGTACGCTTCCATGCACAGGCACATACGCAGGCACGCACACACACACACACACACACACACACACATAACATAAACATAACACAAACAATCAAGAATTTCTCATAATTATGAACAGGCAAGATGGAGGTGGGGTTGTATAAAATTAATTTTACATGTGAAATCTATGAACTAATCATGTTTTGGTACTTGTTGTCTAGCAGATACCAGTGAGAATTGAGTGTGGATAATGCAATTTAGTGAGACAGTTAGAATCATATAGGCCTTTCAGCGTGATTTCTTTTTGTGGAAAAAATGTGCTGGACTGGGCGGCGGTCATATTTTGTACCGCTCTGCGGTACATCTAGTTTAAGAACATGTAGTGTGCGTAGGGCACCAAAAACATCTTGCTCGTAAAAAAGCATCATACCGCACATTGTGGCGGGTCTGTTATTTACTGTAGGCTGCGCAAACCAGGGCAAGCCTGCATTCGAGGCCTTCTGTTGAAGAATTTTATATAAAGCCTGCGCTAACAGTAATCCTCCTGCCCCTGATAGGCCTTCCACAGCTGTGGATATGTGTGGAATGTTCAAGTAATAACACAATCCAATGTGTGTCTCAATTGTCCCCCGCTGACCACCTCACACATTTCTCTAGATTTTGCAACGAATTTACATGACACATTGCCATAAAATATGCCAGTTTTAGGACAGAATAATGTTTGCAATGATACCAGTTAGGCCTACGTTTAACAGTAGCTTAACAAGTGTAATGAGCTATTCATTGTCGAAGGTGCATGGTCAAGTGAAATTCTTACTTTGGAAAACAAACATTTGCCGATATCATCGCCGATCATCAGAATATTGCTCTGGACTGCAGGTAACTTGTTAAGCCAGTGGTTCTCAAACTTTTATTGAATGCCCCACTTTGATCAAGGGGCATGACTGATGATAGTGGAGATAACGTGTTATCCCGAGGCCTTTGCCAGTCAGCATCTCCGACGGTAGTCTACCCTATTAAAAATATAAGTTTTCGATGTCCCAAACGGAGAGACATAGGCTACTTTATTGTTTTTAACGATCTCTATGCTACTCACAAAAATGTAGGCATGGGGACATGATGAAGTAGGCTATCCAACTGTCGTGTGTTAAATTATTGTGATTATGAGCCAGTGGTTTTCAAACATGCGTGACTCGGACATCTAACTAAATGCAACAGGCTCATATCGTCCTCGCATTCGCAGGACCAGTGTTTTGTCAAATTGCAAATAGCTATTCGTTTTAACGAATTTTTATGATAGTATGCTTTTTGTATAGGCTACTATCTTAATCTTGGAATATCGGGAGAGTGTGCAGTCAGCCAAATATGAATGTAATTCTGCGGTATAAAGCAGATGTATTTGTTTATTGTACAGAAAAATAAAAATCACATGTCAAGCAGTCAATTGACTACATTGCAGTCAAGAAGTAGGGCAAATTAAGACACTGTTTTGATTTGCGTAGTTGCATTGCCCCTAACACTGACAATAACATAGCAGATTTCGATTTTCGCTACCACCGTGTAGTCAAGCCTTAAGCCATACCCAAGTAGCCTTAATCGAGGTAATGTTTAATTATGCATGATTTATTTTGTTATTGAATTCGTAGGCTGGGATTCCTCGGTAACAATTATGTTTGGTAGCCTCCTGCTTTTTCAGAGGGGGCGGCAGTCAGGCTACTGATAGAGCGATGTACAGTGGCAGAGCGACGCACAGTGGCTGAAAGTGGTACTAAAGCTTCACGCAGCTTCACGCCTCGTAATGCGCGAATGAAGTGGCCATTTGAAAGCGATGCCCACTGTATAGGCAAAACTGTATCAGACCGGTGTAACGTTGGTAAATCATCCATTCCACAGAATGATTTTTGTAGCACGTGCAACAAATAATATTAGGATTATGTGTACAGCACTGCCTTGGATAGGCCTACATCTCTCAAAGTGCGCTCTAAAATATTTGGTTTAGAAGTAGATCATCACGGGTGCGTTAATTTTGAAAATAGAGTATTGAAGTAGCCTAGTGGGTGTTTGGGAATGAACGTTAGCTCAGATGCTTTTTGAGACTTTTTGTGGTCTTAATGCAACACTTTACAAAGCACTGACAGGGCCACCAAGGACTGTGACCAAATCAACAGCAGAAAAAAACTATTTAGCAAGCAGAAATGTCCCAGCCCGGTGTTTGCATCATAGACAGGTTATCTTTCAGGTATATTTTCCATTAGACAACCATCGCGTTAGGGAACGTTGTGGCTAACTGACTTACCTTGTTAGTAGGCCAGAATGAGATGACAGTCGAAAGATACAATTACAGTGCTGCTATCAATTTGCTTGGTATAACCGCATTTATAGTTTTCTACTAATGCAATCAAATTGGCCTCCATCACTCAACCAATGCTAACGGTAACATTATTGTACCTAGGTCCTTATTGATATTATAAGATGAACGTACCTGCAGTAAAAACCAAGCATGTCCGATAAACATTTTCAGATTTATTTCGGCTTCAAGAAGAAATGGGGATTACATTTCATGTGAAAATCGTCCTATCCTTATTAGACGTTCTCTGCGGTAAACTACAGCCCTTGTAGGAAGCGTCCATTGTTTTTCCAACCCACTTTTAACTTCCAACAAAATTACGTCTCACTGCAACGATGCGCCATCTAGTGGACAAACGACTACGTTTCGCCAATACTAGAAATGCAGCCATGATGATGATGATGAATATTTGGCTTTTCTTTAATCCTACTGAATTTGTAATTAAGTATCGGCCAATCTAATTGCCGATACCGATAGTATGTGCGTGCCTGTGTGTGTGTGCATGTGTATATGTGTGCACCGCCATCTACAGGCCAATGAGTGTACAGTCACTAAATGTACACATAACCTAAATTTTTTTAGACCCCCCCATGGATGAAATTCTGCGAAACTTGGCATACCCCCAGAGAATGCCAGGTTAATCATACACATAAAATTTGGTGCAGTTCTGAACATCTTAACTGAAGATAGGGGCGATTAAAGCAGAATGATATTGCATTTTCATTTTTTACCGGGGGGGTGCAAATCACAAATGAGTGATTATGGGCCAGGTTGATGTGGGCCCTTGAGACCAACATACCATAAAAAATTCTTCATCCTCAGTGCCACGGTTCAGGTAGTTATTTAGGAAAAACTGCATTTTTTGGGTTTCGGGGGGCCCAGCGCGGTGGGGGAGTGGCCCCCGGGGACCAAACGAAATTTTTCCGTAAAAGTCTAGTGGGGCTACATACCCACCAAATTTTATGTCCCCCGGTGTTTCGGTGTCCCGGGTATCGTTGACCAAAATTTCAGGAAGTTCAGGAAGTAGACCGCTTCGCTAGCGGTGGTCATAATAACTGTTTTCATAGTTACCTTGCAACTGTTGTATATAATTATCACTATGGTTTGTAGACATCATGATGAGAGAACGAGTTTGAAACTGTAACGCATGTATTCATATAACCTCAATCATAATCAAATAATACACTGAAGTTATTCCTAACCAATATACTTTTATAACATTTTAAATAACAAGTTTAACTTATACTATTAACATACTGAAGCTATTCTACCAGAATTCCCCCTATGTGCGCTCTGTATCCCTATGTCTCTCTTTGTCGCTTTGTGTCTCACTGTAGCTGGGTGAAGCCTGCAGAGATAAGGACGTCATCGGAGGCGGACTCTACTCAAAACACCTAGTATGAGAGAAGATGATATGTAACCCATGAATGATGTGTGACCTGTGATCACTGTATAAACCCCTGAACTTTATGTAAATCTCTGAATTTGTGCTATACGGTGAAAAGTTCCTACCCTTGGCAGCAATAGTGCTGACTTGCGAAGATAAGACCGAACAACGATCCTTTCATAACGCCACCTGTGGGTTCGAAGTTGCCAAATGTTGTGTCAGCATCTAAGGAGGGGTATAAATGTTGGTGTTCAACAATTGTTTGGGAGTGCGATCGTGCGATCCACTCAGGCTTTGCGCTATGTAGTCATTAAAGGAATTTTTGCTTTTGGACCGGACTTTTGCAGTTTTATTTTTTGCAGTAATACAGTTGCATTTACTATTTGTTGAAATGATTCGGCACAGACATCGGCACACAAAATCAGCTTATAATTGTTGTATGTAGAAAGAACTAAAAACAAACTAATCTGATATCTTAGATACTTCAAAGTAACCACATTTTTGTTTGTTAAATGCTTTACACTTTTGGACCAAATCAAGATGTTCCCTTTTGTGTTTGATAGTGTCAGATTGTCTATCATTTGCTCGATGGCGTCAAGAGGCTAGTTATGGTATCATCTAAATTGTGAAAAGGGGTCAACAAGGTACAGTAAATAGTGCATATGACAGGCAACACCATTATTTAAAGCCTAGCTCGCTTAATATAAAATATACATGTATTTGGACAGTCTTTTTTCCAAAAGGAACTTGACCTGTACTTCAGCTGTCACAAAAAATAGTGGAGTAAAAAGTAAGATATTTGGCCTCGAAATGTATTGGAGTAAAAGTAAAAAGTTTAACAAAATTGAAATACTCAAGTAAAGTACAGATACATGAAAAAGCAACTTAAGTACAGTAATTGAGTACTCAAGTAATGTCCACCACTGGTCATGCAGTAGCCTCAGTATGTATTTGACATGACATCCATAGTATGCTCCACAGTGCCTGATGATCTACGGAATCAAAGGCCTTTGTCAAGTCTATGAAGGTGTAACCCACTCAAAAATAGCATTCATACAGGATTTGGTTATTTTTAGTACTACATCCAACTTCTTGATTTCTTTTAGTTATTTTTTCCCTGCACATCACATTTGTCCAGTAGGTGACAGTGGTGGCGCTGCATAGAGGGGAAACTGCTATACTTTGTTAGAGAAGAAGACACAGACAACGTGAACAAGTTCCGTGGGGCCGTGGGGTGGTGTCTAGAAGGGATACAGCTAAGGGTTAGGGCAAAGATTGTTAAGGCGGAGCAAGATACTTCATCAGGAGCCTATCCTTATTAGACGTTCTCTGCGGTAAACTATAGCCCTTGTAGGAAGCGTCCATTGTTTTTCCAACCCACTTTTAACTTCCAACAAAATTACGTCTCACTGCAACGATGCGCCATCTAGTGGACAAACGACTACGTTTCGCCAATACTAGAAATGCAGCCATGATGATGATGATGAATATTTGGCTTTTCTTTAATCCTACTGAATTTGTAATTAAGTATCGGCCAATCTAATTGCTAACTGCTATACTTTGTTAGAGAAGAAGACACAGACAACGTGAACAAGTTCCGTGGGGCCGTGGGGTGGTGTCTAGAAGGGATTGTTAAGGCGGAGCAAGATACTTCATCAGGAGCCACTTCCGGGAACCCGGATCGCACGAGGGGGGGGTCAAAATCCCCCTTTATGCAGAGCAGAGGCAGCGACTGCTCCATTGAAGTCTATGGGCATAGCTCAGAATTTTACCACATATGCTAAGGTCTTAGTTCTATAGAGTTAGGAATGTGAATTTCGGACACGTTTTCATGATCCTCAAACCCTTGTGAACATTTCAGGTACATTTTTAGCATTTTTGAGCATTCCAGTCTGGAGAAAATCGACTTTATATCAGGTGTGCGCCGGTTATTTATGCCGCTGCTGTTGGCGGTTTGCAACGTACGCTCATCAATACGTCATCGACACGCCTCTTTATGCAGACAGGATTCGATCCCCATTTCGCGCCCATAGACATGAACTACGACGAAGTATCTTGCTCCGCCTTAACAATCTTTGGTTAGGGTTAGGATTAGGGTTAGGTTACTTCCTGTCCTGATACTAGGCTTGTTCGTCTTGTCTGAGTCTGACTTTCGTCTGGCTTTCTACGTAAACGTGATCTTCAGAGGCTAGCCGGGAGGAGCTACAACAGAGGGCAGCTCATCCCGGACAGAAAGGCTACAGTCTGCCTGACGTGACTCGCGGGAGATATCGCGGAATGTTGTTTGCAATAAACACAGCAGAACTTTCATTCTTACTCATTAAAATGAGCATGATGACTGACGAAATAAATTCTTATGATGTAGTTTAAATAAACCACTGTTGTCATACAGTTAACAGGCCTGCATTGTAGCACATAAATTCAATATCAAGTGTTTTCCCTATATGTGTGTCTATCTATTTAGCCAACAGCAGAAAATAACAGAATATCCAAACGTTTTCAGTAGGCTAGCCTACCATTGTTGCAGAAATCACGTATAAGAAGGTATCCCTTCGATTTCTGTTTATTTTCGCATATTCCAACATAAGGAAGCAGCATGAGCCTCTAGTCATAATCGTCATGAGGACATTCCTCCCAAATGGCCCTATCACGTCTTTGAACTGACGTCATGAGGGCGTGTTTCAGCTCGTGCAGCTCGTGGAAGGCAACTGCAAGATCTGTGGGTGCATTCAGAGCACCTCGGAATGACAAGGACCGCCCCCATGGCTACTTTGTTTTTCCGACAGCAAGTGTTCAAGTGCTTAGCCATCGAATGTGTGACAAACACGGATGCCACAACAAAGGTTAAAACATACACTCACTAATCCTAAACAAACAACTGTATTTGCTTAAAATATAGTGTAAGATGCTCGTGAAAGAAATATATGCAGCTTTTCAAGTGATAAAAAGGGCAAATTCCCAAGTTCACATTAAAACTGTTGGACATGAAAGGCCACATGGACTACAAACGAACTACAACGTGACGACAAAAGTGATGACGAGCCCCTAACTGGGCAACTCTGTTAGCAAAATCTAGCCCCAGTTTCCGACCTCTGACTCACACATTAAGTGACGTGAATGACGCGGAATGATGATGTTTTCACTCGGAGAAAGGTTTTTACGAAGCCCATGAACGCTAGGTGTCTGCAGGCTAAGACTCCCGCGATATTTTAAGGCCATGTGACATGGTGTCACGGTGGTAAGTCCCTCCCCGGCTGACAGAAGTCGGACAGAATATCTAACCAGTATGCATTGCGTCCATCCCAGTATGCATTGTGTTCAACCCAGCATGCATCACATCAAGTCAGATCTGCACAGATCTGCCGCAAGTCGAACTCCCCTATTGTTTATTTCTATGGAGATTTCGCTGGAGATTTCACTATCTGTTACGTGACTTCCGTTGTTAGCTGTATCCCATCTAGCCACAACCATTCCGTGGCAGCCCGGTCTCATCCGTCAGACGTGCAGGTTGCACGTAGAACCAGGTTCCTCAAAACGTGCGACAGGCAAGTAGCTCTCGGCTATTACCCATATTGCATTGCACTTGCTCGTCCATGGTCTCGTCCTGTATTGGTCAGTTTGGTCAGTTTGTTAGCAAAGAAAAACGCGGTAAGTAGTGTACATTCAAAAATATAATATAGTTGATATTGATTATTGACTTGCATTTTGATTGGCTTCGTTTTGAAAAAACAATCCTCGTAAGGTAATTGAAAGGGATATTGTAGATATTGATTATTGACTTGAATTTTGATTGGCTTCGTTTTGAAAAAACGATCCTTGTAACTTAAGCTAATTGAAAGGAATGTGCTGTACGGTTAGCTTAGCTTAGCCACCTGTCTGTTATTAGATGTTGCTCAGTGTTTGTGTTGTTGTTGTTGTTGTTGTTGTTGACACTGTTGTTGTTACTATGGTTGTTGTATTGTTGGAATTAGTTGCAATCTGTTATATATATTATATATATATATATATATATATATATATATATATATATATATATATATATATGAATATATAATATTCTATATTGCTATATTGTTACTAATCATAACCTACAGTAGATCTTGTGCAAATTAATTGAAAAAAGCTTGCAACCCACCCACCTTCTTTCAGGGAGATCTAGTCTGGATCAGTGTTGTTTTTGATGGTGTAAGGCTGATACTACTGTTGTTGTTATTATGGTTATTGTCTTGTTGTTGTTGTTGTGATATTTTTTGTGGTGGTTGTTTTTGTGCCGGTGGTGTTGTGCTTGTTGTTCTAGTGCTGTGTTTCGTTGTTTATGTTTACGTTGATGCTGTTGATTTGATGTGGTTGTGTTGTTGTTGATTTGGTGTTTTCTGTTATTGTTTTAGAGCAGCGGTGTATGTAGTGGTGTCGCTACACCACTATAAATATCTTTGCAACTGTAGGACTACTTGTATGAGTTTTTGATGTTGTTGTAGTAGTAGCAGTGCAGTGCTGTTGTTGATGAAGTTAAGTTGACACTGTTGTTTATCTTATGGTTGTTGTGTTGTTGTTTTAATGTTTGTGTTGAGGTTGTTCTAGGGCAGCCTTGTTGTTTTAGTTGTTGTGTTTTTGATGTTGTAGTAGTGCGGTGGGGTATACTACGAAGCAGGTTAGACATATCTAGGCTATGTAGACATATCAAGGCTTCACAAAGCCTTGACTCAGGGGTATACGTTAAGTGATACTACGATAGCAGTTATGTGATATATTTGTCAAACTAGGCTTTCAGCTCAGATCTGTGTGCGTTCTCGGTGTTGGGATGACGTTGGCCAATCGTGAAACGTGGAGACGTGAAGACCTATTTAAAAACAATTACTTCCGCATTCATGAGCAATAGCTTAATCTACACTGCGGTCATTTTTTGTGTCTAACCTATAACATCAAAGAAATCAATTGTCATCAGTTGTTGTATGGTAGCACGTCCATAGTGGGATATTTGCACGCACAGCACTATTAAAGGGCATTCGAGATCCAAAATGTTAGTAGAGGCGGAGCTCCACCTGTAAGATCTATGACAGAATCCTACATGGGAGATAACTTCGTTTTTAAGACAATTGATTGGTCAGTGGGCGGTATATTACACAATTTGAGATATAACTTAGCACATAACCTCCTCACGACCAGGTTCGGTTGACAGCATAAGATACCATGGTGATATAGCGACACTAAAACAGATCCACTTTCGTGTCACAGCATACCCTGGCTTTAAGCGCAACATACCTCGCTAACCCACTAATCGAGATTCGTAGTATACCCCACAGGAGTGTTGTTGTTGATGATGTTAAGTTGACACTTGTTGTTATTATGGTTGTTATTTTGGTGTTTGTGTTGTTGTTGTTTTAGTGTATCGGTTTTGTTGTTGATGATGTTAGGTTGACATTAGTTGCTGTGTTTTCGATGTTGTAGTAGTACAGTGTTGTTGCTGATACTGTTGTTGTTGTTATTATGGTTATAGTGTTGTTGTTGTTGCTCTGTTGTTGTTGTTATGTTGTTGTTGTTTTTGGTGGTGATGTTGTTGTTTTTGGTGGTGGTTTTGGTGGGTGTGGCGATGGCGCTGTACTTGTTGTTCTAGTGCTGTGTTGTGGTTTCGTTGTTTCGTTGTTTATGTTTACATTGATGCTGTTGATTTTTTGTGGTTGTGTTGTTGCTGTTTTGGTGTTTGCTGTTGTTGTTTTAATACAGCGGTGTATGTAGTGGTGTTACTACACCACTATTTATGTCTTTGCAACTGTAGGGCTACTTGTATGAGTTGGTTGCTTCATGGATGCAGTTGAGACTGTATCTCATAGACAGTGTTGGGAAGGTTACTTTTAAAATGTATCCCACTACAGTTTACAGATCACTCAAAGTGATTAAGTGTGAGTGAGTATTTTCAATACTTTGAATTACATGAAAGTTGTATTACAGCACTGAAATGGAGCTTGGTTAACCAGAATGTATTGTTAAGGCATCACAACATTTTCTTTCTTTCTTTCTTTCTTTCTTTCTTTCTTTCTTTCTTTCAGAGAATTAATTAAATTTTACAAATACAACGTCTTACATTTTCTGCTTCCTTTACCTACGCACACATACAAACACACTCACACACACACACACACACAAGCACACACATACACTTCACATCAATTTAGAAGCCAACGGCTCTTTTAAGAGCCAGTACTCTCTCTCTCTTCTTTCTTTCTTTCTTTCTTTCTCTCTCTCTCTCTCAATGGCATGTCCTAGCAGAGAGGAGGAATATGCCAAGTTGCTTGAGGACATGGCAGCTTTTGATAGAGCGACACAGCACCTTATTCCAAAAAAGGCGAAACCGAACAAGGTAGCTTGATCAATCAGTCTGTTGGTTTTTTTTTAAGGAGTAAATGTAAGTAAACTACATAGATTGCATAGAGATACATATTTTCATGTGTCACAGGTTGATTGTAAAATCACTTGGGAGGAGAGGGATGAGTGGGGACGCTTGATTCATCCACCAGGCCTACAACCCCGGAAAAGTATGCTTGTGTTTGCCTGTGCATGATATTGCAAGTGTTACATTTAAAGCATGTCAACACACTTGTGATCTAAATTGTCTCTATTATCCCCGGCAGGATCTAGAAATAAACCCCTGACTGAGCCCCAGGGTGAGTTTAGCGCTACAGTTGCCACGTTAACATGGACACTTCTTTTCCAAGTTATTACTCCATGTTTCTGCTTTCCATTCCTAATTTCCATTTCACTTTCTGTATGTATGTTCTATGTGCAAAACATTACTGTCCCATTCGTCCAGAATCTACATCTTCAGTGGCACAACAGGAGGATACAGGTTTGTTAATTGATATTTAATATTCAGTTATATCAATGAACAATCACTTAGTATAGGACACAACTGCTACGAATGTAATACATCATGCAAGTTACATTAATACATTTATGTAATGTCAGGTGATAGTTATGTAGTGTCTCTTATTACTCACCATCTAAGGAGAATGGCTACAAGCTTTGCCAAGTTTTGATTGTGTAGTGGGTCCAGAGAGGTCCAGTCATTGCATGACCTGGAGGCAACGTCAAGACCATTCCCAGCAGAGGTGGAAAGAAGCAAACACAGACCTCACCGAGGGAGTTTTGACATCCAAAAAGATCAAAAAAGATGCCGTGTCAGCGCTGTCAGCTAAAGGAGGCCTGCATACGATGCAGGGATTGTATGCATGCCATGCATCTCTGTTGTGCGTGTGATAGGGCTGTGCATGAGTCCCATGTCCTGCACAATAGAGAATCCATGTTGGATGGGTTTTATAAGCATATTGCGCCATCAGAGACACTGATAGAAGACAGCACAGGAAGCCTGGCAGTGGTTAATAAGTGTAAGTTGTCAGCTCTGTTTTGGTTCTCTATCATACATGAAGATGTTATAGAACATGTAAATGTTTTATGAAATTTTGAGTGTATGATTTCATAGCCTGTGTGCTGCCGGTGGAGAGAGGATGTAAGTGTGGACCTCTGGCTAGACAGCAACAGGCAGGCCAGGCCATTATTCTTGTCACCATGAATGGTAACTGACCAGTAAAATTTTTCCCTAACTCAAAAACATTTCTGTTTTTTTTTCATTCGGTTTCTTACTGATTCACTTTTATCCAATGCGACTTACATATGTCAATCACTGCCAGGGTCAATCTCCCTAGAGCAACTCTGAACTCACAACTTTTCTGGCTATTGAATGCGAGTACAGCTCACTACAATACTATCAACCCTTGTTTGACCTCATAAACAAAGCACACCACAGTGTTAAGCAGTAGATCACTGCTAATTTGGTATTGTTGACTGATATATATATATTACATTTTTTGACTGTTTACCTTTGTAAATATTGTTTGTAAATAAGTAGTACCTTTTGTGTGACATTAATGTTATGCATTGTTTTTGCAGGTCGGTTTGATGTTCACCTTCCGGTTGTGGACTGTGAATGTCCAATATCATGGACACCCTCCCTAAGGGACATGGTAGATCTAGGGTACTGGCCCGGAAGCCTTAGCTGCAACACATTGTTTCAGACAGATGTGATGCAAAGTTTTGAAGAAATTAAAGGGACAGCCACAGGTTTCTCTCGCCAAGCATTTCTCACAATGCTTGAGCGTAGGAGTGTCCGGTTTGGTCGTGTAAGTATAAACACATTTGGATCCATACAAAAGTAGCATAGCTTAGATTGTAGATAAACATTGACAATGTGAAAATGTTTGCAAACTAAGCACTACTGGTGGAGTGGCTCCATGCAAGACCCCTATTCTTGTATCCCGGTTCGAACCCGGGGTGGTGCGCAGCTGCAACAAAGATGTTAACATAGGTGATATTAACAATTTGTAACATAGCTAAGAGTATTGTGACATTCCAAAAACACTTAGCAAAATACATGATATGTATTTCAAAGGAGGGAAAAATCAACGGGGATATGTTTCAGCGGAGCTTCTTGCAGTGGGCTTTTGTTAACCACTCGCTGGAGAGGATGGCAGGGTTTAACTCCTTCCAGTGCCCTGCCTGCAGTCCTCATATGACGGCTGTTGCAATTGATGGAAACAGGAAGTTGTACCGTTTCCGAAAACAAGAAGGGTAAGTTTAATCTTTATCACATAATTTCAATGATGGGCAAAGTGCAACATCCCCTCTTCCCCCTTACCTGACTTGTGAGGTATACAATCACCAGTCATCAGCCATCCATGTGTTTGGCCCTCATCTCACTCATCTCACCTGAAGTCCCACCCCTATCATCGCCTATTACTGCCCCCCCCCCCCCCCCACCTGAATTCCTGGCCCGTACATCATAGCAACCCACCACCTGCCCTATGACAACTCTGCCCGGATTCCTGGCCCTTACTGCCTAGCGATCCACCACTTGCCCTATGACAACTCCTAATCCCATTTCCTACACTGGACTATTTGACAATTCCATTTCCTACACTGGACTATTTGAACTTTCTGACACTAAATAGGATTAATGCATTATCAGACCGGATATGTAACCATCCCACCTCTTGTAACATACAAACACCATGTTCTATTCTCCACATCCGACTAACTTATGCATTTATCATGTATACAGACCTTACTGTTCTGTAACTGACCTCAGGCAGATGGGTCAGGCCCTTGAGTCGTGGATCTGCTCGGGGTTTCTTCCTATATGTATCTCCAATTCTAGGGAGTTTTTCCTCGCCCCGATTACCCATGGGCCTTCTCTTCTTTTCTTTTCTCTGATTGTCTAACACTCTGTAAAGCGCCATGAGACATGTCTAATGTTTTGGCGCTCTATAAGAAAAAAAATTGAAATTTAATTGAATGTGGTGCGTAGGACCATTGAGCTGTTCCACTAATGTTTGTGCTTAGGATCTTGCTCATAGTATTACATTAGTAAATAAATATTGCCTTGTTATTAAATAGCTTGACTTTGGACATTATCATTTCATGTCATTATTACAGGAACAACGACAAGCCCATTTTCAGTGGGATGTTTGTGGCGGCAGATGATGAGGTGGCCAGTTTTGTGGATGGCATAAGATCCGCCACCACTCATGTAATTCCCATCCGTCTATAAATTGCATTGATTACATGTGAGAACATGTACATTAATTTCTTACTGGTTTTTTTTTGTCTGGTCCAGAAAGCAGGCAAGGGAAAGTGTGGGGACTCCTCATGGGGAGCAGCTCGCGAAACCTCCCAGAAATCAGACTCCCGCCTTGATGAGGAAGGCCTGGAGATTGCCGTGTGTAGACACGGCTTTCTCCTAGGGTCATTAAATATGACCAGGGGGGAAATATTTGCCTACCCCCTGTACCTCCACAGTCAATTTAGGGCCGAATTTGTATGTACAGATATGGTGTGCACATACTGGCCATACCTGGAAAGAGTTGCGGAGGCACGGGCGGATGTGAAGGAGCTAATCCTTCACCCCAGGTAAAAAAGTAGTATACTTTAGTGTGTTAGAAATATGATTAAAGTACATGAAGTATAAAGCAAGTATGCTTACACTTTTTGTACTTTATGTAAAGTATGTTTAATGTGTACTTTTAGAAAGTATACTTCAAAGTATATGTTATTAAGTTTAACTTCAGTGTACTAAAATTAAATATACTTATTGTGCAATATTCAAAGTGTTTTTGTAATGTACTTTTTAAAAGTGTACTTTGTTGTTAGTGTATTTTAAATGGTAAAGAAGTTTATTTAGTTTAAGTGTATTAAATTGCTAATACTTAGAGTTGTAATATAGTCTACTTATGGAAAGTATATTTTTTGGTAAGCCTAATACATTGTTTGCATAGTTTCATAGTCATCTCACCTTTAATAAAATACTAATGTGTGTAGCTTTTAGGCCTGATATGTCAGCCGCATGGCAATGTGCAATAACCTAGCCTAGACACACTGATCTATCAGTTTTGGTCATCAAATAATATTTTTTCTTTTGTTGATTTTGTGTCTTAGCAAGGTAGTAGTAGCCTATACGTTTGTGATGTAGTAGAGGTTGTGAGAGGATGAATGTGGCATTTTGTTAAATTTATAGGCAACACAGTTAAATGTAGGCAGTCCAGTTGACCAATAACATGGTTGTTTGAATTTGAAATGGAGTGGGCGGATCTGTGCAGCTTTCGAGCAAAACGTGGTGTGAGCAAACATTAACATTATTTTATACAGTCTATGCTTGTAACTTTATTTGCAAGACAGATGGACTGTAGAGACCAGAAAATGCATACGTTTACGGTCCGTATAAGGTTACAGGTTTGTCCAAATTAAAGATACCATAAATTCTAGTCATGCCAGAGACGTTGGTCCTACAGAGCCAGAAGGACTCGTCATATGAGATAACAAGGGCTGAAGCCAGTTGGATCTAAAGTGCCAATGAAATTCGTTATCAGGTGAGTCCCAAAGCATATTGTTAAATTATTCTGATGTAGCTTACTCTTTATGACCTTCGGTAGTCTTTGGAGAAGTTAAATTGATGGCTTAGCAATCTTTCAAGAGTTTGTTTTTATCCTTGTTAGTACAAGCTAGCAATGCCAGATCACGTTAGCTAATTTAGCTAACGTTAACGTCATAAACGTCGACCAGATCTCTATCAAGAAGAAAACTACATTAGCCTGCTTTGTGTTGGTGGGATTATTGACAAGCGTTGGCTAGCACTAACGTTAGACAAACTATGATGAAAGAAAGTGTGTTCTTTATTAAGCAACGTTTGCCTAAAGTTCACCAATGTTATTTAATATTATAGTGTAGGCTAAGTTAACTCACAGAAAGAAGGATGGTGCTAGGCTAGTCACACTTCACATTCATTAGGCATGCTAATGACATTGTAGCTTTTTTTCTTTAATCGTGGAGGCATCTTTTAAAATGAGTCTACAGGACAAATTACATGCATTTTATGAAGTAGAACGTTTTTTTCCACCATTGATATTAGAGGGGGAATTAAACCTGGTGTTCTACTAAGTTAGTGCTATGAAGCTTAGGCTACATGATTGATATTATGCCTTGGTTTATGTGATAGATTTAGATTTTTTTTAAATTATTTGTGTTTGACAGAGCATTCAAGTTCATTTCATGGTAGTGTTTGTAATTTACCTAGTTTTAATCTGTAGCTTAACTATGTTTTTACAGGTGTTCCTGGACAGTTTTGAAACCGAGATGTCTGAACGCCTCAAATAATCAGCAGTAAAGGTAAATATTCTTCATCCAGGACCTTGTCCCATTACTCTTAAAGCATAACTCAAGCCAAAATGCAACCTAGGGTCTTTTTGTGAATGTACCTGAGTCAAACTTTCGTTTGAAAGCATAATTAAGTCAGAAGCGCCACCATTAAGCTTGACTATTGTCGTTTCTGGGTCAAATGCCATTTTGAATGGGAGTCGTAGGGGCAGAACTATTTTGATACATGATGATGATCTTCTTTCTGTTCACAGACAACAGAGACAAATTCTCTAATACCAAGGTCAATGCATTTGACTGCTGTCCAGCCCCGGGTTGCCACCGAAAACTTTATGCATCTTGGACTGAAAGATGGTGTGCTAGTAAGGAAGCTAGCTACCACAGCCTTTGCCACCACATCTCAGTGTTGGGAGGGAAGTTCACTCACTGCACAACTCTACCAGCTGTACCTTTCCTCCTCAGCCATGATCCGTAACCACCATGGTTTTCTTTCTGGGCCAGAACACTTTGCAAACAAATAAGCAATAAATGATCATGCATTACAAATTTAGCCATGTTAGACTGTTAAGTTGTTGGCTTGTAGGCTGGGTCTCCAGTAAACAATTTCAAGCTTAGAGGGCAAATTCTCTCACCTAGGAGGGTAAACAACTTTTGTTTTTCATGAAATCTGCATTTTGAATTGATGGTCTACCAATGAGGGTGTAGAGTATCGCGACACAATAGTGGCAAAAAGCACTTGCGCGATGAAACATGCATTCGGGTGTATTATATTATATATTATTTCACACACGTAGATATTAAATGTGTGCGCACAAATTCTCTCTGCGCGTGCGCACTCAGAGGAAACTGCTCCCCAAGCATGGAAGAAAATGCTGCGAGCGAGGAGGAATCTGACCAGCGCTCCAAACAGCCACTCGAAAAATCTATGCATGTGAAAAAATATAATACGCCCAAATGCATGTTTTATAGCGTTACCACATCCAACTTGAAAAGATATGCTCAAGAGATCCATAACTTTCAGAAAAATGTTTTACTTTTGTTATGGATGAATATTATGTTTTGTTTTCATTCATGTCAATAAAATGTTTTTCTCATAATCAAAGTGTAGAGAGTACTAATAGTACAATTTTAAATCACACTAATATTATACTTAAATTGTATGCCTTTATAATGCTTAAAGTATCTTAAGACTATACTTTTATTAACATAACTGCAAACTTTCAAGGCACTTATTGTAGTCAGGAAGTACATTTGAAGTTAATTTAAAATATTACAGAAGCATGCCAAATGAATAGAAATGAGGAGGATAAGAGTGCATTCAAAATACACTACTACACTATTATTAGTTATACTGTAATGTCTTTTAAGTACATTTCCAATACACTTGGGATGTTTCAAAATTGTACTGCGACTGTGTTTCGAATGCTCATAAAATCTCTTTTTGTATAATGTACTTAACCCTTTACCCGCCAAAGTCGCAAAATTGCGACAAACAACGTCACTGATTAAAACAGACGATAGACGCGAGTACAGTGTAAAATCTCATTTGTACTCTTGACCACTAGTTGGCAGACACCCAGAGCTTCGATTCAAGCTCAACCTTTTTTTTCAAAGTTTTCAGGAAGCATGTGAAAACACGCGAGAAACACACGAAGAAGACGTGCATTTCCTCCATAACGCGGAAGCGATGCGGGCCATAGTTTTGCACAAATTGAAGCAGAAATACACCAAATGTTGAAAAAAAAAATTCACGTGTGATGAAGTCTCGGGTCTTTTATTCATCTATTCTGATTCTAAAGGATAAAATCTGCATTTTGGAGGATATGATCAATCGTCTATTGGCAGTGATAGTCACGGAGCGTCTGTGAATGGAGGTGCGTCATTTGCGTCTTTCCGACAGTGTTCACTAAGCATACAATGCTTATTTCGACCCTGCCCAACATAGCTGTAGGTGCCAGTGGTAATAGTGATGATAGTGTCCGTAATGGACGTGGTATTACACGCGATTACACACGAGAAACACATAAGAAGACGTGCATTTCCTCCATAACAAGGAAGCAATGCAGGCCATAGTTTTGCACAAATTGAAGCAGAAATACACCAAATGTTGAAGAAAAAGTTAACATGTGATGAAGTCTTGGGTCTGTTATTTACCTAGTCTGATTCTGAAGGAGAATATCTGCCTTTTGGAGAATATGAGCGATCGTCTAGTCACGTTGCGTCTGTGAATGGAGGTGTGTCATTTGCGTCTTTCCGACAGTGTTCACTAAGCATACCACGCACATGTCGACCCTCTGCCCAACGTAGCTGAAGGTGCCAGTGGTAAAGGTGATGATAGTGTCCGTAATGGACGTAGTAAAGACAGCAGGGGTAGTAAAGATAGGGCTCTGAAGAACTACAAAGTCACCCGCGATAGAAACTGATTTGACCAGGCTACTTTATTGTATAGTAGAATAAGGTTTGTGGTAATAGTAATAGTTTACTATTGTTGGTTTACATGTGACTGCTTTCCTGTTCAGGTGTTATGTGGGTGAAATGACAAAAAAGTAAGCAAAACTGCTCAAATATATGTTCAACATCCAGTATTTACTGAAATGTGCATAATTCGAGGTGGTTGTCATCCAGTGACGTCATAATATGCAAATTAGATGTGTAAATTTACCCCTTTCATAAACTTTTGTTCATACTAAATGATTTTCACATTTACAGTAGGACTTTATCTCTGACCACTTTCAAGCCATGGCCTTTTGAAATTTTGATGTAAAAATCGAATGATGTTTTTTTTTAAAACCTGGCACCTAAAGGGTTAAGAACACTTAAAGTTTGAAAAAAGTTGTTCCATTTTAGCACACTAGTTACACTCAAAGTATAGTCAAGTTGGTATTAAGTTGAACTTAATACATAATTCAATACACTTAATTACACTTGGATTTGACGAAAAAAGTACAAACGGTATACAAAAAGTATACTTTTAATAGTTTTTTTTTTTTACCTGGGACACCAAGCCATTCCTCTCCGTAATGCATGCCAAGGCACACTCCCTCAAATGTGAGGTAATTTCACTGTGTTCCTTTCTATACCATATGTCATTTCTATGTGGGCAGTATGTTGGTACATATATTTTATTCCTGTCTTGATTACAATACTGTAGCTCCTTTAAAGTCCATATGAAGTTTTTGAAAATTCTGTAAAAGTAGTATTTTTCATTAAAAAAACAAGCAAAAAAAATGTTGTTGCAGATCAAGTGGGGAGGAATGAATCAGACTGGTGCAGGAAAGACTCTGGGAGAGGAGGTAGAGCAGGTTAATTCCTACATGTCAAGGGTTGGTTCTACCAGCAAACACATGACTAAAGCAGGTTAGTAATCACAGCTGTGTTAAGTTACAGAGTGGTTATAAACTGACCAACACAGTTTTTAACATTGCTATACTGTATCTAGCACGGGTGGATATGATCACTGTCCAGGCTTTGGAGTGGAACCGAAGGAAAAGAGATCATCTCCACCGGTATCTCTCACAACGTTACAGGAAGGTATATCACCATACAGAAATTCACATCTGAGCAATAGTTATTGAGACATGATGTACCTGATACATACATACGTCCAGACGTATAAAGAATCTGAACATTAAAGTCCATAAACAGAGTTATGTGTAATAAAGAATAAAGAAAAAAGTATTGAAAAGTGGTACACCAAGGCAAGGAACAAGCTGGAATCTGTATTAGTTAATTAATTATCCCTCCTATCTGTGCAAATTAATATAAATATTTGGATTGTTTTACATGTGTGGATTACCTGACTTGTCTGGTGAAATGCTAATATAGCCTCACTGGAAGTATAGTTGCTGCTGCAAAAAATATGTGTTCAATATTGATTTCTCCTGCTGTATATCATACTGTGCATTTCAAAAGACCTTACAGAAAAAAACAGAGATAAACATACAGTTCGAGGGCCTAAAACAGTCCCTTGGTGAGGGACACATAAACAAGGTGGTTGAGGATGTTCACCAATGGGCAGAGAAGGGTAAGACAACCCACACGTAATGGCATAAACAGACTTCTTCAGTACGTGATTCAGATTAAAATAACAATATGAACACATTTGTCTGTGCATTTGTAGCGTCTGTAGCAAACAGTCCTCTTCAGGACAAAATTGAGAGCCTCTTCCTCTCCATTAAACAAAGGAAAATGGACCTGTACCGACACAATGGTAACTGTCCCCTGATCTCTTCACAGTACAGTATTTGAAAAAACTATATATGACATAGTTGGTATGATAACTCTATGATATATGGTATGATAACTCTGTTGTGTGTCTATCAATTCACACTAATCACACAAACTGACTTAAGGCCTTCACATTTATATTTATTCATTTAGTAGACACTTTTTAACCTGACTCCGCTAGATGGGTGCTTCCCATTTGCTCTGCATGTCCATCTGTGAACTTTCTGTTGGAAAACTTTTGTGAAGGGGCGGAAATACTGGTTAGCTGATTGGATAAACCATCTGTCTATCACCACCTGTTGGTTATTGACGGGCCGTTCGTTTGGTGAACTGCTCCAAATTTTCTCTATCAGGAAGTTGCCAGACTGATCTGCGAGTGAAAACCTGAAGCTTGCGAGATCAGGATGGTCTCACAAAGCTAGACACTTTTATCTGTCAATTATATTACAAGGGTCATTGTCCCCAGTGCAACTCTGGGTTTTTTGTGTGGCTTCTGCTTGCTAGCCCAGCTCATTTATCACTACTTCACCCCGTATATTTAACAGATACCAACAAATTCAGGAACAGAATCCGGAAAAAAATTGAAGGAGATAGAATGACCTTAAAAAGACTGATTCTGCAGTACAATTCCACACCTCTGGTGGAACAGTTGGATATAGGAGGTGTTATGGCCAACTTAGCCAGCAATGCTCCTGCTGTACACACTGTAAAAAATAATTTGTTATTTTTACGGTAAAATACTGGCAGCTGTGGTTGCCAAAACTCTACCGTTAAACTACGGTAAAACATTTCCTTCATTTACGGCAAAAAAATGTATTGATATTGTTGATTGCCCAGTTAAATAATGTGCTTTTTACAGTATTTTACCATAAAAAATAAAAAAAATTCATTTTAAAAAAACATTGTTTAACCTGAAAATGTACATGGAAATTTGTTATTTTTAATGGTAAAACATTTTTTTTAAAGTAAAAACTTACTTTTACTTGTACGGTAAAATACTGAATTAATCCAGATACTACCGTTAAAAAACATTACTTAATGTGGATATTATACAGTGGGAAAAAAACTATTAAAATTTGTTTTACATTAAAAAAAAAACACAAAACATAGAATATTGAAACTATTTATTATTCAGTAAGCATAGTTTTAAACTTACAAACTGTAACAATGTGTCAGGAAACCTCTATGTTTTATTTGAGACCATTTAAGTCTACTGTTAGTAACAAATCTTACCACACTGTGGTATTAGTGCACATACAGTGTATCATTTTCATATTATCAAAATAAAATCATCCATAAAAGGAAGCAAAAGTGTCAAATCCTGCAACATAAATGACATCCACCAATCATGGATTGAAAACCTATGGGACTTCTGAATGTAACTTTAAAGTGAATTATTTGTTTATTTATATGAATTGTACACCTCCAGTTAAGCCATTTTAATCTAAAGATATACATGGAACTATCAGGTTTGCCTTGACTTGGTTAAAGTACAAAAAACAGTTCAATAAACTAGAACATGTACAAACTGTACCAGACAAATTTCTTCCAACTAACACAACAGCTGTGGTGTATAATGTCCAGTTTACCTTTCCATACCATCCCTCAACATCACTGGAAGGTCCACTCATGGTTAGCAAGGTCTGAGATCAGAGTGAAGACTCTGGGATTGACGGAGTACACTTTTTTCTTCTTCTTCCACTCGACTTTCGTGCCTTTCTCAGGATTGATTGAAAAGAAGCACCTTTATGAAAGAAAGAGAATAACCTCAGGATGGATATCACATGCCTTGCATTTTGTGATACTCTAAAAAGAAAGAATTTTTACCTTTGGAGGAACTCCAGTGTAGACCGTAGTTCCACTGTGTAGTGTATGTTAAAGCAGTAGTAACTGCCAAACATCAGGGAGATTGCAGATGTGAAGGAAGTGATGTGGTTGTTGACAATCTCTCTGTCAATGCTCAACATAAATGTCTCAGCAGCAAAACAGGAGGACCCTTATAATAAACATGAATAAAAAGAAACAATTTTAATAAAGGATGAATCATACAACCTATTGAATTTATAGGACTTATTATCAGGTAAAATGTTAGCCAGCTACAAATGAGAGTTAGTATACCGGTAGAGAAAGCAGGTTTAGTTCAGGTTACTTACCACACACAATAAGGCAGGGTGTTGGTGGCACATTCTCCATCTGGACGTCCTCAGCAAGGCTGGTCTTCTCGATGGACTGTGCTCGATTCTCTGTGCACGACTGGAGCAACGCAAGCTGAACTGTCATGTGACTGTTTTTCCAAGATGGTGCCCGCTTGTATACATGAACAGTACTGTTTCTAAACTATCTTTTTCATAAACTGTCTGTACACTTACAAAGTTCTCAATGCTTCGGTTTAAATGTAGGGCCCCTCATTATGCTACCGTGGAAGTGTGGTGCTATTTTGATATAGAAATAGCGATTTCTTTTTACTTTGCGTGTGCCCCGAAGACCAGCGTTAAACGTTTATTAGCGGTTTATGGTAAAACTGGTTACGTTCGATTAGCATGAAAACATATCCCAGAGAACGGAAGAACTCGGTACACATGTGTTATTAACCCCTAGGTTCATTTTGCGCCGGAATTGTCCTTTAAACTAAAGGAAACTCTAACGGAACTAACGGAATTGTCCTTTAAACTCAATGTTTTTGTACTCTGTAACAGAATGTAGCATATTGATAAATGTGTAAATAGAGCAGCAAAATATCAGAAATTATTATGTATATTAAAAAAATATGTAAGTGCTTGCTATAAGAGAAGTGTGCAATGTTGTGGCAATGTTTTATGTTTTACACTCACGGTTTGGGGCCCAGGCAGCAACTAATCTTCTGGCTTGTATGGGCTTTAATACTGGCAGCAAGTCTCCCTCGGTAATGTACTGTAAATCATCTGTCGTTACTGCACCAAGTGCCTTCAAAGTATCTTCAACTGACCCGACAACTTCATCAGGAAGTTCAGGAAGCACTGCTGTTACAGCATTGCGTATCCTCTGTGATTCAGCCATATCTGTTAAAACACACAAGAGAAACAGTTTAGCATCTGGCCTTATGATTCAGTCTGACAAGAGACTGTGCTTCAGTGGGACAATCTGGAATCCATTGTTCATGTAATATGATAAGGGCCACATGTCAATCAGTTCACTAACATGTGATAGCAATAAAATGTATGGTTAAAATGGATAATAATTTAACTTCAAGACTACTTTTAGTTAGCCATGTAACCCTTCATGGTTTTAAACAAAGACCCCATCCCCTCCCCCAATGGAATGCTAATGTGCTGGTTTAAGGCCTATCACTTACACAAGACAAAGGATGCTACCTTGATATAATGTATCCATGTATCATGAAATGTAAATGTATTCATGTCTGGTATCATTTTGATAGTCTCATTACAAGGATTGTAATGATGTGATTGTGAGAATGTTTGGAACATTCTATAAGTGATATTTCTGATATATAAGATATCTCTCCTCATGCTATTCTGACAAGAATTCATAGGTGTGAAGTGGGTGTGAGTAGGTGTGTCTGATACCAAGTGAAGAGCCAACCAAGTGGGATTGTTCTTGGCGCCATTTTGTTCTTTGTTTAAAACATTTAAAAGTAACTAAACTGCAATGTTTGTCAGATCAGATTTTGGATTGTCAGACTAAGGATGTAGAGCGGAAGAGAGGAGTTGGCTACAGGCCAACCTAGGCCTTTCAGGCCTGGGATAGGCCTACATAGACCGTAGACCTTTTTTGTACCCTCTCAGCTTGTAACATAATAAACCTGATTCCTGAGTTTTTCCTGAAGTTCGCCAGTCTAAGATTAATATTAAGTAATTATTCACCTACAATTACTTTCATGGAGGTTCCAACCGCAGAGATAATATACTTTTGTCGCTGATTCTAAGATGCCGCAGTTTTTTCTTTTTTTCTTTTTCTCATCGCTTTGGTGTCAGCTCCCAGGTAAGGACGCTTTTTATCTGCATTTCTTCTTTGGTGATGAACAAAGGTGGATCTGTAAACCCGGGCGGTTCCTGCTAACCACAGTTTGGAACGGGCGTTAAGATATCGGAAAAGGCATTCTGAGTGAGTAGACATTTTGGCAAAACCGTAACTTAATAGTGGACACAAAATTGTGCTTCCCCGATTTTGGCAATATTTTGGCAAAACCGTAATTTAATAGTGGACATAAATTTGTGCTTCCCCGATTTTGGCAAAACGTCGCACAAGACGAATTAATCCATATTTTGTAAAGCGTCTAACATATGTGTTGGATTGAAACCCAATCCAGATAAGAGTGCCTCTTTATTGGATATAAAGAGTAAATAGGTTCGCGAGTGTGCTAGGCAACTCAATATTAATCACTGTGGTATAGTGAGCGACCTATTTTTCGCGGTTTTAGGGACGACAGGTCCTAAGAAGTTACGTAGCTTATGCCCCTCTTTGTTTACAGAACATTGTTATTCCTTCACTACCAAAACAGAATATTAGACAGAACTTGGCACTGCTGTTTTTTGTTTTTATCACCAAGAGCGTATGAGCGGCTAGAATCCAAAGTGTTAAGCTAACACTAGTCTTGTTTTGTTTTTGAGTAGATGTGGTGTTTTGTTTTAGGCTACATCTACACTCAGATGATGAATCCAGGATTCATGTCGTAATCTTTTTCAAGTGTGAAAACAGCATAAGCTCAAACAGCATAGGCCTAAGCTCAAGAGAGCATGGTTAGGCCTCTTTTAAGTACGCCTGAGCTAACTAGCTGCCGCTAGGGGCGTCTAGATGTCTTGTGAGCTAATATGAGCTAACTGAAAAGGCTTGACTAAACTTCTTTTGTTCTTTTAAGCAGGAAATTCTTCCTGCAGCCCGTTTAAAGTTGTCCTCCAGCTCCATGGAGCTGTGTGTGTCTGTGTGTCCAGTATGAATGAATGAGCGTGTGGGCCGGCCCTGTGTGTGTGAAATTTGTTTATTCCTTTATATGTGTTTGTTTCCATTTTTTGTTTCAAGTCCTTCTTTGTTTTCTTGGGTCAAAAGTTTTCACACCTTTTGCTATCTTATCTCACTGCCTTTGTTCCTAGCATCACTGTATTCTATAACCAACCCCCCAGCTTCTCCCCCATGGACACAAAAGGAACTTCACTGGGGAGATATGAACCTAAGAGGAGTGATAATGGGAAACCATTGTTGATTTCAACCATTTTCTTTCTTTCATTTAATTTATCTTTTAAGGGACACATTTTGGGGTTTAACATGTTAAGACATATTTTTTTTTATTTTTGCTTGTATGCCAATGGGAAATGTTTGCTACATGTTTACGCCTTGTTTGATGTGGGCAAATGTTCAATTGAATGGATTCATACCCACAACTTGAGTTTCTTTATGTTTGAAATTACTTTTTATTTGTTTTTAGTGGTGTATTTTCTTTTCTTCATTCATATTGGGATCACAATCTGTTATAGTTAAGAAACTATAAAAAGGGGGAGATAGATGGTATTGACTTGAAATACCATCTAAGTTTACTGGTTTTATTGCTCAAATGGTCATTTTTTAAATGCCTACTGTTTTGTTTTACTGACCCTCACTTCTAATGCAAAATCTCTTTAAAAGACATGCAGGGGTACCCTACCCACGTGAGTCTGTGGATTATTTTTCTTTTAAACATCTAAACTTAACCAAAGTTTATTTATTTTCTTTATATTGGCCTTTTGCCAATAGATGCAAATGTGTAGTCTCTGTTTGGAGATAAATAGCCCTGCTATGTTAGAAGACCCATACTGTAGGTGTGACTGTCTCCAATTGAGAAACTGAATACATTAGCATACTGTTGTTGACTTGTGAATCTGCATTCACGAGACACTGTTTGACTCTGTTTACACTCATGCTAATGTCTCTCAAAGTTGTTGTGAATCCACTCTCCAGAATCTCTTTCATGCCAAAAGGGACAAAGGGAGGTGTGACATGCCTTTGTCTTCGACTACCACTAAGCAAACATATCAGAAGATCCTTTCAAGATGGCAAATGGCTCCACCAACCAGGCTCAGCTACCACGCCAGAGCAGCAGCCGTGGAGACCAGGCCATGCCACTGGACGAGATTGATGGACCAGACAACTCTGCCCTGGGCTCAGGTACAGCCAGCAGCAGCGGTCGGGGCTAGGCCATGTCATGAGACGAAACTGGACGAGGCTCAGGAACCACAGGTCCAACGGAACCTGTGGCAGAACCAACTGCCATGAAAGCAACAAAACTGGACTGACTGAAAGCAACGAAAGGGGGTGCCGAAAGCAGCATCGCACTCCGCATCATCAAAGACACTCATCGCACATTGTTCACTGCCCGCAATACATGTGGACATATTTGGACTGACACAAGGGTGCACGCCGAACGCGGCCTGCATGCACACCCTTTGCACTCGCATACACTTACACTGAAACAATGCAGACACATTCAAGTTTCATAAGAGGACACTTCTTCAACGGAAGAGTAACGCAAGAAAGGATGTATGCTGAACGCTGCTTTCCTTGCTCACGCACACACTTACATTGATTATGGACTGATTATGGACTTTATAAAAAAAATTAAAAAAAAACAACAAAGAAACATTTGTAAAATTGTTCAAGAATGCTCATGTTTATGGAATCTTATGTTAAAATTCAAGTCATTCAGACTTGAAAAGGGGGAATTGATAGCAATAAAATGTATGGTTAAAATGGATAATAATTTAACTTCAAGACTACTTTTAGTTAGCCATGTAACCCTTCATGGTTTTAAACAAAGACCCCATCCCCTCCCCCAATGGAATGCTAATGTGCTGGTTTAAGGCCTATCACTTACACAAGACAAAGGATGCTACCTTGATATAATGTATCCATGTATCATGAAATGTAAATGTATTCATGTCTGGTATCATTTTGATAGTCTCATTACAAGGATTGTAATGATGTGATTGTGAGAATGTTTGGAACATTCTATAAGTGATATTTCTGATATATAAGATATCTCTCCTCATGCTATTCTGACAAGAATTCATAGGTGTGAAGTGGGTGTGAGTAGGTGTGTCTGATACCAAGTGAAGAGCCAACCAAGTGGGATTGTTCTTGGCGCCATTTTGTTCTTTGTTTAAAACATTTAAAAGTAACTAAACTGCAATGTTTGTCAGATCAGATTTTGGATTGTCAGACTAAGGATGTAGAGCGGAAGAGAGGAGTTGGCTACAGGCCAACCTAGGCCTTTCAGGCCTGGGATAGGCCTACATAGACCGTAGACCTTTTTTGTACCCTCTCAGCTTGTAACATAATAAACCTGATTCCTGAGTTTTTCCTGAAGTTCGCCAGTCTAAGATTAATATTAAGTAATTATTCACCTACAATTACTTTCACATGTTTGCACTCTAATCTTCCACTGCTGTTTTTTACAGAGTACATGTGATAGTGTGAAAGAAATTCCCCATCATACACTCTCATCAGAAAATGAAGTGCACAATCATCTTTAATGAGAATGAGAATGATTTCACCAAACTCCACTGAATCATCATTCTTTGTGACAACAAATTGTCCCTTCCTGCAAATTATCCCATTATACTGCACATCAACAGGAATTTGTGTATTTCTTTCAGTGAAGCCAAATTCTCGGATTGTGTCTTTAACTTGCTGACTGTAAAGCTCTGAGTAAAATGGTGAGCCATCTTTAATTTCCAGGGTTGGAGGACTCACTGACCCAGCAGAAAGAAAGGCCTGAAACATCTGATGTCTCTCTGAAAGAGTCAAACACAGATTTTTGAAATTCTTAAGATGTCTTGTACATCTTTTAAAATAACTATGTTTGCTCTCAAAACGCATAGTCCATAGCCGCATAAGTGGGCCAAATTTTAGGATCAATCCTGGATAATGCCGCAAATAATGGTGTTTAGGTCTCAAATTGATATCTGGAAATAGTGCCTTCCGGTTTTCCAAATATTCTTGAATGAGAATATCCAGGTAAGCGACCTGAGCCTTGGAAATTTGCTGAGCACAAATCAGGTCAACAATGTCCTTAAGCTGCAAAATTAACTGCCAGACATTATCTTGGGGGTCCTGCACTTTGTCACCAATTATCAGAGGCAGCAGTTTCAAGAAGTTCCAATTTTGGACAGCATGTCCACTCAGTTTCAGAATTTGAGGACTTACCTCACAAGGTTTGGAGCAAGCGTCTGTTGCTTTATATTTGAACTGCTTGATTCTCCTGTTCAAAATTGTGCACGTGAACCATTTCTTCTTTTTGATGAAATACTTGAGGAAGAGAGCAACATCATGAGAGGACACCCTCGAAAATATCATGACCAAGACAGGGGGGCATGCCAGGTGAACAAACATCAAAGTTTTGCAGAGAATTAAATACTGACCTAAACTTTATCCCTTGAACTTGTGGAGTATCCTCTCTCTCCAGCTGTTCAATGGCAGATCTGTAATTTTCTGGAGTCCGCTGCAGTCCACAGATGTTAGGATCAGCACCCTGAAATTCAGTTCGAGAAATCAAACAGAAGTAAAGTAAATCTGCAGAAGTACTGAGATGAACTGAAATTTTCTGTGAAACCACCAATGGTGTGAGAGCCCAGGTTGTCTCCAACAATGCAATAGAGAGCTCCCTTTAAAACAAGTTCATCTCTCATTGTTATCCCATTTACCTCCAGTTCTTTTAGATCAGTAAGC
Organism: Alosa pseudoharengus; assembly: GCF_046254945.1. Lineage (NCBI taxonomy): Eukaryota > Metazoa > Chordata > Actinopteri > Clupeiformes > Clupeidae > Alosa > Alosa pseudoharengus. The sequence goes on along the minus strand of NW_027468718.1, from coordinate 2,411,529 downwards.
AGTTCAGAAAAAACCTTTGCATGGCCAAAGTCCTTAAAATCCTTCTCTCTACACAACAAAACCAACTGCATGTGGTCAACATTTGATCGTACATGGGGTGGCATGTTAAGTAGAGAGAAGTACACAGCCAAAACCTTGTGCTTCTTTTTAGCAGAGCCCAACGGGTTCACAACTTCGAATGCATCCTGGTATAAAACCATCTTCAGACAACCTGGATTTTCCTGAAAAAATGTGTTCGACATGAACAGTTTACCATCACAACAGTCAGAGAGAACATCTGTTTTGGAAACATTAAAATGATCGACTGCCATAAGGCCCTGCCAAAAACCGGACTCCTGCATACCTTCTAAGGTTTTTAGCACAGGAACATAATGGGCAAACCTCTCTGTCCTGTTCTCATCTCTGCCCAACAAAATTTTTTTGGGTTCCACATATTTGAACATCTCTTTAAAGCACTGAGTTCGTGAGTAAGCAGTTCTCATAGGCCCTTTGTGGTAAGCTGTAAACAGGTCAGATTGTTTAATTGCATCACTGATTTTTACAATGTCATCATCTGAAACTGACATATCTTTTAGAAGCAAATTTATTTGATTCAATGTATAGGTCTGTCCTAACTCATGTATATTTTGTATTTCCTCAACAATGTTTTGAATGGTAGACACTGGAAGGAGATGCTGTCCCTGTAGTTTCATGTAAAACATACACATATTTCTCAGATACAGGTCACTGAAATTAGACTCATCCCCTACAGTGTCTTCAGCATCAGGCACACTAGCAGGTTCCTGTGTTGTATCAGTAGGACTGTCACATTGTGTATCGTGGACTGACGTACAAATCACATTTTCTGACCAATGTCTGTGTTTTCTGGACATGTGAGAGGTAAAAGACGATTTTCCTGTGAACACACTCTTGCATCCTCTCACTGGGCAAGCTACCTGACGCCCTTCTTAGATGTGTTCCTTTAAGTGAGCAATCAACGGTTTGGTTCGCACGATCTGATATCACCAAGTAACTAACAGTCCAGGATCAATAACGAAGTTATTTGCCCTGGATTAACATTACAACCAACCAATAAGTGGCAAGTTTGGATTGTGATGTGATTAAAAGTGCGACGTGAAGGTGAAAAAAACAGGATCCCGCCAATTTCACATTTCAGAGCTACTAGCCGTGCATCGCAGACAAGTGGATTCTTCACTGTGTGATTCTTGATTCTTTACAATCGTGCCTTAGTAGGTAAGAGCCTATTTCCAAGAGTTTTAAGCACTCAAAACGATTATTTGCCTCTTGAACGTTTTCAAAACCATTATAGAGTTAATGTGTCTAAAAACAATCTAATAATGATATCTAGCATAACTGTGTTAGCTGTTCTAAATTTGGAAAAGGTTGAGCTACCAAGTCTGATATTGATACGAAAAAAAATATTAGTGCCCAGTTATATCTCTTAACATGATGGAATGCCTGTCATTAGGCTGTAGGCTAAGCACTTTGATCCTATGAAAAACAGGCTACCTAGCATGACCAGCTAGTGCAATAGCAGACTTGTGGTGGTATGAACTAGCCTAAAGGTAGCTTACTACTAAAATGTTCAAGCTAATAGCCAGTGTGAGTCTGTAGACATGTTTGCATAAATAACATTACAGACAAAACTCCTTAGCAATGTGTGTTTTAATCAAACTTTATGGCATTAGCAACGCATGCACGCGATGCTACAATTAGCTGCAAGTCTCCCGCCTCACATAAAAGTGGTGGTGTTGGGGGGCAATTTATTTCTGACAGACAGAAATATCACACCTTCATTGATAGCAGTGGAGGTGATGAAAGTGAATTTGAATTGAAACGGATAAGCAATAAAAAATAAAGCGTTAGTCCAGGAGCATCACAGAATCACATTTATCTTGTGGTATCGCAAAATGTTAGCCCAGGACCATCACAGAGTGACATTCATCCTGGACTGTTGTTTATTGTTAGTCCTGGACAATCACAGCCACAGTTTTTCTATGCTGTCATTAAGTGTTGATCCAGGACCACCAGCATTATGTTTAGCCTGGGCCCACATATGACAGTGACATTCATCCTTACTTTGTCCACACCTTATTTTAATCATTTGAATCTATGTTTCAGAAAACTGGGAAACCTTTCAGGATGCCTGGTAAGTGTGAAAGGCTGCGTGATAAAAAGTGTCATCATTAGTTTATTTCAAATTATGTCAAATTAAAGATATCCTTTTCCTTTTTATTAGATAACCTTGTTGGAACGGTTGGACCTCACACGATCTATGTGTCTAGTCTGAAGAATCTTTTCGAGGACGCATATATTTCAGATGAGGTTCCAACTAATTTTCAGCCATGTGTCTATATGTTAATGTAGATGCATGGAAATTATGTCACATATGATTTTAAGTTTTAAAACCAGATAAATTGCTACTTTTACTATTTGAAAAAATATGTAAATACAACATTAAAAGCTGGAGGGGGGGGCATGGTAGAATTTGCCTATTAACCTACTAGTGCTGTTCAGCAAACAATGTACAGCAAATTTTGGGTTCAAAGAGTAATTTGAAAGAAAATCATTGGAATGCATGCAGGAATTTGAATTGATCTAACTATGTTTCTTCAACAGGTGATCGATTCTTTCCTTTTTCTGCTCTGCAAGGTATTATTATTAATACTGAGCATTTAATTATCAGTACTCATGAGGCAGATGCAGGATGTGATAATATACTTTGGCTAAGTTTTTAAATGTAATCTCACTATTTCTGTGTTTTTGTTTGACGCAGGACTCTCCAGGTACCATTAATGTACCAAGCCACATAATGACCAAAATCTCGGAGGGTTCTTCTAGAGCCAGAAACTCCTACTTTTTGAAGGTGTGTGTGTGTATTTTCTTAATGTGCAGTAGGTCAGCAGACTTGGGCTTACTATACCTATTGTGGTCATTTAAATTTTGACGTTTTTAACTTCTTCTTTCTCTCCTGTTAGATGAACATCTTCCAGAAGTATGTCGTGGGAGCCATGCTGGAGAACAGCAACCATTGGACTCTTTTTGTAAGTGCTCTGCTGCTTGCTCTTTTTCACATGCTTTCCGTGCATAAAAACTGTTGAAATTTGGAATCTGTAAAACTCACAATGTTCTCTGCTCTAGTATGCAGGCATAGAATGGAGAATTGTAGTTTATATGAACTCCCTTGGAGAGTCCAAAGCCAAGGAACAGGATATCCTGAACAACTGGAGGTGATATCCGCAAACAGTGGCAACCTATTTTTTACCTGATTAACACTATACTGGGGTCCATTTCCCTAATGCATAGTTCCTAACTATGATGCACCTTCTGTGGTAGCCGAGTTACAGTTATAACTCCTTGAATCTATACAAAATAACTACCTCATTATCTTTTCTCCATTCTGACCAGCTCATTTGCTGCAGCGAGGGGCTGTGATGGGCCCTGGGAGATTGTTAATGTCCAGCATCCAATGCAGACAGATGGACACTCTTGTGGTGTCCATGTCATTCTGGTAATTTTTGTTGATATTGCATTGCATTGTTGCACTAAATCAGTGATTATTTTTGTCAACATAGCACTCACTATATTTCTTCAGTGCCCTCATCACATACTGTACATATTCAAACCTGGAAGCTACTTATAAGTACAGTTCAATCTTCCGGAACATTTAGCATGTCTGCTGGAGAAGGTTTTGGTCACAAGCTTATTTCTCTAATCTTTAGGCCACTTTGTTCTTCATTCCCCAGTATGCACAAGCGCTCTTACATGGTGGGGCAGTTGAGCAGGGCATTGTGAAGGACTTTGGATGGGAGATGTCCGAAATACGAGCACAGCTGTGCCATGATCTTTTCAGGTCATTAGGTAAAGTATTTCAGTTATCTAACATTATACATAGTATACATAGTAAATGGGATAGATTTGTTTATGCTTTTACTTAAAGTCCCACTGCGGCAAAAGTCGAGTTTGTAACTGTATTCCACATCTGTTCTGTTCTATGTAGCTCTGTCGAATATTTGGGCACTGACACCTGATATTCTTAATGTGCATAAAAAGATGATTCAAATGACACCAAATAAGTTTGCTATAGGCTATTTACTTCCACCTTTGACTTCCACCTTCGCTTTTAGGACTATAAAGGCCTAAAAATAACCTTTTTTTTTGTAATGCCCACTATGCTTTACCACCAACACATTCTGATGATGTGAGTACACACAGGATGAGGAAGAAACCCTGAATACAAATCATGTTAATTTATGGTATACATGAAATTGGTTAACCATCAGCATGGTTTCTATGTATTAACTTTAAATTAATTTCATCTGTAGACAGGACACAAAAGTGCAGCGACTGCCGGCGGATAATGCGATCTGAAACAAAGGTGAAGTATACCATGTAACCATTTATGGGAATAATCTTTATTGGGGCAGTTTAAAAATCATGTTTGAGTGTAACTATCATTTGTTTGACCTATTCTCCGTCCTCACTTTGCTTCGAGTACCCTTATTTCGTCCCTTCATGTACACCAGGGGTATTCAATTACTTAAGCCCTCCTCAAGCAATGGCCCGGAGCATCATAATATTTGAATGATTAACATGCCTGTATAGGCTATCTGTCTATCTATCTATCTATCTATCTATCTTTTTTATTTATCTATCTATATCAAAGTCCTTTTAGGCAAGTCCCTCCACTCGGCGGCGATATCTCAATGCTTTTTGGGGACTTATCGGGCATCTATTCGGCAGAAATGCGCATGGCTTCACAACACCAACTTTGCTCCAGCTGCGAGATCACAACACATGATTGGCACAATGTCTTCACAACACACCACATGATTGGCTCAATGTATTCACATGTCCACGTTTTGCCGCGGAAGGGGTGGGATATGTGTAGACAGACTAACCCAATGCATTTCTATAGAGGATTTTCTGAGTGCTGTGTCTCTTTATTAGAAAGTCTCTGTCTATATATCCGGCTATTGGGAGTAAAACAGAGTAGCCTGAGCTATTTTAAGATCTTAACGTGAACTTGAAATAAGATTTAAGCTGAGACAAGGAGGGATATTCCACAGCTGGTTCCTTGAACCCATCCATCAACAACTTTAAATGTTTTTTGTAAGTTATCACCAATATCAATTTAATGTTACAGATGTGTGGCTACATACTGTACATTCTTAAAATGGTTCTGGTCTAGAATATCTATTGAAAACTTCACAATGTGTTTTTAGAGCGTGATCTGCAGGGGACCTGATGGCTATTTTTAGAAGGTGCGCTGGGGGCGCCTCATAGCCGTTCTGCGGGCTACCTGGTGCCCGCGGGCACTGTGTTGGAGACCACTGTGTTATAGCCTACGAAACATTTAGCGCAGCTGTGAAAATCTGTAGTGAAAATCTCAATATGGTCCGGGTCCGGATAGGATCACGTCAGGGTCCGGGTCCGGACCCAGACCGCGGCCCGCCAATTGAAGACCCCTGATGTACACCATGTAGGAATGACAATTAACACACCTTCCTAAATTTAAAAACCTTAATCCTTAAAGTGTAACTTTATTAGTATTTGACAACTTTCTTTCCATTTAAGGTCAAGTGTGATGGCTGTGCTGCCTACAGGCATGCACGCTGTGCAACAAAAGTGTGTCCTATTTGCGCCTATTGTAAAGGTGAGTACATATTCTGTTCAACAATTTATCACTCTAATTTTACTTAGTATAAAACTTTTTTAACATTAACAGATGATTGATAACTGCATGTGAACTGATTGTGAACTTAGTTGTACTGAACTTGAATTCATGATTCTAAAATGCTACAGAGCACTTACATTCATCTTTATACTTCAGAGATCAGAAAAAATTTAGCAGACAAGGGACAGATTTTTGGGAGTATATGGGGAGAAGACATGGAAGAAGAAGGAAGGAAAGGAAGGAGGAAGGAAGATATGTTAGGAGATGAAGGGGGAGAAGATCAGGGAAAGGGAAACCTTGAGGGCAGTGACAGCAAGGACGAAGACCAGGGCAGGGTCCAGGAAATGGAGGAAGAAGAACAGGGACAGGTCCAGGAAAAGGAGGAAGAAGAACAGGGACAGGTCCAGGAAAAGGAGGAAGAAGAACAGGGACAGGTCCAGGAAAAGGAGGAAGAAGAACAGGGACTGGCCCAGGAAAAGGAGGACGGCCAGAGACTGGCCCAGGAAAAGGAGGAGCAAGGCAGTATTGCAGTCCCTGGTCGCCTAGCGGTCACGGGGGCCAAAAAAAAAATGTACAAAATGACTCCGGCGGAAATACAGCGAAGAATTAAAGGTGAAAACATGTCGGCCAATGTCTTCAGGAGTCTTATTGGGGTAGGTTTTCATGAAATGTCTGTAGTGCCAATTTATATTCCTAATCACATTGAGGATAAGTAAGTATAAGTATATATACTCTTGTGATCCTGTGAGGGAAATTTGGTCTCTGCATTTATCCCAATCTGTGAATTAGTGAAACACTCTCCGCACACCGTGAACCACACACTAATCCCGGTGCAGTGAGCTGCCTGCAACAACAGTGGCTCGTGGAACAGTGAGGGGTTAGGTGCCTTGCAGGTGCCCCCAAGGGCACTTCAGCCGTGCCTACTGATCGGGGTTCGAACAGGCAACCCTCCGGTTCCAAGTCCGAAGCGCTAACCAGTAGGCCACGGCTGCCTCAACCCACTATACAGTTGCCAGTGAAATTATTCAACCCCCTCTTGATATTGTTTAACTAATTTTTTTTTTTCAAGAAACAGTGTACCTGACCCAATTTAGACCGCACTATATAAAACAAGATGTGGTTTAACTAAATTCAACCCAAAATGGCTCCAACAAGCTTCTTCAAATTACCACTGTGCTGCCAAATCCTACAAAGATAGGGACTCTTTTTTTACTTTTAAGCTATAGATTCAAAAAGAAATAGAGTCCTTACAATTTTCAATTTCATTCTCTTTCTAGGGAAGAAGGGCAAACCTGCCTCCAGTGGTACTGCAGCAGCCACCAAAAAAGAAAACAAAAACGACAATTTTCAGCTGTCTTACAGAGGGAGAGGCCATGGACTTGGCGGATGGGTTTGCAGGGAGCCTGGTCCACAATGTCAATTCAGCTGACATCTGTCAGGGTGTCACTGAAGACATGGCAGACAAAACAAAGTAAGTATTATGATCCAATCACAGTATTATAGTTCGTCAAGTCTGAAGTATCACCTCAATGCACCTGTCTGTACTGTATATCATCACATTGCACTTTTCTGCTTATTTGCACCTCTGGTTAGACGCAAACTGCATTTTGTTGTCTTTGTACTTGTACTCTTCACAATCAATGGCAATGAAGTTGAATCTAACCTAAACTAATCTTTGACAGTGAATGGAAACTTCAGTCATTTGCATTTATCATGCTAAAAATCTGATTCTAGGCACTACACTGATGCCAAACCTGATTTACATTTACAAGGCGGGATGTGATAAAAGCATGGATAATTGTTTTTTGTGATTGTTGTGATATTAAAAAAAAAGGTTTGAGCTTAGCTAAAGTTCTTAGATGATAAAAGCGGCCCTTCACCACACTGCTCACTAGTTTACTAAAATTTAAAGAACTATCAACTAGGACACCAATATTTTTAACTACAGTTTGCAGATATGCAGAAAGGAGGCCTAGTGTGCTGATTGAGCTGTTAATGATGCTGGGGTAGCCAAATTAATATCACTTCAGTTCAGTCATTGAGTTGTAGAAAAGTGTATAATGTTAGTTTGGCTTTTCATTGATTCACTCGTCTGCCAAAATTGTTTTTAAAATATGTCTAAATATGTAAAATATGTAATAGCCAAAAATGGATGCATGTGATTTAGTTTATTTTTTAATCGATTCACAGCCCTAGTTTTAAACCATATGCCATACCATAGGTCTTATAATAATTTGTTGTTTTGCTGTGATTGATGTTTTTTTTTCACAGACAGACTCTGATGAAGATGATCCAAAACGCCAAAATGTACGATTGCGACTCTGCTTTTAGTTTAGAGATCCATTCGTTCGGACCAGCTGCACTGGTCCATGTTCTTTCCGTGCTATGCGCGAAATTGGATCAATTGAATGTTTAGTCCCAAAATGTAAAAAAAAAAAAATACTAAACAGAATGATGTCGTTGTTGTTCATGATGCAGACTTTTTAGTTTCTAAATAAAAACATATTCTTCATTCTGAGTTTCTTTTTTTTAAATAATTTCATACATTTACATGTATGGGCAAATTGAACACACAATAACACTGTCTAATCAGTTCAAGTAGTTCATTGTCGTGCTACTCCAACGGAATTACCGGTATAAGTAATAATAATGGGGTGTGATGAAATAGTGTGTGTAGGGAGGGGGTATGGTATAATGGTTAGGCTAGCCTACAGAAAATCTAATTAACCAAATTGTGTGATATAATGAGTTTTTAAATGTATGCCTACAATGGTTTATTAAGGAAACATATAGTGATTTATATGGTCAGTCATAATGTTCAATTTAATGAATAGTAAGGGAATTTGCACCATAGCCAATGCAGACAAAATTCCATATCTGCTGTGAGTCATGTCAGCTGGCGCAGGCGCAATCTATTATTTAATAATGTGCGTTCTACATGCAGTCACTTTTTTCCATAGACTGAAAGGAAAAAAGCCCCCCCCCCCCCCCCCCCGTATTCTCCATAAAGATTAGTCAATTATGTACCTACTTCCTTCTGACATTCTCTAAATGACTTACGCCTACTGGTTGTGTGGGGTGTAATGGTGTGTGTGTTGGGGGGTGTAAAGATGACACAGAACACGCACGATAATTTGTGTTCTAGACACATGCTTTATTAGTACTCTCATTCATGTTATACTGAATCAAACAATTTTTAATCTCATACAGAATCAGAACCAACTTCACCGTCATAACAGAGTTCATAGCTTAACCAACTCTTGTTTTATTATACACCCCTGAGGTCAGATCAGGCCCGGATCTGGGCAACATCCGCTACAAGTAACAGCGGAGACAGTCTTTCATCACATATCATCATCAATATGCACACATGATTATACTGTAAGAGCATTAGACAGTATCTTTTGCCTGTTGCACTACAAGGGTTTGGTTTAGAATTGCCCTGACCCCCATTACTGCTTAGAGAATCTGAGGCGTTTATGTTTAAATGTTGAGCTTCTCAATCGCTTTTTGAGAGGGTAATCAGGGGTTTCCACTGTCTTCGCTGGTGTTTCAGCTTTGCAAGACAAAGTGCCTGAACCCATAGTACCTTTTCGACTTGGAAATAATGGTCTGATTTTAAGGGTTCTGTCAACAACATTAATGGGATATGGGACATTGATGTGACCTTGTCTCTCTGCCTGTACAACATGGCTATGTAGTCTGTCTATCATATCTTCAATGCGATTGGGAATGTTTGTCCAACAGCTAACAATCCGCGTGACATTCATTAATTTTTCAACACTTGTCAACTCAGTAGTACTGCTCCCCATGGTTGGCACAGAAACTCCTGCACTGTCTGAATTGCTTTGCACCAATTTATCTGTGTTTAGATTATCCATAGTACTAGTGCTACATATGGTTGGCCCAGGGACATCTGCACTGTCTGAATGACTTTGCACTGATTTCTCTGTGATTAGATTGCCAATTGTAGTGCTTCCAGTGGTTGGCAATGGGACATACAGAGTGTCAGAATTACTTTGATCAAATCCTCTGTTTTTTTCTGGTGAAGTACAATGAATGAATGTGCATTTATTCTTTATACGTCCAGCAAATTGCAAATTTTGGATGATTGTAAAGTAATCCTCAGCTTTTCCCAGAAGCACTTGAATGAGGTCATCGATGCGCCTGTTTCTGGAGCCGCCGAGAAACTGGTACTTCAGCCTGTGGAAAAATCTGAAGAACAATATTCATAAAACAATAATTATACTGATTGCTATCAATGCTAGACACCTGTTAAATACACAGTAGGATATGTATGGCTAATAACTTAGTATGTATAGCATGTAAGGTTGGGCAAAAATGACATTTTTACCGTTCAATCACATTATTCGTTTCCGAATCCAAGTGGTTGAAGCAACGTCCATAATTTGACCACATGTGCCCAATATCCTCCCAGTGCCTTTTGAAGTAATGGCACACAGCTGGGTACTGTTTAAATTCATGACAGAACTTCTCTGATGTTGCTTTGTATTCAGCAACCTCCAAAAAATATGAAAAACACAAGTTTACATGGTACATGAATCACATCATTTTCAAATACATTAGTGGATGTAGTATGCTGTAACATGATGAAGATATGTCAAAATACTACAAATAAGCTATGTACAGTACACCTAAAACATGCCTAGAATTTCAACTCACAACATATCGCTATAGCCTACTTCACCATAGTAATGCCTATATATTATCAAGTCCACGCATGCACAGACCTACTTACAATACACTTACAGTTTTACAAGCCTTGAGTTTGCAAAAAAAAGATATTATGCAATCTCTGATCTTAACATTGGAGGGTCCATGCACACTAGAGTCCGTTTTGGATAGCCATCTTTCAACTGCCTGTTGATTAAGGGAAACAATTAAACAATGGAGGACACTGACTAAATCTGAGAGTGTAAAGAAAAGCTATTGCAATATGCAGTGGACTTAAAAATGATCTACCTGCAAGACGTGATACCAGCACAAAAGGATGGCAGACTCTGGGAAAGTACTTGATAATGCATTGATTTCAGCATAGTCCTTGTCAACCATGAATGCCCTAAAAGGAAGGTTATGGCAAAATGGGTGTGACCAAAACTCAGTGCATGGTGGGGGTGTAGGTTCCAATACAGTATAAATTTAAAAAAAAATGAACTTGGACACCATACACAGCCAATGTAAAGATGTGCCCAACAGGCTTACGTTTTTAGATTAGTAAAGATACTAGAGAGGCATGAGCCAGGTCATTGACACGAGAACCGTCACACAATTGCAACATGCACACATAAAACAAAACACTGATTTCGGTTTACCTTGGAGGGCACAAGAACTGCTTCCTCAGTTGTGCAAGAGCTTTCTCCAGAGTGTTTTGGCATTCGTTGCTAACAATGGCATATGCCACCGGAACTCCTCGTCCATGATCATCCCTTACAAGGAGTGTGAGCAGAGGAAAGTCATACTGATTGACACAGTGAGTGGTGTCCACAAACACAAGCTGCTTTCCATATTTATCTAAGTTTGACTTCATCATCGGTGTCTGAAGAAGAATAATCAGCTCCTGATATGACGTGTATGGCTGGTAAAATAACACATGCTCTTGCATTGCCCCAGTCAATAAACATTCAACACTCTGGTTGTCATTAGAATTGAAGTGTTTCCTTCTCGTGACAGTTGTTCTCACATTGTCAATATCACGTGGAGTGACAAAGTACATTCTATCATGAACGTTACTGTGTCCTTGATTTCTGGCCCACTTGTGACACTCGGTTAATATTATGTCTGGTTTTGTTCCAAGGGAAAGGAGCTCTTCTATTTTAATTTTCAGCTCAGGGGCCATACAGTTTGAGTGTACATCCCCAGGATCGCTGGTGCTATGGTTAGTATGGTGGTCATATACACGCTGTACAATTACTGTGTAACCTTCCCAATCAGTGCTGACTTTGAATGAGACATAAGCCTTGCAGCCTACAGATCGGTAACTTTTCGGCTTTGGATGTCCAAACCGAAGACAATTAAATTTGAAATAATTTTTTTCCTGGTCTTTCTTTGAGGTGCAATTGAATGTGCTGTATTGTCCATCCAGGTTTTTCAGTTTGCCCATTACAATGGTATGAATATCTTTCTGTTGACGTGGTATGACACAAACATCTAGTTTAGCTTTCCTGGATCCACCTTTTCCTTTCTCTTCATTGATAACTGCTTTTTTAATAATATCCTCCATCTCTGAAAGAAAATAACACATGCTTTTAACCTCCACAGACTTTACTCACAATACTTTCCATTACACAGTTAATAAATAACCCAGCAGCTAAAACTAACCTAACTGGGCATTTGAAATTAACCAAACTTAAGCCAAGTGCCCTGATAGGTTAGCTTTAGGTGCTGGAAAAATGTAGTTTTTGCTATATAGACAGCACTTGTGACCTTGAACAACAGGGCTATAGATCGCATAATGCCAGAGTTATGATTTAATGGCAGCAATTACTCTGGGACTGTAATGCTGTGATTGTCCTGGGCTACCACTTAAATGTACACTATTCAGGTTTAGGTATCTTTACAGACTGTATAGTTCCCTCTAGAGTCACAATGCATTTATATGTTACTCTGCTACTGTAAATAGCAAAGTTCTTCCGACATATATCCCTCCCTACACAATGCAAATGCTTTTGTTGTGGAGGTGAAGGATTAACTACAGGCAAAAACTATCTCCAAAGAGCTTTATATACTGACAAGGTATGTTTTACGATTCTTGCTAGATTTGGCGGGGCACTGGTTTTGGAAGTTGCACAGCTGGTTTCTCGGTAGGGACCCACTAGGCCTATGCTGTACAGCTATGCTAGGTGAACAATTCGCCTATGACAAGTTTGTTTACCATCAAATTGCCTTCATGAAGGTAAAAATATGGCATAACGGTGCATAATCTTGCACGAAGGTCAAGAATAAAAATGACCTTGACTTTACAAACGCTCTATGACAGTCCAGGATAAATGTAATGCTGGTGGTCCTGGATCAACACTTAATGACAGCAAAGATTAACTGTGGGTGTGATTGTCCAGGACTAACAATAAACAACAGTCCAGGATGAATGTCACTCTGTGATGGTCCTGGATCAACACTTAATGACAGCATAGAATAACTGTGGCTGTGATTGTCCAGGACTAACAATAAACAACAGTCCAGGATGAATGTCACTCTGTGATGGTCCTGGATCAACACTTAATGACAGCATAGAATAACTGTGGCTGTAATTGTCCAGGACTAACAATAAACAACAGTCCAGGATTAATGTCACTCTGAGATGGCCCTGGATCAACACGTAATGACAGCATAGAATAACTGTGGCTGTGATTGTCCAGGACTAACAATAAACAACAGTCCAGGATCAATGTAATGCTGTGATGGTCCTGGATCAACACTTAATGACAGCATAGAATAACTGTGGCTGTAATTGTCCAGGACTAACAATAAACAATAGTCCAGGATGAATGTCACTCTGTGATGGTCCTGGATCAACACTTAATGACAGCATAGAATAACTGTGGCTGTGATTGTCCAGGACTAACAATAAACAACAGTCCAGGATGAATGTCACTCTGTGATGGTCCTGGATCAACACTTAATGACAGCATAGAATAACTGTGGCTGTAATTGTCCAGGACTAACAATAAACAACAGTCCAGGATTAATGTCACTCTGAGATGGCCCTGGATCAACACGTAATGACAGCATAGAATAACTGTGGCTGTGATTGTCCAGGACTAACAATAAACAACAGTCCAGGATCAATGTAATGCTGTGATGGTCCTGGATCAACACTTAATGACAGCATAGAATGACTGTGGCTGTGATTGTCCAGGACTAACAATAAACAACAGTCCAGGATCAATGTCACTCTGTGATGGTCCTGGGCTAACATTTTGCGATACCACAGGATAAATGTGATTCTGTGATGCCCCCTGGACTAACGCTTTATTTTTAATTGCTTATCTGTTTCAATTCAAATTCACTTTCATCACCTCCACTGCTATCAATGAAGGTGTGGCATTTCTGTCTGTCAGAAATAAATTGCCCCCCAACACCACCACTTTCATGTGAGGCAGGAGACTTGCAGCTAATTGTAGCATCGCATATGCATATATGCGTTGCTAATGCCATAACGTTTGATTAAAACACACATTGCTAAGGAGTTTTGTCTGTAATGTTATTTATGCAAACATGTCTACAGACTCACACTGGCTTAGCTTGAACATTTTAGTAGTAAGCTACCTTTAGGCTAGTTCATACCACCACAAGTCTGCTACTGCACTAGCTGGTCATGCTAGGTAGCCTGTTTTTCATAGGATCAAAGTGCTTACAGCCTAATGACAGACATTCCATCATGTTAAGAGATATAACTGGGCACTAATATTTTATTTCTTATCAATATCAGACTTGGTAACTCAATTTTTTCCAATTGTATAACAGCTAGCACACTACCTAGTTATGCTAGATATCATTATTAGATTGTTTTTAGACACATTAACTCTATAATGGTTTTGAAAACGTTCAAGAGGCAAATAATCGTTTTGACATCATATAACCTAATGTCAGACATTACACTTCCCCCCATTACAAATGCAACCCATGCCCCCCAAATTAGTGCTTAAAACTCTTGGAAATAGGCTATCTTACCTGTAAGGCACGATTGTAAAGAATCACACAGTGAAGAATCCACTTGTCTGCGATGGCTAAGTAGCTCTGAAATTTGAAATTGGCGGGAGCCTGTTTTTTTCACCTTCACGTCGCACTTTTAATGACATCACAATCCAAACTTGCCACTGATTGGTTGGTTGTAATGTTAATCCAGGGCAAATAACTTCGTTATTGATCCTGGACTGTTAGTTACTTGGTGATATCAGATCCTGCGGTTTGGTTCCCTCACACTGGCGGTCACAAAGTGAGACGGTGCATTTTAATGGCGCTAAGGTCACATCCTGAATAACGTTAACGGTTGGTGTTCTGTTGTGGTGGCGATAGAAGTGCGACTTTAGAGCAGTGTAGCCTGAAAACACTTGCTTACAGCTTGTACCAACACATTTAAAAATAATTCTGGGTTCATTGCGGTGCAATTTGCAATGCAAAACATATGCTTTCACAGACCTAACGTTTTCTCGACATATGTTACAAGAATACATCTTCAATTTTAAAATACACCGAGGTGAACCATGTATAAACACACGCGAACAGCGCGATTAGCAGCTAGCTAACCACAGGTTTCATTCAGCTCATAGACTAACATGCTAACATTACTGCTTTTACCTGCTGCTTCCAAAAATAGTCAAACAGGGTAAATGAAACAATTGCGTGTCTGTCGTCCTAAACACATCTAAATGTGTATTGCATGTTTCCAGGCTACAGAAAAAGTCTAATGCAGGCAAGTTAGCCGTAAAGCTATCGGGGTATATTAACAATGTTCACGCTAGCTGTCTGCAGTGCAAGTTACAACCCTGCACTGTGCAACCCTCTCAATAACCCAGTTCAACTAAAGCTTTGATTTACGAGACTTACCTAGGTAAGTGAACACAATTTCCTCTTCTGGCTGAGGCAAATTCCTAAAAATCCACACCGCTGATTAAGCTCCTCCGGTGAAGACCGACTCAACCATATCAGTTCGTTGGAGGTTAGGGAAGAGCTGTGCTGGTGCTGACTTGAGCTTGAAGGAAAGGCTCTGGTTAACCGGCGGGAGTCATACAGTACGCTGATTGGCCTATTTGAAATTAAGCGCGTTAATGTCAAAAAATGCACAATCTCCAAACAGTAGCCTTGGGGTGAAATGAAAAAAGAAGTTTTAATATGCTTTAATCATTATCATGAGTTTAGATGCGTTTAAATGTAGCAGAGCAATCAGATGTTTTTAAAATCATTGAAGTGTTTCTTTCTCATATAAACTGAAAGGGACAAATACCCTACTGCAGGCCTAACTACAGATTCATGTTTTAATTAATTTTAGTTAAAAATACATAAAACACATTATTTTATTTATTTATTAAATTAAAGTTAAATTTAAATTGAAAAAGTACACATCAGCAAGGACTTTATTTTATGCTAAATAATGCTGTTAATTTGACAGTAATTACTTTTTTTTTACTTAAGGGTATTTTCCCAATATTTTCTTTATTTTCAAAGAAAAATCCAGTGTTTTCTACATACTACAACCATAAAAATTAAAGTTATGTAATGTTTCTTCATTTATAGCCATTTACTGTATTTACTACGGTGATATACTATTTTACATTTTACGGCCATCGACTGTTGCGATTTGACAGTTTTTTGCCGTAATTTCTACTGACTTTTTTTACAGTGCAGCTATGGCCATGGAGTGGAGGAGGTATAATGAATAACACCATACCAAAATATTGCTTTTTTTCTTTTAATATTATTGATATGGAGGTCAATTACATTTTGTTTATACTGTAGTACTGATGAAAGACATTGTAAATGGTACAGATACATGCAACCTTCTTGAGAAAAAGAAAGTCTTTGATGTGGCCATGGCAAGACTGCGCTTGGAAGAGGAGAAAGCCATTTTGGAGGGAGAGATGGCCCAACACTCAGCCTCACTCAAAGCAGAGGCAGAAGCAGTGAGGAGGAAAATACATGACCATAGATGTAGAGGTGAATCCAAACCACTATCACAGACAATTGTTTATAATCAAATGCTTGGTCATTAGGAGGATGTATGTACACTGTTTAAGGCCAAAGTGCAGTATCTGCTAAAGTTTCTGGGGAAAAAAGCTTTTTCTTTGTCTTTTACACTCTATTGTAGTAAAGACTGTGACATGAAAACCCCTTTGTCTCCAGGAAATGTTGCCATATAGATAAATGTGTTTTAATAGATTGATCAGAGGATATGGCATGTTATATTGGTGCAAAGAAGGGAATTTGACAAAACAGATACTGCACTTTGGTTTTGTAGGGTATTACAAAGACTAATATCTCATTAGTAAAATAATTGCACCATGTTTTCAATGGCTGTGACTATGTGTGTAAATGTGTGCATTCAACTGAACTTTTACAGACTCCCCAGATGAAACATGTAGCCATCTCTGTCTGTTAAGGTCAAAGTTGGCCCAACTCCAAAAACATTTAGAGGTGGTCTGCCAGGCATACATGTCAAACGCAGCAGTAGTGGACCCCAATGATAATGAGGTGGTCTGCCAGGCATACATGTCAAACGCAGCAGTAGTGGACCCCAATGATAATGAGGAACAATGGATGACAAATGACACAGACGAAGATGAAAGCGGTGGAGACAGTGATGACAATAACGATGAAGAATGTTATTAATTAGGAGATCGTCTGAGCCCATAAGTATTAACATATTGATAGTCCGTCACAAGCAAAGACTATCAAGATGGGGCAGTGTTAACCATCTGAAATTGATTTGGTTGTTTGCGCGTGTTACATTGTTACAATTTTAACAATTTGTTACAATTACAATAAAAACAAAATACATCATTGAATAAAAGTTTTAAAAAAAACTTTGTGTGTCTTCAGTAACCAAGTGACTAGAATAAACCCATATTACTAGGTTTTGGGTTGACTTTTACCTTTGGTGAACTTCAAGGTACCTTCACTGCATGTGAAAAGCAGCCAAAGTGCTCTGTCAAGGGTGTTTTCAGAGACCGTCTGTGACTGGTGAGTTGATGCAAGAGTCAAATATTAAAATAATGACTCTGTGTGTTTTCAGTAACCATGTGGTGACTAGAATAAACCCATATTACTAGGTTTTGGGTTGACTTTTACCTTTGGTAGACCTAGAATTGCGGTTCCGAGGAACTGCAAGAGTGGGTTTGATCTGGGGCACGGAACTCGGCCTCATCCAAGGATTCCAACGGTACCTCATTTATGAAAATCGGGCACACGGATCAAAAGTTATCTGCATTAACGCAACATCCAATAAGCTAAAACGCATAAATATAGTGGTTGCTATGCTGGTTGCTAGGGCAATCATGCTGGTTGCTATGGTGGTCACTAGGTTAGAAGGCCAGGCCTCCTGAGAGGCCTGAAGGGTCAGTTCTGAGGTTGTTGGCTGCTGGAACCGAAAAATGGACTGCATTTTCTTAAAAGACAATGTGACTGAAGTGCGGGCAAAGTTTGCACAGAAATGTACGATTTTTCCCACCCTCATCGACCTTGTCATAAAACTTGTTTAAATGATCACACGACGCCTCCTTGCTGCTTTGTCGTCTACATCAGCCTTTCTCAAACTTCTTTGACCTGAGGCCCAGTCAAGGCATACTTTGGGGTCATAGGGCCCACCTACATGAACCCACCCCTCCTCCCACCCCCCCATCAAATTGTAACGATATCACAATTATTATTATTATTTTTATACTATATTGCCTACATGCACTTCAAAACAGTCAATGTTTAAAGTGCTAAGATTGTTCACAAAAGTTTGTGAAAGCATGCACATCAGAGTACTGCTTTACTAATGTAAAATATAATTAGGCCTACACTAGTTTCATTGTTTTTGCATTGTTGCATGATTGATATGCTATTTAATTACATTACATTTCATTTGAATGCCTGAATGTAAGAATTCAGGAAACACAATACCAGCTTTTAACATTGCTGTTGTTTACTAGTTTATGTAAATCACATAACACATGAACTGTTTACATACTACTGATAGCCCATTACTGTACACAATAATACTGTGCCCATTCATTAACATATATTAAACATCAGGCGTCTTGTTTACACATTTAGACCATATTTGCACTTCGAATTTCGCTTCCAAACTGTAGTAACTACATCTACGAAGTCTAAGGAAGATAACCATGTAGTATAAGGTTATAAGGATTCCATTTCACCCCCCTTTTACATATGCACAACTTATTATTTTTTCACAGTCACACAATTTGAAGTTCAACAGTGTATGTCAATGGCAGACATAGTATATGACTCGGTACAGAGTTAGTATGGCCTGGTACCTACAAAGGTGAACTTGGTATAAATATCTATATATATTCTGAAAGTACATGTTATAAGGATTCCATTTCACCCCCCTTTTACATATGCACAACTTATTGTTTTCACAGCCACACAATTTGAAGTTCAACAGTGTATGTCAATGGCAGACATATAGTATATGACTCGGTACACACTTAGTATGGCCTGGTACCTACAAAGGCGAATTTGGTATAAACATCTATATATATTCTGAAAGTACATGTTATAAGAATTCAATTTCATTCCCCTTTTAAAAATGCACAACTTTTTTTATCAGCCACACAGTTTAATTATATTGGTGTAGAAAAAATATAGCATTCTAAGGTTTAAATGTCTTAAATGTCTCATTTAATTATTTTCTAACTTTACTTTCCCTTTGGTAACACAATACAGTTTTAAATTAATATTTTTTAAACATATGTATTACTTTTTCATTGAAAAAGTAATGAATATGTTCTGACTTTTATTTTGAAGGATTCGCGAATGGCGGCCATATTGGAATTTTCTTTACTGTCGCTAGTTTCACACTACTACGTGAACAGCAGAACGCTAGTAAGCTGAAGCTGAATTAGAGATTCCACACTGGTTAAAATTAAATTAATAATCGCATTTAAGAGCTAGTTACGAGTTTTCCCATCAAGCTTACGTCTAAGTAAAATATTCTAAGTTACAACAAGGAATTTACTTTCTTTCATTCCTTTTCTCCGGTGAGTTTTACACGTGTTTCTCTTGTGTTATTAGCAGACAGCGTGTTTAATGAGTTTAAGCATGTAAAGTTATCCCTTTGTATTTTTGCTGATAACTCAGTTGTTCGATATATTGAGTGAAAATGTATTGATGAGATGTGTGTAAGCTAAAAACCAACATTAGTTTGAATGATTTGAAGTACCATGCTATGTGAAAGTGTAACGTGGTCCGTGTAACGCTTTGCAGTGCTATGTTCTATTTGCAGAATTCACATGAAAAAATATAAAAATAGGCTTAAAAATCCATTATCCATTCTTTAGGACGGCACAGTAAATGGGTTATTGTTGCATATTTTGCTTTTCAATTGAGCACAGTTACGGTTTTCTGTTCAGAAGTTAAAAATTGAAATGATGCGTCAATTTTCTAATTTTCCTTTTTTGAGCTTTTGGTTGGACTGAACCACGAGCACCGGGGGGAGAACACCATCTAGCTGGGTTGTGGCTAGATGGGATACAGCTAACAACGGAAGTCACGTAACAGATAGTGAAATCTCCAGTGAAATCTCCATAGAAATAAACAGTATCAGGACAGGAAGTAACCTAACCCTAACCCTTAGCTGTATCCCTTCTAGACACCACCATCTATAGCTGGGCCAGGCTAGATGGTGGTAGAGAGCGCCGCCTGAAGTGCGTGATTTTGACTCATTAGCCTACTTTAGAGATTAATAACTAAAACTTCGCCGATTTTTGGGAGATGGCACGTTAAACATAATTTTCAGCCTATGTTGAACATATCTACAGTATATTTGAATACCATGGCCATGCCATACCATAGCAAATAATTCCCCAAAGCAGAATGCTTTGCCATCAACGTCAGTCTAGGCTATACAGGCTAAAAATGGGTAATTTTTGCTTATTTAACACTTTACGCTAGACTATAGGTTTCATTAGGCTAAACGAAGACACAACAGTGAGTATGCTTAATTTATCAGTTTATCCATTTATTAATTTCAACAGCAAATAGCCTACATTGCTATAGGCTACTACGGCTCAAGTCCATTGGATCATGTAGGTCTCCAAAGCCTCCCAGAACATGACATTCTACACACATACTCGTGTCAGGATGCCTCTGAAGTTCTGCTCTCGAGCTGACATTATCGCTTGGCACCTTGATGCAAGCTGAACTGTGTTTGATAGCCCTTTATCTCTACATCCGCTGATAAAATGTGATCACCAACACCGCGCGCCAGGTCATCCCGTACGCCTGTGGTCACCCCCCTACGCTTGTGGTTCACCCCAACAAAAACGGTAAAAAATGCAAAAATCCAATATTAACTGAATTTTACTTTTGTTTCCAATCCAGTTTCTGTTTTTTTCTTTATCTTGCGTGACTAATGACACATTTAGAAAATAATAGCAATTATCTATTTGCTGACCAGTTAAAAAAATTGAAAATTGGATTATTGAACACATTTTTTATTTGGATCAGATGGATAAAGCAAATAGAACAAAGCACTGCAAAGCGTTACACGGACCGTAACGTGTACTGCGTGGTATGCTAGTTTCCTGTATGTAGTGAATGCAAATGTTCAAAAAATAAGAATAGCTACTACAGTTAATGAATGAGTTTTATTTCCAGATCTGGTAGAGAGTATAAAGAGAGTAATTGAATGTTGCCCTGCTATGCCTGCATCACCAACTACTCACCATTTCCTTTCATCAATCAGATAAGCACGAGATCTCGACCTACTTTAAAAAAAAACATACTACCCGGGTAGATGGACTTGAATTTATTATTTTGGGGTTAAACGGAGCTTTGTGGTCATTTTATTTTCTATTTCTGTTTGATAACTGATGTTTAAATAAATGCCGGCTATATGTTCTGAGTAAACCACCTTGTTTTTCATATTTCTCTCCTCTTTTGAAAAGTTCCTTAGAAAGGCAGCACTTCACTTTTATTACAATAAGTGCCCCTTACAAAGGCCATGTACAGAGGCAGTCCTTGTTCCCAACACTTCTTGTAGTTGGCGAACAGAAAATATCATGTCGGTTGTTCCCCTGGATGGGCGGAAGCCACACTGTGATTCAGAGAGTACCTCCTCAGCTAGGGGTAGCAGGCGGTTAGCGAGGACACAAGAAAGGACTTTGCCTGTTAAGTATAAGTAAAAGTATATAAGTATAAGTATATACACTCTTTTGATCCTGTGAGGGAAATTTGGTCTCTGCATTTATCCCAATCCGTGAATTAGTGAAGCACACTAACCCGGAGCAGTGAGCTGCCTGCAACAGCGGCGCTCGGGGAGCAGTGAAGGGTTAGGTGCCTTGCTCAAGGGCACTTTAGCCTTGCCTACTGGTCGAGGTTTGAACCGGCAACCCTCTGGTTACAAGTCCGAAGCCCTAACCAGTAGGCCACGACTGCCCCTGTTGTTGACAAGAGCGAGATGCCCCGGTAGTTTCCACATTCAGCCTTGTCCCCTTTCTTGAATATGGGGATGCCGGAGCTCTGAGGGGAGCTCTTCCCTTTCCCACATCTACTATGCACTGCTCTACTATCCCTGTACCACTGCATTGACACATTACTCAAGCCCTGTGTACACACAGACATGCACACTCACACACACACAAACACACACACACACAGAGAGAGAGAGAGACACACACACATACACACGCACAAATACACACACACACACACACAGTTTCATGATAGAGAAAGTGAGCCTTAGTGCTTTCCTGTTCATGATCATTTCATCACTGAAAATAATGAAGCTGCCTTACATTATCTTTGCAGCGTTTCTTATTATCCCTTTCTGTCAAAAATTCTGTGAAGATGTGTGTTTAAGAACAGTCTGCTGGTTTCCTCAGGACAGGATATGCAGTGACACATGTCAGCCTGTAGAGGGAGCCAAAGTCTGCAGACCCGACTGTATCTTTACTTACAGTTTTTTCTGATTGCTTAAGCACTTTTTTTGTAACTATGGCTTTTTTTGCAAAACTCTACACACAAATGGCAAAACCTCTCACCCAATCAGCAAAACATTGTAGCTCTCTTGCAAAAGCTAACACACCTTGCTTAACCCTTTAGCCGCCAGGGTTTAAAAAGAATAAATTGGATTTGTACATCAAAATTTCAAAAGGCCATGGCTTGCAAGTGGTCAGAGATAAAGTCCTACTGTAAATGTTAAAATCATTTAGTATGAACAGAAGTTTATGAAGGGGGTGAATTTACTCATCTAATTTGCATATTATGACGTCACTGGATGGTAACCACCGTGAATTATGCACATTTCAGTAAATACTAGATGTTGAACATATTTGAGCAGTTTTACTTTCTTTTTTTGTCATTTCACCGACATAACAAATTAACAGGAATACAGTAACATGTAAACCAACAATAGTAAACTATTACTATTACCACAAACCTTATTCTACTATACAATAAAGTAGCCTGGTCAAATCAGTTCCTATCGCGGGTGACTTTGTAGTTCTTCAGAGCCCTATTTTTACTACCCCTGCTGTCTTTACTACGTCCATTACGGACACTATCATCACCTTTACCACTGGCACCTTCAGCTACGTTGGCCAGAGGGTCGACATAAGCGTGGTATGCTTAGTGAACACTGTCGGAAAGACGCAAATGACGCACCTCCATTCACAGATGCAGTGTTACTAGACGATCGCTCATATTATCCAAAAGGCAGATATTCTCCTTCAGAATCAGACTAGGTAAATAACAGACCCAAGACTTCATCACATGTTAACTTTTTCTTCAACATTTGGTGTATTTCTGCTTCAATTTGTGCAAAACTATGGCCTGCATTGCTTCCGTGTTATGGAGGAAATGCACGTCTTCTTATGTGTTTCTCGTGTGTAATCGCGTGTAATACCACGTCCATTACGGACACTATCATCACTATTACCACTGGCACCTACAGCTATGTTGGGCAGAGGGTCGAAATATGCATTGTATGCTTAGTGAACACTGTCGGAAAGACGCAAATGACGCACCTCCATTCACTGACGCTCCGTGACTATCACTGCCAATAGACGATCGATCATATCCTCCAAAATGCAGATTTTATCCTTTAGAATCAGAATAGATGAATAAAAGACCCGAGACTTCATCACACGTGAATTTTTTTTTCAACATTTGGTGTATTTCTGCTTCAATTTGTGCAAAACTATGGCCCGCATCGCTTCCGCGTTATGGAGGAAATGCACGTCTTCTTCGTGTGTTTCTCGCGTGTTTTCACATGCTTCCTGAAAACTTTGAAAAAAAAGGTTGAGCTTGAATCGAAGCTCTGGGTGTCTGCCAACTAGTGGTGAAGAGTACAAATGAGATTTTACACTGTACTCGCGTCTATCGTCTGTTTCATTCAGTAATGACGCTTGTCGCAATATTGCGACATGGGCGGTTAGAGGGTTAACTCTTCACACCTTCATAAAAATGGTGTTTTCGTATCTAACAGTAAACACAAGCCATCACAATAATAAGCACACAATGTGCCAACAACACACTGATGGTATGAATAAAAAACACATCTGGCTTTTGCTTTCTCTGTGCACAAGGTAGACTATGTCAGTTTGAGGTTATACTTTTGTCATAGTTCTGTAAACATACAGGGATCCAAACTTCAAGTATTAGTGTTTATTTACACACATCAAAACAAACACAAGTGTGTTTTTCCAAGTCAAAACACAAAATAGCATTTCACTGAGACAAAACAAATCAGTCTACATCGAGTCGTCTCTCTCAAAGTTCTGTCTACATCACATGCAATGTCCTAGTCCAAGCCACTGGGAAAAATATATTCTGGAATGACGTATCCAGGCCTGACATGACAATATCCCCACATGTAGACTGTTTTAATTGTCTGTAAAAGGGCTATTTCTTTCTCTTCTCACTCTTCCTGCTCACTCCATTGTACATTACCTGTGGCTTATTCATAGTGCTTAGGCTGATTGCAAAGTGAACTAATTATCTAAAACAGTTTTCACATGAGAAAGTGTGCCAGAGAGTTGGCAAAATAGTGTAAATAATAGCCATTGTGCCTACAGTTGTGCAAAGTGTGTGTTACAAAATTGCAAACTGAGTGCAAAGCAGTGTTTGTGTTTTTAGTTTTGCGAACTCAGTGAGTGGTTTTGCCATTTGTGTGTAGAGTTTTGCAAAAAAAGCCATAGTTACAAAAAATGTGTTTAAGCATTCAGAAAAAACTGTAAAGGTCCTCTAAGCCAGTGGTTTTCAAAGTGGTGGCCGGGGCCCCCTGGGGGGCCGTGAGGGGGTGTCAGGGGGGCCTCAGCAAGTTGGAAGGAAAAATAAAAGCAACAAATAAATACATTTGAAAAATGTAAAATATACCTATTACTATGAGGGTTGTTATACAATTGCATTCTAATAATGTGTCGCATATCTTAACATTATATTTTCCATGATAATGACTGGGAATAATAGTGGAGTGATAGCTCTCATATAGCAGAGAGCCCCAAATACAATTTTTACACACACACTGTATGCTCCATCGCAAAGTGTTTGTGGCTAAAATAATAATTAGGTTAGCTTAATGTATTTTTACATTTGCTGTAGTATTGTCGATGGGTTTAATAACACATCACGGGGTCCTTGGCCAGAACCTAGTGGTATTTGGGGGGCCTTGTCGTGGAAAAGTTTGGGAACCCCTGCTCTAAGCGATGCTGGGTAACGTCACTTCTGTTGACTTTCAAACAAAACAGAGCGCTAGCTCTCTACTTCCTCCCCCTCCCTCCTGTGCTGCTCCCGTGCAATTGAAACTCTCCTAAACGTCTATGACACTCTCAGATTTCTAACATTGCATAGTGTGCTCTTGTTTTGAGAAATCAGATGCGACTATGTGTCATGTGATGTTGCATGAGGAAACAGATTCCCTTCAGTTGTGTGACTATCAGGTGCTGTATATTCTGAGCTCTACACAAACCACCATAGGTGGCACTAGCCTCAATAGCAATGCATGTTGCATTTAGTGTTCTTGTTGTTTCTTTATTTTGTATAATTTCTTCCTAATAAATGGGCAATCATTTCATATCATCAAAGAAATGTCTGTTTTACCAGCATGATCTATTTTATTTAGATATGTTAGATATGTTAAAGGACAATTCCGGCGCAAAATGAACCTAGGGGTTAATAACACATGTGTACCGAGTTCGACCGTTCGCTGGGATTTGTTTTCATGCTAGTCGAAGGTGACCAGTTTTATTGCAAACCGCTTATTAGCGTTTAACGCTAGCCTTCGGGGCACACGTACAGTAGAAAGAAATCGCTATTTCTATACCACTAACAAGGCTCAAAATAGCACCACACTTACACAGTAGCATAATGAGGGTCTCTGTAAACCGAAGCATTGAGAACTTTGTAAGTGTACAGGCAGTTTATTAAAAAGAAACACATTACCGTTCACGTCTGGTTCACATATACAGGCAGGCGATGTGAACTAAAATCAAAAGTAATTTGCTCAATATAGGCCTATCAGAAATAATAGCAGGGTTGCCAACTCTCACGCATCTGGCGTGACACGCTTTCAGCACCAATCTCACGCTCTCACGCACACTCAAGAAATGTCACGCCAAATCCATTCTTTTTTTTTGCAATCCGTTCATTTTTTGTTGATGACTAGACTATACCACAGCATTGTTTCTAAATGACAGGATACGAGTTTAAGGCATACATATGTCTAGACCAACAGCAGGTAGGTCTAATATCCGCCTACGCAACGTTCTCAGCGCAGTTTTCTCTGATTGTTGATTCGCTGACTATGCTATTTTAATCCGGTCCGTCCGCGACACCTTCACGGAACACGCTGCTATTTAGACATGAGGCAGACCGACATAAAGTGTGGCCGCCCATTCTTCTCTAGGAACTGCTCGCGAAGTAGCCTCACAGACATCACATAAAATAACTTTTTCTCATATTTTATAAGCCGCTTTTTGCTGCGATAAACGGTTTGCGAGAAAAATAAATAAACTTTCAAGAAATAATCATATTAGGCTACTATAGCTCTGCGCTCATTTCAATTCCTATAGGAGGAATATCTCACAAACTTTTCGTTCCACACATGACAAACCGTAAACCAGAAAAAACAGCAGACCTTACCGAACACAAAGGTGTAATGCAATCCCCTGTAAGCCGTTCTAGAGTAATCCGGTTTTGAAATGGTAGCAAATTTCTATATGGTCTCCAATTTTAGGCTTTAAGTGTCTTAAAACTGAGCTGTGCTTAAATACCTACTACATATGTGTAAATATTAAAACCAGAGGATATAGCTCATGGCTAAGAGTTTGTCGATGTAGCCATAATGATTTGTTTTCACAAAATGCTAAGCATGCATGTAGTATTTAAGTGTCTTAAAAAAAGTGTGCTTATATTGGTCAATGCATAATTTCATAACAGGCCAAATAGAAAATAAATGTTAAATGTTAAATATACTGTAGCCTAGACATAATATTAAAAATCAGATGATGTAGGATAGTGTAATGTCTGCGCACAAGACATTGTTAGCGTTCTCCTACGCAGGGCATGCTGGGATACGGGAGCGAACAATTGGGGTTTATGTCTGTATTTCTCCTTAGTTTTGAGTGTAATGTTAATCGTTACAATAGTATAGAGTTAGATAAAGTTGGATGGCTTCAGAACTCACACCAGTGGTTTGGGTCTTAAAGGAGCCACGCCACTTTTATGACACTATAGCTGTTCTGTTGACCTTTAGATTTGTTGCTACTGGGCATGAAGGGCAGGCCAATTATGAGTTCTGTCCAACATTGATGGTAGGTTTAGAAGTCAGCACATTTTAATCATACTGCAATACAAATAACCGTGATCATTTTGGTCATGATTTTTCATCAAATGTTCATACTCTCTAGTGGCTGGTAGACTTTGGAATCCACCAGCCACAATGGTAGGTGGAAAAAAATATTTTAGGCTATTTCCATCCCTGATACACACTGTAAACCCCAACAGGTTCAATGAACTCAAAATATTTGATGAAGCTGATTACCTCAAAATATTTAGCTATGTTAAAAAATATTTTAAGTAATTTCTACTTAAAATGAGACTTTTTTAATGCTCAAAATCTTTAAGGGCAAGGATAAAATTAAAAAGAATAATGTGAGAAATAGATGTTTTAAGTTATTGTTACATTGGTCAGACAAGCTCTTAAGACTCCAAATCTTTGAGAAAATGAACAACATTAAAACAAATAATTTCAACAAACAAACATTTTAAGTAATTACTACTCTAAACTAGAAGTTATTCACACTCATTTTTTTAGGAAGTTGATGAACTGAAACATAATAATTTGACAAACAAACATTTTAAGTAATCACTACTTAAATCGTTGATAAGTTCAATGAACCTGATCATTTTAAAACCATTGTTAAAACTAACAAAATTGACACTGGAAATGGAGTTGATGTTTTTAAGTTATCACTCCTAATAATATATTCATGTTATCACCATGACTCATTCAGTTTCTCAGACCTAAACATTGTCACTTCAGTCTCTTATATTTTTAAGTTGACTTCACTCTATTGAAACTCATTTTTTGACTGTGGTTTACTAAATACTTTACCTCAAAATCAAAAATATTGTATTTGTATGATTCAAATAAAAAACTACTCAAAAGACAATTTCAGATTCCATTTATTTTACCACAAATGCAGATTCCATTTATTTTACCACTTCAACAAAGGTAATAATACTCAAATAACAAAATAATAGGCCAACATAAATAAAAGCGAAAAGCTCCATTGCTTGCTTGAGTATTAACATGCTGGCAATACCAACCATGAGATTTGGAAAACAGAGTGCTACTCATCCATCATCAGCAATTTATTTTCAAGGCTAAGCAGCAGTCTAGGAGGTAACCGCTTCAGGTCTTCCAAACCCATTATAATTTTTTGAATGAAATTAAATGTGTGGACAATTGCTTTGGATAATCGAGATGAAGTGCATAAATTAAGCCAAATAGCAAAATTAACGTCTCTGTCAACTCTGCTGTATCACACACAACAATATCTCCATCAAGAACTATAGAATGGATAGCAGGATCAAACTTCACAAGGGAGTCTGTATCACCTGAGACAGTGAGAATAGCTACAGCTGCATCCGAGAAGTCTGGCAGGTCAATTTCTTCTGCCTGAAGAACATCACAGTAATTAGTTAATGAGTAGAGTAGTCAATGAAAAACACTACGTGTGTATTTAATATAATATGAAATACCAGTGAATGAAAAGTTCAGGTAAAATTCCCAAATATGACATTCTTGGTGAATTACTGTAGTATGATTTAATTGCTATTCTGGTGGCTAGGAAGATGGTTGTGGTTGTTGTCTTTTGGCTGCAAGGTAGTATCAGAGAGGGCTGAATAGAAATAGAGATATATAGAGAAGACAAAGTAAAAAAAGAAGAAAGAGTGAAAGAGGACACACAATTTAATCAAAAACTTACATTCCAGGTCTTAAAAAATCCATCTTCCCACAGGAAGATAGGAATGGGCCTGCAGAGTAATTTTCCTTCTGCTGTTGACATTGACATCTTCCTAGAAAGACAGAGGGATTGTGGGGTAATGGGAAGACAAATCAGCAGAATATTAATCCTATGCATATATTAAATAAGACTATAGTACAGGTGACAGGTAAATACAAGATTAACTCCTTCACACTCCTGATATGCAACCTCCTGCTCTGTCTTTTTATGAAATCGTGAGAGATGAATGTTCAGTGCATTAATAGACTGGAATGAGCAAATCCATGAGTGGTGTATGCATGGTAATGGGCTGACCCTTGAAAACTGACTGATTTAACTAATAATGGCAAAGTAACTGAGTCTGTGTCTCAACCCTAGCCTTTGTTGGAGAGAAGCAAAGGGATAACATTAGGCTAGGCTATTCTCATTGGTAAATAAATGCTTACAAAATATCACTATAACTTATAATAATATAGGCTACACGTTGTGACACTAGTAAATGGAGGACAAGTAAGTTATCACTTACCATGATGTGATGGTGGTTCCCTGCACAGAACTGAAAACATGTCACACAGCCATCTGGTCCTGAGGGGAAAAATAATATGAACAGTATTATTTCACTTTTTTGAACAAAAGTCAGTCAGACAGTCTCTTCATCTCTCTGTATAGGCAGGCCTATCAGAGTCAGACGTTGCCAATGATCATGCTTAGGCTATTGTCAGTAAGTTCGGAGCTACAACTTGGCTTCCTATCCGTATTAACAAAACTGGAATTGACGTATAAGACATATGCTATTGCTGCAGGGTTATTCTTCAACTATGGTACTCTTTGACCTGGTAATTTTCAGAAAATGTAACATCTTTCAGTAAAAATCTTTTTGCATGGTTTAATTATTTACTCTTTCTAGAAACTTGCCCTAAAAGTGGCTGTAAAGATTTCACTTGAATAATATATATTTTTGACATTTTATTTAAGTCTAACTGTCATTTCCAGTATAAGTATATAAGTATATATACTCTTTTGATCCCGTGAGGGAAATTTGGCCTCTGCATTTATCCCAATCCGTGAATTAGTGAAACACACTCAGTACACAGTGAACACACAGTGAGGTGAAGCACACACTAATCCCGATGCAGTGAGCTGCCTGCTACAGCCACGCTCGGGGAGCAGTGAGGGGTTAGGTGCCTTGCTCAAGGGCACTTCAGCCGTTCCTACTGGTCGGGGTTTGAACCAGCAACCCTCCAGTTACAAGTCCGAAGCCCTAACCAGTAGGCCACGACTGTCCAATCACACGTTTCCAAAACACAACAAAACGTGTGTTTTCAAGCAAAAATAACATCTACTGTTCCAAATGTATTTTATTAAATATTACACATATCAGCTAGTCTGGCTAACGTCAGACCTCATCTTATTGAGATGGAGTCTGGGAACTAGGCATTCATTTTCTCGTATTTCAAACGTGGTTTACGAATGCCCAGAGCCGTTTATTGGGCGCTACGAATGTCTATCAAATGCGTCTGTACGTAGCTCATAACGGCTTCGGTATGTCGTCATCGTCTTGCTGCCCTCCCTCCGTTCTGTGATTGGTCCCCTAACCGAGGCAAACATTTGCTCCATGGTATCCAGGCTGCCTTAACCTGACTCTCGCCAGATGAATTTTGTTCCGCTTAGCTAGCTTCACTCACATCCATCTGGGACCTCTTCCATTTAGAGTGATTTCAGCACGAGATTGTATGGTTGAGCCAATCAGGACGCAGGGCGGGAGTTTCATAGATGTGACATAGCGTAGAAGCGACTGTGAGACTGTTATCAGCGTCACGGGTTGGCTTTGATGTGAGTGGTTGAAGTAGCACGTCAATAGATGACGGACAAGTGGCTTATTCAATCATATGCAAGCATTTTTTGAATAGGCCCAGCCTTCTGAAACACCATTCCAATGGATAGGTTCCAGATGGATGAGTGGAGCTAGGCGGAACGAAATTCATCTGGCGAGAGTCAGGTTAAGGCTGCCTAGCAGCGTGAATAAAATCGTGCGCGTAAGGCATCATGGGAAAACCCAGGCTACATATCAGCCAAAATATTAAATGTATTAATTTTTAGTATGTAGTATTATTTTTACATGTTTAACTTAAAATATGTGTTGTGATGGAAATGGCAAAGTGTGGTGGAGATGACAATGACATACATAGACAAATTTAAGATTTAAAAGCATTACTGTAAGACTTAAAACAAAAAATGTGTCCCTGCCATATGTTATGTAATTATGATGTTTTTTATACTAGATTCTTTAGTAGGCCTACTATGAAGCAAATAAACTGTGTTTTTAGGGCAATGTCATTTCCACCACGTCACCATGTCATTTCCACCACCAAAAACAAAAAAGTAGTAAATATTATTTAGTTTTTCTTATTTCTTCCAAGGACAAGAAAAGTATCATAGTTGAAGAATTACCTGCAGTGTTACTTTGCATTACATCTAGCAGCTAATGCGAACCATATATCTTATGGCAGCGGTAGGGTAGGCTGCTAATAAAATGTTTAAAAGTGAGCTGCCTGTTATTGCGTGTCATGTGTTTGATTTCCAACTTATGAAACGTTGCTTTGGTGTCTAACCTGCGCGACCAAAGTAGGCCACACCAGAAACGGTTGATAAAGGATCTTTGGTAATGCTAAACCATACTGTTTGTCACTAAAGTAGTAGTGCAACAACAGGCTGGCTGGCTGACAGCTCAGACAACAAACTTTAGTTAACTCGCTAAAACATGCAGCTAGCCCGCAAAAGGTCTCTCTTGCATAGCTACACTTTAGCTGAGGTCTGCCCGCTGGAAGACGGTACACAAATAAATAAACAAAGTACACCTACATTAAGGCGCGTTCTTACCTTTGCAGTCTAATGATGATTGATGGATCATTTCACTGATTGCTTGCAGCTTGCCTGCCTACATCCGGGTGCGCAGCAGTCCTTGTAAACAATTAGTCTTAGGCCTACGATGTCAAAGTGTATCAATTTACAACTGCCACAATCGATCGTAGACTAGTTCATTCACCATTCATTGGGATTTTGTGTAGGTTATTAGGTTATGTGCCATGTGTAGGTTTGTGTAGGTTATTAGGTTATTTGCCATGCTGATATGAACCTAACCAATAAAGTTGCACGTCTTTATTACGTCAGACGTAATTTCAATCAACTCTTGAAAGAATTAAGTTTGGGGGTCAGTTCTACTCATATACTAAGAGCTAATCTTGTCAAAATAATCAATAACTGGGAAACTAGTTGAGTGAACTTAAAACTTTTGTGGTGCCTGAACAATATGGCAACTTTGAGTACAGCTCTGCAATTTTATTGAGTTTAGAACACTGTTGGGGAATACAGTGCATACGTACACTCATACACACATTCATAAGTCTCAATCTGTCCATTTCTTTCCACAAAACTCGCCAGAAGTCATCATTTAAGGGGTTATTTTCAATTTTTTCTACTGAGCTACTACCTTTTTTCAGGTGGGCCCTCTTCATATCTGTGCCCAGGGGCCCAGTGGCTCATAATCCTTCCATGCCACAGGGTTAAAACACTGGTCTTGTTTTCAAGTGCAATCAATAATTTAATTGTACATTTTGAAGAAACTTAAATCAGGGATTATATTGTACATAGCAAAAAAGTCAGGGGACAGACATTTTTAAAATTAGGTTTAGGGAAAAATTTAACGCACACGCACTATGACTTCACAAAATCTCACTCCAGCCAAACACCCAAAGTTGGCAACCCTGTAATAGCTCCGATGTAACATAACTTGTATAGTGTACTTACTTAGTGGATCCATCTGGTCCCACTGGTATGGATCGCCGCTGCCTGTGTGGTATTGACTACAGGTAGCTTCTAGCTCTCTCTCTCATAGCCCTTTCACGGAGCTCCCGCAGCTCTTCATTGGTATATTCCGACTCAAAAAGATAAGGACGTCCAATAAGGGTTCATCCTCGATGTCTTCAAATTCGTTCAAATAACCTGCCATCTCCTGTTGCGTTCAGTGCTTCTCTTTTGCACAGTCCTTCTGCAACAACGTTTCACCCGAGATGCACTTCACATCCCAGAGTTCTGTTTAACCAAGGCGCCTGCCTGTATGTGAACCAGACGTGAACGGTAATGTGTTTCTTTTTAATAAACTGCCTGTACACTTACAAAGTTCTCAATGCTTCGGTTTACATGTAGAGACCCTCATTATGCTACTGTGTAAGTGTGGTGCTATTTTGAGCCTTGTTAGTGGTATAGAAATAGCGATTTCTTTCTACTGTACGTGTGCCCTGAAGGCTAGTGTTAAACGCTAATAAGCGGTTTGCAATAAAACTGGTCACATTCGACTAGCATGAAAACAAATCCCAGCGAACGGTCGAACTCGAAAAGTCGCATATTTGCGACACCGCGCGGTACTGAATAAAACAGCAGTTTTCTACGAGTAGAGTGTTAAATCTCGTCTATACTCCCCTCCACTAGATGGCAGACATCCCATACTTACGCAAGCACAGCATTGCATTATGGTGTCAATGCAAAAAGTTTCGAGGAAGTGCCATTCAAGCTGTTGGGTGAAAAACCGGAGATAGTGAGCCACGGAGCTATTGAGCTGAAGCGGTGTTACTTGGTTTAGCAGTATTTTAGCAGGATTTTAGTCGAAAATGGCAAGCAAAAAGTTGACCCGTACTGAAGTGATAGGTCTCCTATTCGCCAATTCTGATTCTGAAGGAGAAAATCTGACTCCGGAAGATGATGGTCGGTCGTTTAGTGAGCGTGATAGCCACGTTGTGTCTGGCGCTGCCGGGCAAAGCGTGGAAAACGCACAAGCACAAACACATACACAAACACACAACCCTTTTCCCAACGTAGGTGGTAGAGGAAATTATACTCGAACTCGTAGTATCAGTAGGGGAACTGATGGATGTGTTGGACGTAGCGAGATGGGTGAGATTAGCGCTGGGACCAGCGTTAGTGTTCACTCGTTTTATCAAGCCGGCCACAGTGCCTCCATGCGCGGCAGTGTTCAAGCACAAAGCACACACGAGTCCAATTCTAGTGGTGATCGCAGGGGGAGACGTGGGCGAAGTGTTCGTAGAAGGGCTGGTGGGTGTCGTAGAGGCAGCATGGGTGGTCTAAATAGGGATGAATGTAGCGATAATAACCCGTTGCAAAATGGAAGGGGGGGCAGAACCACACGAAGTCGCAGTGTCTATAGGAGAGGTGGACATGGTAGAGGCAACAGGGGAAGGCAGAACAGGGCAGGAAATGATGATGATGATAATAGTAATGATGGCTGGGTTTACTTGAGAGATGAGGAAGTGTATGAGGAATGGATAAAGCCATTTGATGAGCAAGTTGGATATCGTGGTGACAGAGAGCTTAGCACTGATTCAAGGCCTATAGATTTTTTGTCCCTCTTTCTGACCGATGATTTTTGGAATCACATTACAGTGGAGACAAATAGATATGCTCATCAGTACCTAGGCTCTCATGAACTAATGCCAAGTTCACGTTTTCATGAATGGTATGATGTCACTGTCTCTGAAATGAATGCCTTCCTGTCACTCCATTTGAGCATGGGGCTGGTGCAGAAATCAGAGATTGAGGATTATTGGCCAGAATTTTGGCCCACTCATACACCTGGATTTGGGAAAGTGATGTGTAGGAACAGATTTGAAATCATCCTGTCTTTCTTCCACTTTGCCAATAACGATGACTATGTCGAGAGGGGCCAGCCAGGTTATGATAGGCTGTTCAAGGTGCGCCCAATCATTGACCTCATCATCCCACGCTTTTCAGCTGTATATGGCCCACGCAAAGAACTTTCATTGGATGAGATGACAATAGCTTTCAAGGGCAAGTCCACATTGAAATTGTACAATCCGAACAAACCGGATAAATATGGTTTCAAGGCATTTGTTTTGAGTGACGCCAAGTCAGGGTATGTTCTGGAGTGGTCCCTGTACACTGGACAGCATGGTGATGAGGCCACTGATGTAGGTGCCACCCATCTTCTAGTTCGGCAGCTGATGGCCCAGCACATAGGGAAAGGGCATGAGCTATTTATGGATAGCTACTACACGTCACCAGCTGTAGCAAATGAATTGGCCAATAATGCCACTGGCTTGTGTGGGACAGTCAGTAGCCAAAGGCGAGGTATGCCAAAGGCTATGAGAAAAACTGAGTTGCCCTTGGCCAGAGGAGATGACCCAGTGTTCATGAGGAATGGCAAAATGTTGGCATGTGCGTGGCATGACATAAAGCGTTTCCATTTGTTGTCCACTCTTCATGGGAACTCGTGTGTCCGGAAACGGATCAGATCCAAAAACACAGACGGTGGTTTTCGGAACATAAATAAACCAGTGTGTGTGGATAGGTACAATTCATTCATGGGGGGAGTAGACACAGCTGACCAGAGGATGAAAACCTACCTCTTTCCACATCGGTCAAAGAAGTGGTATAGTCGGATTGTGATGGTCAATGCCCATATAATTTACTGCAGCATGACTGCCGGTCCACACAAGACACTGAAGGGCTTTGTGCAGGATGTTATTACTTCTCTGCTTGAGGGATTCTCCAAGAGAGAGAAAAAAATACGGGGAAGGCCTTCAGCAGAGGGGGGAGAAAGGCCACTGAGGCTTACAGAACGCCACTGGCTCTGTGCTGCTGACGATCGTCCAGACTGTGCTGTTTGCTCCGATCGTAGCCGCCCTAAAGGTAGTCATCAGACACAATACAGGTGCAAACAGTGTGGGGTAGGCCTGTGTGCTGTGCCATGCAATGAGAGGTTCCACACCCTGACAAACTATAAACAGTGTCATCTGGATAGATAGACACACATTAGGGCTCTGTACACAAATCACCAGCTTTCTGTTCATGTGTGTGTGCTACTATATGCCACAGTATATAAAAAAAAAGTATAAAAAAAGTATAAAAGCAAAAACAAAAAAAGGGATGCCTACTGTTTAGATGAGTTTTGCAGTATGGTAATAGTTCTGGGAGGGGGGGGTGGGTTCTAATTATTGTTCATTGTTCGTTCTAATTATTGTTCATAGTTCGTACTTTGCTTTGCAATGAGATGTTCCAAACTCTATACTATAAATGTTTATCTGTATCTATACTATAAATGTTTATTGCCTCTGCAGCTAAAAAACGCCTACTGTTATTATCATTATCATATTATAATGATTATAATGATAATAATAATGAAAAAGAGAAGAAAAAAGACAATAAAAATGTTCTCTAATAGGGAGGGGTGGTGGTGGGTAAAAAAAAAAAAAAATTTTACATTTTGTGTTCGAGTGTTGTAGTATAGTAATAGTTCTAGTTTACATCTGTTGGCTTACAATTTACTTTTCTCCTGTTCATTTGATATGTGGACAACATAATAAATGGATGGAGGGGTTGAATCTGATGAAATAAGTTCAACTCTCTTTCAAAATATCAGGTATTTCCTGAAAATCACATAATCCAAAATGGCCGCCGCCATATGACGTCATAATATGCAAATTAGATGGGAACATTTACTCTCTCCATCAACTTTAGGTCATTCTCAATATTTGTCTCATTTACACTTTGTCTCTATCTCAAACCACTTTCCAGCCAGAGCCTTCTGAAAATTAGATATCAAAATCTAGTATTTTTAAAAATAAAACCCGGCGCCTAAAGGGTTAACCCCTAGGTTCATTTTGCGCCGGAATTGTCCTTTAAAGGGGTGCTATGTCTTTTTTTAATTATATTAATATAATGTAAATCAGTGTTTAGCAATATACCTGTTCTATTCAGTACATCTTGGCACATGGTGACAGCGACGACATTTTTGTTCCTGTCACCTTCATGATGAGGTATGAGGTGAGTGTGTGAGGTCAGGTGAGCATACCTGAGGAACAGGTGCAGGGTGGGGATGGTAAACACAACGGAATGTTCCAATGAAATCTGTTGTTCTGATCTGAACAAGGAAAGACTAAACACTATGAATGTGGTTATTCCAGATTACAGTGTTATGTCCGTTAAGAGAATATTTGAATGAAGACAATTTCTTTTTTCCAAAATGTCAGGGGTTGTCAGCACAGATGCAGAAACAGACATAAACTAGTTGCAAGCTTAAAGCTTGTAATTTTTTTTTTTTAGTGGGAGATAGTTTTCTCAGTTGCATCGGTGCATTTCTTCAATCATCATTAATGTACGCACAACAGTTTGTGCATTTCTCAACCTGCACGGCATAGTGGATTACCTGCAAAAACACATATCTTGCTCAAAATGCTTAGTTTATGTCTCAAAAGCAAAAAAATGATACCAACGAAACTGTTAGTGCACTCAAAATGACAAACTGTTCTGTCTTGTTAATATGACAGTTTACTATGTAAGTATTTTCTAATGAACAATGCACAAGGCAGCACTATTTTCTCTGTGCCATAGCTATCTCTAAACTACAAAGTTACACATTATTGTGTGTGGAGGAGTTGATTACAAGAGAGTGGATTTGTTTAAAGGTTTTTACTAGACATTGTGACAGTATAAAGTAAACAAAGGCTTTTACACATTGTGCAAAGGAAACATAACAAATGAAAACACCCCGTGTTCAGAGCTGTGGACCAATGCAAGCCAGCTTTACTGTATAAGTAAATCTTTCCATACATCCTGCCTGGTGTTCCTGTCTGTCAAGTCACATAATATGTCTAGTTCAATATTTTGCATGTAACGACACAAGTGATTAAATACAGCCTACTTATTTTATGGGATATGACTTATTCAGCATGGATCCAATAG
This sequence comes from Alosa pseudoharengus, assembly GCF_046254945.1. Lineage (NCBI taxonomy): Eukaryota > Metazoa > Chordata > Actinopteri > Clupeiformes > Clupeidae > Alosa > Alosa pseudoharengus. The sequence continues at coordinate 2,373,882 of NW_027468718.1, read as the reverse complement.
TGCATTTTGACCAACATGTCATTAGCAATTGAAAAGGCAAAAAGCGGCAGACATTTGTTCACAACCAAGTGCACTAATGTACTAAAGCATTTGCTGTTTGTTCGAAGCAATGAGAATGGCTTTTATGATGTGCACATGTGAGATGAGGATATGGAGTTTGAAGCATTTTTGAGAAGTGCAAAATCTGATCTTAGAAATGCACCAAAGCCACTAAGAAAAACTAAAAAAAGGTCAACATTGGTATAAAAGCAGTTCAGATGTCTGTCTTTAAAAACTCAATTAGTGTCTAGCTGAACGGATAATTTATTGATTTATGTTCACCTCAGCTAAATAAGGTCTTGTGTATGGATCTTAGCATCAACAACAAACAAATGCCCTGTCTTGATCAAATAGCTTCAGGCTGAACTGTACTAAACTAAAAATGGCCCCAACAAGATATTTGGCGCTGTGATGCCTTTAGGGAAATTAAACTGCTCCAACCGGTCTCCCTGAAACATGGGCGTCGCCAGGCCATTTTGGCAGAGCTTTAGCCCCGAATGTTTTAAGTGTAGCCAGGAATATCATTTTTAAAAGTAGACTGAGAAAGCCTATATTGATTTGCGATGCAGCTAAACATGGATATCTCTCTAAACCTTTCTATAGAACGCTAATAACATATTGAAGTGATGAGGTCGCAAAAGTAAAGTAAATTTCAAGAACTCAAACAATTCTTAAACGCACTCAGTTTTCATCCACACGGCCGGGAGAAAGAGCGCGCACAGGTCTTTTATGATTGTTGGCTTCTGGTGGTAGCTTGCTAATTCAGTAAAGAAAGATATATGGTTACAGATTTATGAAACATTTTGAAAAGGAAAGGATTAAGGCAATGAGGAGCAGGGATCGCAGTGGAGGATTCTGGTTGCTGTATCAGCAGATGAGGAGGACTTCAGCGTGCAACTGACGCGACTGCCTCGTCTAGGCTCACAGGTTGGTGAGGGAGAGGGCTTCATCTAGTTATTTGAACACATTGTCAGTGATTCTATGCTTTTGGTTTAGGTTTACCACGTATGAAAACAAGATTTTCCCTGGCAGACTTTTACAAAATGTGACGGCTATGTAAATAATACGAACACAAATACATGCCTGGCTCATACCCAATGCGATGACACAGACCACTGCTTCCACTCACTGTCGCCTAATGCGCTAAACTGTAAATTGAGTCGGATACATCTTGGTTTTTGTAAGAAATTATTTAATTATTATTTGTAGTTTGTCAGTAGCCATGTGCATTTCTTTTGTGAGTTAAGCTACATGTTGTCATGCAGATGTCTGGATAATAGGTGAGGTAATGTTCAGGAGTCAACCGACGGATCATGCATGTGTGTTTTAGGCATAGAGTAGATTAGATTAGATTAGATTAGATTCAACTTTATTGTCATTTAGCAGAGTACAGGTACAGAGCCAATGAAATGCAGTTGACATCCAACCAGAAGTGCAAAGAAGCATTAAGTACCAAGCAGCGGCGCCGGAACGAGTTTGAAAGTGGGGGTGCAAAAAAAAAAAAAAGCTGGTTTCGGGCTGGGTTCCCCGAGACAATTTTGAAAATTCCAGAGGCCAACTATTCACGCACGTTTTCACGTGGGATATTACGATATAAAATAGTCTAATAATAATTTTAAAAATAGTCAAAAATTGTCATTATGTTAGGTGCTGTGTAGTGATTTCGGGTGGTTTCATTCAAGCTGATTGGACTGCAAGTAGCGTCTTTTTACGCACAGAGTGATTTAGTCTAGGCTACAAGTTCTAAATGAATAATCTGCTAAAATAAACTGCGCCTGATATTGACAGACACACCAGCATAACCTGAATTTCCATTCAAGGAATTAAGGAGGTAGTCCATAGCCTACAATAACTAGATGTACCGCAGAGCGGTACAAAATATGACCGCCGCCCAGTCCAGCACATTTTTTCCACAAAAATAAATCACGCTGATATGCCTATATGATTCTAACTGTCTCACTAAATTGCATTATCCACACTCAATTCTCACTGATATCTGCTAGACAACAAGTACCAAAACATGATTAGTTCATAGATTTCACATGTAAAATTCACTTTATACAACCCCACCTCCATCTTGCCTGTTCATAATTCTGAGAAATTCTTGAATTGTGTGCATGTGTGCATGTACATGTTTATGTGTGTGTGTGTGTGTGTGTGTGTGTGTGTGTGTGTGTGTGCGTGCTTGTGTGTGTGCCTGCGTATGTGCCTGTGCATGCAAGCGTACATATGTCTACTGTGTGAGTATGTGTCATACGCATGATTACTGTGAATGTATGTGTGTGTGTTTGTATCTGTTTGTGCACATGTGCACATGAAATGGGTTAACATGACCCCTGGAGGCAAACATACGGAAAAAAATGGTCATCCTAGTCCCTACAGTTCTCAAGATATTCACAGAGAACTGTGTCTGCCCTACCCTCCTTTCGGGGGGTCCAGTCCAGCGGGGGGGCTACAGATCAAAACGAAAAACGGCGGTTCCATGCTATCCATGTGGGGTTACATGCCCACCAAGTTTTGTGTACCCCGGTCTTTCAGTGTCCCGGGAATCCTTGTTGGTGTACGTCACTAAATGTACACATACATTATTTTATTGTAAGGCCCCCCATGAACGAAAGTACACAAAACGTGGCATGCATTCGGAGGGTGTCATAATGATCCTACACTTTTAATTTCGTGCAGTTTTGACCTTGTCAGCCAGAGATATTGTGATGAAAACACCTAATTTTTTGCTTTTTAATTTTTAACTAGGTGGCGCTATACATGAAATAAGTGGTAATGGCATGGGTTGACATGCCCCCTTAAGACCAAGACACATAAAAAAGTTGGACCTCCTAGGCCCTACGGTTCTCGAGATATTCACAGAAAACTGTCTCCGGCCACCTACAGGCCAGTTGGTGTATAGTAACATAAATGAATTTATTGTGTGGCCCCCCATGAACGGAATTCCACGAAACTTGGCGTGCATACAGAGGGTGTCATAATGATCCTACACTTCCAATTTCGTGCAGTTTTGACTATGTTAGGTCACAGATACCTGCGATTACAACACCTCATTTTTACTTTTTTGTGTTTAACTAGGTGGCGCTATACATGAAATGAGTGGTTATGAAATGGGTTGACATGGCCCCTTGAGATCAACATACAAAAAAAAATGGTCCTCCTAAACCCTACGGTTCTCGAGATATTCACAGAAAACTGTGTCTGCCCTACCCTCCTTTCGGGGGTCCAGTCCAGCGGGGGGGCTACAGATCAAAACGAAAAACGATGGTTCCATGCTATCCATGTGGGGTTACATGCCCACCAAGTTTCGTGTACCCTGGTCTTTCAGTGTCCCGGGAATCATTGACAGAAATTTGGGCATGCGAAAAAGAAAAAAAAAAAAAGAAAAAAAAAATTCTGACTAAACCTATATGACCGCCGCTTCGCTGCGCGGCGGTCATAATAATGATCACAATCTCCATTTTCTGTCCTGTGCACGCAGCCAAGCCTTGTCAATGACTGTGATGAAAAGATCTGCACGTAACCTACTTGCTACATTTTGAAGGTTAGCGTAAAAGGTCCCCCGGTAACCTGTCACTGTTTATCCCCGTAAGAAAACGACACGGATTATTTACCCAACTGTGCCTATTCTCCAACTTTTTACTGCATTGCCATGAACAAAGTAAAGGCAAAAAAGGTGATCTTTGTCGAACAAATTGGGATGCAATGTGAGCCTTGAATTGAATGCCATTTGCTAGGATCTCAAAACCGGATTATGAACATTCTTTGCCATAGAGAAACACACAATATAGCGTTGGATTATAAATATGCTTTGCCACAAAAACAGAGAAAAACATGAGGTAAGTCGAGCTATATGAAGTTATTATTTTGCTGTCACTTCGTCTGTTTTATAACCCAGAAGGATGTACTTGGTATCAAATGATAACTCTGTGTCTCCTCTTTCATCTGACATGCGTGGCATATCTATCCGATGACAGGTCCGCGAGTAATTCAAACTAGAGTAATGGGTGTGCAGTTGGTTTTTGTACATGACGTTATTATTTTGCAGTCACTTCGTCTGTTTTCACAAGCCAGAAGGATCGAAATACTTGGTACCAATGGATAGCCCTGTGTCTCCTCTTTCATCTGATATGCTTGCCATATCTATGCGTTCACGGGTTTGTGAGTAATTCAAACGTGAGTAATGAAGGTGAACTCAGAGACTGTAAATATGATGCAATTTGATTTAATTTCATGATTTTTTTAATCTTCATACTTTAACGTACAGACAAGTGTGTGATCTCGTTGGAAAGCCCCACTTCTTCTCTGTCACGCAATAAAGGCTTCTTGCTGCTATGAACAGTTGCGGAGCAATGTAACAGAGAAGAAAGGGTGTGTTTTTTTACGCACTTTGAGTCAATCGGCTTCGAAAGGGTTAAAATCTCACGTACCCCCTGGAGTGCCTTCACGTACCCCCATTTGGGAACCACTGCGCGATGACCGCCGTCATGCTATCCGGCAAAAGATTCTTTGGACGCCGCTATTTATGGATTTCCGGCTCCCATTGACTTACATTGAACACATGTAAACAAAACGTCAATTATGTGCTCAAACTAACGCCGCTGACTTATGAAAACCACCATTCCACTTTGATACGAAACTACATAATTGTACTACATTTATACAACAAAAATCACAGAATTTGGATCAAGTAATGTGGAGAAATCTTATGCAAAGTGTCAACCCCTAACAATGTACCCATTGCCCAAATTTATGGTCGACTAATGTTGCATGTAACATTTATTCGAGGGCACATCTATTCCCAGAACTATAATGGGTGTTAAATATTCCACAACCACTAGATGGCAGCATGACACAGCACATAAAATACACCTACGTGTCGCTGCGACCTGAAGGATGGCGTGGTTGAATATCCACTTCTCCTGCACTTCGGGTCTAATAGTGGGTGAATTGTATGACCACCAGATGACGCCATTTCACTGCACCTCGGGCCTAATAGCTGCTGTAACTTCGTTTAAGTAATAAGCCTCGAGGAGCCGACGGTTACACTTGTTTTAGGGGCGTTGTTAGCCACGCTGCGCAAGCCTGGTAGGCTACAGGAGAAGCCCATAGGCTACAGTCGCGTGTGTTTGTGGTGATTTATTCCATGTATTAACAAAATAATAATGTAACATTAAAGAAATAGCCTACATAGATAAAAAAAACTAAATAATTACACCAAAAAAGTAAAGAAGCTTTATCATTGATATATAAGCTTACTGAAAATCAAATATAGGCCTAGCCTACAATTGTGTTCCACAGACAATATGTCCTACAGATAATAACAACAGTAAGAACATAGGCTAACCTAAGTCATGACGACACGAGGGCTTAAGTCTCATGTTGGCCTATGACTACGTAGCCTAGGCTACCAGGCACGTCTGGGTCTGCGACAGTGAAATAGCTCCAATATGAATTGTGTCGCCAATAAATATATGCTAACATGAATCTCATCAGTCACCTATAGATAAGGGTTAGGCTATAACATATGTAGGCTATAATGTAAAAATAGGGTCATATCATATAATGTTGACTTATTAAGATGGGGGAGAGAGCTGGACATATTACACTGAACTAACTGTTTATTGTTGAAAATCAATCAAAAGTTTGTAGTTGATCCGGATCCGGATCCACAATTGGGACCTTGTTAGGGCCCGAGCACCGAAGGGCGCAAGGCCCTATTGTTTTTGTAAGGATTATTATTATTATTAGGGCCCGAGCACCGAAGGGCGCAAGGCCCTATTGTTTTTGTAAGGATTATTATTATTATTATTATTATTATTATTATTATTATTATTATTATTATTATTATTTTTAGGGCCCGAGCACCGAAGGGCGCAAGGCCCTATTGTTTTTGTAAGGATTATTATTATTATTAGGGCCCGAGCACCGAAGGGCGCAAGGCCCTATTGTTTTTGTAAGGATTATTAGGGCCCGAGCACCGAAGGGCGCAAGGCCCTATTGTTTTTGTAAGGATTATTATTATTAGGGCCCGAGCACCGAAGGGCGCAAGGCCCTATTGTTTTTGTAAGGATTATTATTATTATTATTATTATTATTATTATTATTATTATTATTAGGGCCCGAGCACCGAAGGGCGCAAGGCCCTATTGTTTTTGTAAGGATTATTATTATTATTATTATATTAACTTTGTCTCAGAGCGTTTTCCTTTTTTGAGGTGGTTAACATGGTCGAAAACTCTTGAAATTTGGCACACATATCAGGTGTCACGCAAAGCAGTTAGGTACAAGAGCTTGGCCCTGGGCGTGGCCCAGGGACTCAGTAGCGCCCCCTTAGGTGATTGAGGCAGTGGTTGGCACATACTTTCAGCTAGCGGCATTAAATTCGGTAGGTGTGTGTATCTCCCCAAGATGAACAACTTTCGTATGTACAATGCATTAGCCACGCCCAACAGGAAGTGAGGTATTTGGGATTTTGTGCGGACTAAAATGTGATGAATTGTGATGCCAGAAGACGTTCTTCCCATCGGTGAAAACGCATGAAATTTGGCACACACGTCAAGAGGTACCATGAATACACAGGGGAAAAGCCTTGGCACTGGGCTTGGCCCAGGAACTCCATAGCGCCCCCTTATGTCACTGTGACTTGTGGTTGGCATATAGTTTTAGATTCACACACCAAATTTGGTGGGTGTGTGTAACTCCCAAAAACAATCAACTTTTGTATTAACATGCCATTAGCCACGCCCACAGGAAGTGAGGTAATTGGGATTTTGTGCATTGTGGACATGATCAATTTTAACGTACTCCTCCTAGACGATTGCTCCGATTCATGTCAAAGTTGGTATACATGACGCTGAGATGTTCCTGATTATAAATTGTGAAGCCTTTTTTTGATATGTTGTAATTTGACGAAATGGCAAAATTATTAATTTTACTACCCTTCCACATGAACAATAAATGTGTCATAATTCACCATGCATGGCTTGAAATGTTTTAAATTTCACAGGTCATTAAAGGCCATGTTAATGATAATATTCACATGCCCATAATGCATGTTTGGCATAGCGCCACCACCTGGCAACAGAAAGAATGGCAATTACACTGATGTCACATGATGAATTTTAACATACTCCTCCTAGACGGTTTGTCAGATTCATGTGAAATTTGGCAAATATGATGCCAAGATGTTGCTGATGTTAAATTGTGAAGGGATTTTTGATATGTTATATATTTGATATGATTTTAATATCTCACCACATAAAGAGTAAAATGTGTCATAAATCACAGTGCATTGAATGAATGGTCTGAAACTTCTCAGGTTAATAGATATAATGATTATGATGATATCCAGACACCCAATGGGCCTGCCTGGCATAGCGCCACCACCTGGCCAAGCAGGAAATGTGCCAGAAATGGACAATGCCTTAAGTGATTGATCTGAAACTTTATAAAATATCAGATATCATTATTGTGATGATATTCACATTCGTAATTCACAGGCCTAGCATAGCGCCACCATCTGGCCAAGCAGGAAATGTGCCAGAAATGTATGCCTTGAATAAATGGTCTGAAACTTCTCATGTTAATATATATTATGATTATGATGATATCCAGACACCCAATGGGCCTGCCTGACATAGCGCCACCACCTGGTCAAGCAGGAAATGTGCCAGAAATGGACAATGCCTTAAGTGATTGATCTGAAAGTTTACAAAAAAGTTGGATATCATTATTGTGATGATATTCACATGTGTAATTTCCATGCCTAACATAGCGCCACCATCTGGCCATCCAAAAAGTGTATCAGAAATGTTCTTTGCTTAAAATGAATGGTCTGAAATTTCTCAGGTTAATATATATTATGATTATGATGACAACCAATGGGCCTGCCTTGCATTGCGCCCCCACCTGGCCAAGCAAGTACATGTGGCAGAAAATAAAATACAAAAACAAATAGCACATGCATCAAATATGTACATTTCACAAACGCACCACGTCGGTGCTTTGTTGGATTCCGACATGTCACGGGTTGCGGCCCGCAGGTGCTCGGGCCCGCCATTGCCGCTTGCGGCTATATTTAGGGCCCGAGCACCCGAAGGGCGCAAGGCCCTATTGTTTTTGTAAGGATTATTATTATTATTATTATTGTTATTCCACTTTTTTGCTTTCCTGTTTTTGAGGTGGTTAACATGGTCGAAACCTCTTGAAATTTGGCACACACGTCAGGTGTCATGCATCGCAGTTAGGTACAAGAGCTTGACCCCGGGCGTGGCCCAGGGACTCGCTAGCGCCCCCTTAGGTGACTGATCCCGTGGTTGGCAAATATTTTGAGGTGGTTAACATAATCGAAAACGCATGAAATTTAGCACACACATCAAGTGGTACAGTGAATAGACAGGGATAAAAGCTTGGCACCGGGCGTTGCCCAGGAACTCCATAGCGCCCCCTTACGTCACAGTGACTTGTGGTTGGCATATAGTTTTAGATACACACACCAAATTTGGTGGGTGTATGTAACTCCCAAAAACAAACAACTTTTGTATTAACATGCCATTAGCCACGCCCACAGGAAGTGAGGTAATTGAGATTTTGTGCGTTGTGGACATGATCAATTTTAACGTACTCCTCCTAGACGGTTGATCCGATTCATGTCAAAGTTGGTATACATGATGCCGAGATGTTCCTGATTATAAATTGTGAAGTTTTTTTCCGATATGTTGTAATTTGACGAAATGGCAAAATTATTAATTTTAATACCCTTCCACATAAACAATAAATGTGTCATAATTCACCATGCATGGCTTGAAATATTTTAAATTTCACAGGTCATTGAAGACCATGTTAATGATAATATTCACATGCCCATAATGCATGTTTGGCATAGCGCCACCAACTGGCAACAGAAAGAATGACAATTATACTAATGTCACATGATCAATTTGAACATACTCCTCCTAGACGGTTTGCCAGATTCATTTGAAATTTGGCAAACATTATGCCAAGATGTCGCTGATGTTAAATTGTGAATGGATTTTTGAATGTTGTAATATATTTGATATGATTTTAATATCTCACCACATAAACAGGAAATGTGTCATAAATCACAGTGCATTGAATGAATGGTCTGAAACTTCTCAGGTTAATAGATATCATGATTATGATGATATCCAGACACCCAATGGGCCTGCCTGGCATAGCGCCACCACCTGGCCAAGCAGGAAATGTGCCAGAAATGCTCTATGCTTTGAATAAATGGTCTGAAACTTCTCATGTTAATAGATATTATGATTATGATGATATCCAGACACCCAATGGGCCTGCCTGGCATAGCGCCACCACCTGGCCAAGCAGGATATGTGCCAGAAATGGAAAATGCCTTAAGTGATTGATCTGAAACTTTATAAAATATTGGATATCATTATTGTGATGATATTCACATGCGTAATTCACAGGCCTAGCATAGCGCCACCTTCTGGCCAAGCAGGAAATGTGCCAGAAATGCTCTATGCTTTGAATAAATGGTCTGAAACTTCTCAGGTTAATAGATATTATGATTATGATGATATCCAGACACCCAATGGGCCTGCCTGGCATAGCGCCACCACCTGGTCAAGCAGGAAATGTGCCAGAAATGGACAATGCCTTAAGTGATTGATCTGAAAGTGTACAAACATTTTGGATATCATTATTGTGATGATATTCACATGTGTAATTTCAATGCCTAACATAGCGCCACCATCTGGCCAACCAAAAAGTGTATCAGAAATGTTCTTTGCTTAAAATGAATGGTCTGAAATTTCTCAGGTTAATATATATTATGATTATGATGACACCCAATGGGCCTGCCTTGCATTGCGCCCCCACCTGGCCAAGCAAGTACATGTGGCAGAAAATAAAATACAAAAACAAGTATCACACGCATCAAATATGTACATTTCACAAACGCACCACGTCGGTGCTTTGTTGGATTCCGCAGGTGCTCGGGCCCGCCATTGCCGCTTGCGGCTATATTTATTATTTATTATTGTTATTCTACTTTTTTGCTTTCCTGTTTTTGAGGGAGTTAACATGGTCGAAAATTCTTGAAATTTGGCACACACGTCAGGTGTCACGCAACGCAGTTAGGTACAAGAGCTTGACCCCGGGCGTGGCCCAGGGACTCGCTAGCGCCCCCTTAGGTGACTGATCCCGTGTTTGGCAAATATTTTCAGGTGGTTAACGTAATCGAAAAGTCTTGAAATTTGGCACACACATCAGGTGTCACACAAAGCAGCTAGGTAAAAAAGCTTGGCCCCGCGCATGGCCCAGAGACTCGCTAGCGCCCCCTTACGCCCCCTTAGATGACTGATCCCGTGGTGGGCATATACTTTCAGCTACACACACCAAATTTGGTAGGTGTTTGTATCTCCCCAAGATGAACAACTTTCGAATGTACAATGCATTAGCCACGCCCAACAGGAAGTGAGGTATTTGGGATTTTGTGCAGACTAATATGTGATGAAATATGTGATGAATCATGATGCCAAAGGAGGTGCTTCCCATGGGTGAAAACGCATGAAATTTGGCACACACATCAAGTGATACAGTGAATAGACAGGGATAAAAGCTTGGCACCGGGCGTTGCCCAGGAACTCCATAGCGCCCCCTTATGTCACTGTGACTTGTGGTTGGCATATAGTTTTAGATACACACACCAAATTTGGTGGGTGTATGTAACTTCCAAAAACAAACAACTTTTGTATTAACATGCCATTAGCCACGCCCACAGGAAGTGAGGTAATTGAGATTTTGTGCATTGTGGACATGATCAATTTTAACGTACTCCTCCTAGACGGTTGATCCGATTCATGTCAAAGTTGGTATACATGACGCCGAGATGTTCCTGATTATAAATTGTGAAGCCTTTTTTTGATATGTTGTAATTTGACGAAATGGCGAAATTATTAATTTTAATACCCTTCCACATAAGCAATAAATGTGTCATAATTCACCATGCATGGCTTGAAATGTTTTAAATTTCACAGGTCATTGAAGACCATGTTAATGATAATATTTACATGCCCATAATTCATGTTTAGCATAGCGCCACCAACTGGCAACAGAAAGAATGACAATTACACTGATGTCACATGATCAATTTTAACATACTGCTCCTAGACGGTTTGTCAGATTCATGTGAAATTTGGCAAACATTATGCCAAGATGTCGCTGATGTTAAATTGTGAAGGGATTTTTGATATGTTATATATTTGATATGATTTTAATATCTCACCACATGAAGAGGAAATGTGTCATAAATCACAGTTCATTGAATGAATGGTCTGAAACTTCTCAGGTTAATAGATATCATGATTATGATGATATTCAGACACCCAATGGGCCTGCCTGGCATAGCGCCACCACCTGGCCAAGCAGGAAATGTGTCAGTAATGCTCTATGCTTTAAATAAATGGTCTGAAACTTCTCAGGTTAATAGATATTATGATTATGATGATATCCAGACACCCAATGGGCCTGCCTGGCATAGCGCCACCACCTGGTCAAGCAGGAAATGTGCCAGAAATGGACAATGCCTTAAGTGATTGATCTGAAAGTTTACACAAATTTTGGATATCATTATTGTGATGATATTCACATGTCTAATTTCCATGTCTAACATAGCGCCACCATCTGGCCAACCAAAAAGTGTATCAGAAATGTTCTTTGCTTAAAATGAATGGTCTGAAATTTCTCAGGTTAATATATATTATGATTATGATGACACCCAATGGGCCTGCCTTGCATTGCGCCCCCACCTGGCCAAGCAAGTACATGTGGCAGAAAATAAAATACAAAAACAAATAGCACATGCATCAAATATGTACATTTCACAAATGAACCACGTCGGTGCTTTGTTGGATTCCGACATGTCACGGGTTGCGGCCCGCAGGTGCTCGGGCCCGCCATCGCCGCTTGCGGCTATATTTAGGGCCCGAGCACCGAAGGGCGCAAGGCCCTATTGTTTTTGTAAGGATTATTATTATTATTATTATTATTATTATTATTATTATTATTGTTATTCCACTTTTTTGCTTTCCTGTTTTTGAGGTGGTTAACATGGTCGAAACCTCTTGAAATTTGGCACACACGTCAGGTGTCATGCATCGCAGTTAGGTACAAGAGCTTGACCCCGGGCGTGGCCCAGGGACTCGCTAGCGCCCCCTTAGGTGACTGATCCCGTGGTTGGCAAATATTTTGAGGTGGTTAACATAATCGAAAACGCATGAAATTTAGCACACACATCAAGTGGTACAGTGAATAGACAGGGATAAAAGCTTGGCACCGGGCGTTGCCCAGGAACTCCATAGCGCCCCCTTACGTCACAGTGACTTGTGGTTGGCATATAGTTTTAGATACACACACCAAATTTGGTAGGTGTCTGTATCTCCCCAAGATGAACAACTTTCCTATGCACAATGCATTAGCCACGCCCAACAGGAAGTGAGGTATTTGGAATTTTTTGCAGACTAATATGTCATGAAATATGTGCTGAATTGTGATCCCAAAAAAGATGCTTCCCATGGGTGAAAACGCATGAAATTTGGCACAGACATCAAGTGGTACAGTGCATAGACAGGGACAAAAGCTTGGCACCGGGCGTTGCCCAGGAACTCCATAGCGCCCCCTTATGTCACTGTGACTTGTGGTTGGCATATAGTTTTAGATACACACACCAAATTTGGGGGGTGTATGTAACTCCCAAAAACAAACAACTTTTGTATTAACATGCCATTAGCCACACCCACAGGAAGTGAGGTAATTGAGAATTTGTGCGTTGTGGACATGATCAATTTTAACATACTCCTCCTAGACGGTTGATCTGATTCATGTCAAAGTTGGTATACGTGACGCTGAGATGTTCCTGATTCTAAATTGTGAAGCCTTTTTTTGATATGTTGTAATTTGACAAAATGGCGGAATTGTTAATTTTAATACCGTTCCACACAAACAATAAATGTGTCTTAATTCACCATGCATGGCTTGAAATTTTTAAATTTCACAGGTCTTTGAATACCATGGGAGTGATGATATTCACATGCCCATAATGCATATTTTGCATAGCGCCACCACCTGGCAACAAAAAGAATGGCAATTATACTGATTTAACATGGTCAATTTTAACATACTCCTCCTAGACGGTTTGTCAGATTCATGTGAAATTTGGCACATATGATGCCAAGATGTTGCTGATGTTAAATTGCGATGGGATTTTTGATATGTTGTAATATGTCATGATTTTAATATCTCACCACATAAACAGGAAATGTGTCATAAAGTCACAGTGCATTGAATGAATGGTCTGAAACTTCTCAGGTTAATAGATATTATGATTATGATGATAATCAGACACCCACTGGGCCTGCCTGGCATAGCGCCACCACCTGGCCAAGTAGGAAATGTGCCAGAAATGGACAATGCCTTAAGTGATTGATCTGAAACTTTATAAAATATTGCATATCATTATTGTGATGATATTCACACATATAATTCACATGCCTAGCATAGCGCCACCATCTGGCCAAACAGGAAATATGCCAGAAATGCTCTATGCTTTGAATGAATGGTCTGAAACTTCTCAGGTTAATAGATATTATAATTATGATGACATCCAGAGACCCTATGGGCCTGCCTGGCATAGCGCCACCACCTGGCTAAGCAGGAAAATGTGCCAGAAATTGGTAATGCCAATATTGGTTTATCTGAAACTTTGCAAAATATTGGATATCATTATTGTGATGATATTCACATGTGTAATTCAAATGCCTAATATAGCGCCACCATCTGGCCAAAAAGTGTATCACAAATGTTCTTTGCTTAAAATGAAAAATCTGAAATTTCTCAGGTTAATTTATATTATGATTATGATGACACACAATGGGCCTGCTTTGCATTGCGCCCCCACCTGGCCAAGCAAGTAAATGTGACAGAAAATAACATGCAAAAACAAATAGCACACACATCAAATATGTACATTTTACAAATGCACCACGTCGGTGCTTTCCTGGATTCTGAAATGTCACAGGTTGCGGCCCGCAGGTGCTGGGCCCGCCATTGCCGCTTGCGGCTATATTTATTAGGGCCCGAGCACCGAAGGGCGCAAGGCCCTATTGTTTTTGTAAGGATTATTATTATTATTATTACGAGTGTTTTAACTTTGTCTCAGAGCATTTTCCTTTTTTGAGGTGGTTAACATGGGTGAAAAGTCTTGAAATTTGGCACACACATCAGGTGTCACGCAAAGCAGTTAGGTACAAGAGCTTGGCCCCGGGCGTGGCCCAGGGACTCAGTAGCGCCCCCTTAGGTGATTGCGGCAGTGGTTGGCACACACTTTCAGCTAGACGCATCAAATTTGGTAGGTGTGTGTATCTCCCCAAGATGAACAACTTTCGTATGTACAATGCATTAGCCACGCCCAACAGGAAGTGAGGTATTTGGGATTTTGTGCGGACTAAAATGTGATGAATTGTGATGCCAAAAGAGGTGCTTCCCATCGGTGAAAACGCATGAAATTTGGCACACACGTCAAGAGGTACAATGAATACACAGGGGAAAAGCCTTGACACCGGGCGTTGCCCAGGAACTCCATAGCGCCCCCTTATGTCACTGTGATTCTGGTGGGCATATAGTTTTAGATACACACACCAAATTTGGTGGGTGTATGTAACTCCCAAAAACAATCCACTTTTGTATTATCATGCCATTAGCCACGCCCACAGGAAGTGAGGTAATTGGGATTTTGTGCATTGTGGACATGATCCATTTTAACGTACTCCTCCTAGATGGTTGATCCGATTCATGTGAAAGTTGGTATACATGATGCCAATATGCTCCTGATTCTAAATTGTGAAGCTTTTTTTGATATGTTGTAATTTGACGAAATGGCAAAACTATGAATTTTAATACCCTTCCACATAAACAATAAATGTGTCTTAATTCACCATGCATGGCTTGAAATGTTTTAAATTTCACAGGTCTTTGAATACCATGGGAGTGATGATATTCACATGCCCTTAATGCATATTTGGCATAGCGCCACCACCTGGCAACAGAAAGAATGGCAATTACAGTGATGTAACATGATCAATTTTAACATACTCCTCCTAGACGGTTTGTCAGATTCATGTTAAATTTGGCAAATAAGTTGCCAAGATGTTGCTGATGTTAAATTGTGAAGGGATTTTTTATATGTTGTAATATGTCATGATTTTAATATCTCACCATATAAACAGGAAATGTGTCATAAAGTCACAGTGCATTGAATGAATGGCCTGAAACTTCTCAGGTTAATAGATATTATGATTATGATGATATTCAGACACCCAATGGGCATGCCTGGCATAGCGCCACCACCTGGCCAAGCAGGAAATGTGCCAGAAATGGACAATGCCTTAAGTGATTGATCTGAAACTTTATAAAATATCAGAAATCATTATTGTGATGAAATTCACATTCGTAATTCACAGGCCTAGCATAGCGCCACCATCTGGCCAAGCAGGAAATGTGCCAGAAATGCTCTATGCTTTGAATAAATGGTCTGAAACTTCTCATGTTAGTAAATATTATAATTATGATGATATCCAGACACCCAATGGGCCTGCCTGGTATAGCGCCACCACCTGGTCAAGCAGGAAATGTGCCAGGAAATGGACAATGCCTTAAGTGATTGATCTGAACGTTTACAAAAAATTTGGATATCATTATTGTGATGATATTCACATGTGTAATTTCCATGCCTAACATAGCGCCACCATCTGGCCAACCAAAAAGTGTATCAGAAATGTTCTTTGCTTAAAATGAATGGTCTGAAATTTCTCAGGTTAATATATATTATGATTATGATGCAAGGCAGGCCCACCCAATGGGCCTGCCTTGCATTGCGCCCCCACCTGACCAAGCAAGTACATGTGGCAGAAAATAAAATACAAAAACAAATAGCAGACGCATCAAATATGTACATTTCACAAACGCACCACGTCGGTGCTTTGTTGGATTCCGACATGTCACGGGTTGCGGCCCGCAGGTGCTCGGGCCCGCCATTGCCGCTTCCGGCTATATTTATTATTATATTAACTTTGTCTCAGAGCGTTTTCCTTTTTTGAGGTGGTTAAGATGGGTGAAAAGTCTTGAAATTTGGCACACACATCAGGTGTCACGCAAAGCAGTTAGGTACAAGAGCTTGGCCCCGGGCGTGGCCCAGGGACTCAGTAGCGCCCCCTTAGGTGATTGAGGCAGTGGTTGGCACATACTTTTAGCTAGACGCATCAAATTTGGTAGGTGTCTGTATCTCCCCAAGATGAACAACTTTCGTATGTACAATGCATTAGCCACGCCCAACAGGAAGTGAGGTATTTGGGATTTTGTGCAGACTAATATGTGATGAAATATGTGATGAAACATGATGCCAAAAGAGGTGCTTCCCATGGGTGAAAACGCATGAAATTTGGCACACACATCAACTGGTAGAGTGAATAGACAGGGATAAAAGATTGGCACCGGGCGTTGCCCAGAAACTCCATAGCGCCCCCTTATGTCACTGTGACTTGTGGTTGGCATATAGTTTTAGATACACACACCAAATTTGGTGGGTGTATGTAACTCCCAAAAACAATCAACTTTTGTATTAACATGCCATTAGCCACGCCCACAGGAAGTGAGGTAATTGAGATTTTGTGCGTTGTGGACATGATCAATTTTAACGTACTCCTCCTAGACGATTGATCCGATTCATGTCAAAGTTGGTATACATGACGCCGAGATGTTCCTGATTATAAATTGTGAAGCTTTTTTTGATATGTTGTAATTTGACGAAATGGCGAAATTATTAATTTTAATACCCTTCCACATAAACAATAAATGTGTCATAACTCACCATGCATGGCTTGAAATGTTTTATATTTCACACGTCATTGAAGACCATGTTAATGATAATATTCACATGCCCATAATGCATGTTTGGCATAGCGCCACCAACTGGCAACAGAAAGAATGACAATTACACTGATGTCACATGATCAATTTTAACATACTCCTCCTAGACGGTTTGTCAGATTCATGTGAAATTTGGCAAACATTATGCCAAGATGTCGCTGATGTTAAATTGTGAAGGGATTTTTGATATGTTATATATTTGATATGATTTTAATATCTCACCACATAAAGAGGAAATGTGTCAGAAATCACAGTGCATTGAATGAATGGTCTGAAACTTCTCAGGTTAATAGATATCATTATTATGATGATATCCAGACACCCAATGGGCCTGCCTGGCATAGCGCCACCACCTGGCCAAGCAGGAAATGTGCCAGAAATGGACAATGCCTTAAGTGATTGATCTAAAACTTTATAAAATATTGGATGTCATTATTGTGATGATATTCACATGCATAATTCACAGGCCTAGCATAGCGCCACCATCTGGCCAAGCCGGAAATGTGCCAGAAATGCTCTATGCTTTCAATAAATGGTCTGAAACTTCTCAGGTTAACAGATATTATGATTATGATGATATCCAGACACCCAATGGGCCTGCCTGGCATAGCGCCACCACCTGGTCAAGCAGGAAATGTGCCAGAAATGGACAATGTGATTGATTTGAAAGTTTACACAAATTTTGGATATCATTATTGTGATGATATTCACATGTCTAATTTCCATGTCTAACATAGCGCCACCATCTGGCCAACCAAAAAGTGTATCAGAAATGTTCTTTGCTCAAAATGAATGGTCTGAAATTTCTCAGGTTAATATATATTATGATTATGATGACACCCAATGGGCCTGCCTTGCATTGCACCCCCACCTGGCCAAGCAAGTAAATGTGCCAGAAAATAAAAAACTAAAACAAATAGCACACGCATCAAATATGTACATTTCACAAACGCACCACGTCGGTGCTTTGTTGGATTCCGACATGTCACGGGTTGCGGCCCGCAGGTGCTCGGGCCCGCCATTGCCGCTTGCGGCTATATTTACAAGTTGGTCTTTCAGCTGCTAATGCAATCAGTGGCCGTCAGAAAACATGTTAGACAACTGAGGAATAAGATGCCACACATAAAATGTAGAGTCAAACAGAACCCACAAACATCAATGGGAATCAACCAAACACTGCAGGGAACCATGTTATTGTCAATCAGCCCTAAACAGACCCTGCTTATGTTTGTGCAGAGCAGAACAGATATTTGTAGATATGATGCAGGACCTGTTAAGAGAGATTGGCAGCTCAGTCTCCCTCATATTAGTCCCTACGGTGAACGATGTAATAGCATAGTGCTGCTGCTTCTGATGTGCAAGACAAGACAGGGTATATATTCATAATGTGACAGGCAGCATGTATTTATCATTATGTTACAACCTCTGCACAACTACTATTGATGTTAGAAGAACAAAACAATACATCTTCAAATGTTCATTGCTTATTACATGTGTTATAAAAACCAAATCCTTGTCTGCTTTCTGTGTTTTTGCATGCACCTGTCTACAGGGGTGTAAAGACATATTTGTTCACCATGCACTTAGGCTGTTCTGAGTTATTGTTTGTATGTTATAGTATTTGTTGATTTCCATTTATTGCCCATTTATATTGCATTCACATTATTGTTTATTATTGCTATTCTCCTTATTAATGTAGTGTCACCAACATTTAAAATAATATCAACTGACATTGTTATTCATAGCCATATTTATTCTGCTCTTATAATGTAATACAGTGCACATATTTATATTTCATTTATACTACTCTAAACCACCTTCTGAAAATCAACTGTATAGTACTGTTTCACTGCACCATATTTCTTGACCTGTCTCACCACCTGCCTATACTGTAGGCTACTTACACCACCTTACTTACAACACTTTGAAGAGCCAAAAACAAAGCTCAGCACACCTGTTCTGTGCATCAGCAAAGTTGGAGGGTTAATTTATGAACCATCACTTCTAGCTGAAACATCACTTCTAGTAGGCTACATGTGACGTGTAGGCTAGAATAGAAGTCTTTATTGTCCACTACTGGGGAAATTCATTGGCAACACTTTATTTTAATGTGTCGCTGTTACAGTGTACCTACATGTACCTAATTAGGTACAGTGGTACAACCTGTGTAATAACATGTACTATCAGGTACTGTACTATCATTGTACTTGCATTATGTATTTGTGGGTACCTACATAGGCTATAGTTGTTACATTGTAATACTGAGTGCTTTTACCAAACTTTGCCAATTTGCCTACATTTTCATCAGAGGCAAAGAGCTGACCTGAGACCTGCTGGATGGGGTAAATCTGGTCATGATAGATTTGATATACAAACCATTCTTAGCTCCAGTCAAGGCCTCATTGTCTTCAGTGTACATGTAACAGCTGTACTGCTACAACCTTGTTACTCTTTGATACAGTGGAATAAACCTATTAAGTGTACCAGTTAATTACTTACATGCACATATGACATGTATGTTGTGTCTTCGATGTCTTGGAACAGGTCTACTAATTCACATGTACTGTGTGGTGTAACAGCAGACACGTTTCAACACATCAATTACAGGATGCATGACATCATTGACAGGATGTATATAATATGTACATGTATATGTACAAGTACTTAACTGGTACACTTTATTTGAATGGGTTCATTCCACTGTATAAAAAGATTAATAAATAACACAGCTGATACATGTACTACAGTATGTAGGGTAATGGCAGACATGTTCCAAGACACCAATGACACAACATGTAATGTAATATGTAATTGTAAGTGGGCAATTCCACAGAAAATTGACTTTTTGTCACATCCATAACGCCAGTGTAAATGCCTTGGCATTTGTATGATGTGAATGTTACTATTCATTTTTTGTGCATTTTTCTCATGTACATTCTTCAGCCAGAAATAGCAAATGCTCAAATTTCATGTAATCATTCAAATCATACCATACCATCACATTTTATTGGCGTTATGGATGTTAGAAAAAACGTAATTTTCCATGGAATTGCCCAAGTACTTAGTACTTATGCCACTGTATCAAATGCAATAAGTGTGTACCAACACAGTTTGATGTAGTGAATTAGTAGACCTGTTCCAAGACATCGAAGACACAACATACATGTCATATGTAATAGGTTTATTCCACTGTATCAAAGAGTGACAAGGTTGTAGCAGCACAGCTGTTACAAGGATACAAGGAAGTTTATTGTCACATGCATATAGTTACTGGAAGTAAGAAATGCAGTGAAATTATGTCTGGTGTCAGCCTATTTGTGCATTTATGGGGGGGGGGGGAGTGCAGTAGAAGAGGGGTTTAGTAGATTAAGTGGCAAGGGCTGGCTGCATAAGAAAGGTGGGGGAGGATTGGGATTGGGGGGGGGGGCACCAACAAGGAGCACCCAAGAGCAAAAAAACATGTACACTGAAGACAATGAGGCCTTGACTGGAGCTAAGAATGGCTTGTATGTCAAATCTATCATGACCAGATGTACCCCATCCAGCAGGTCTCAGGTCAGCTCTTTGCCTCTGATGAAAATGTAGGCCAATTGGCAAAGTTTTGTAAAAGCACTCAGTATTACAATGCAACAACTAAGCTTATATGTAGGTACCCACAAATACATAATGCAAGTACAATGATAGTACCTGATAGTATATGTTGTTACACAGGTTATACCACCGTACCTAATTAGGTAGGTACACTGTGACACATTAAAATAAAGTGTTACCTATATATATATATATATGTACAATATATATATATATATATATATGTACATATATATACATACACACACACACACATTACATACATACACATATAAATGTAGCATGACAAGTGTGTTTACATACAGCAAAAACTTCTGTATTGCCCTCTCTCTCTGTATATATATATATATGTATATATATATATATATATATATATATATATATATGTGTATATATATATACATACATACACACACATTACATACATACACATATAAATGTAGCGTGACAAGTGTGTTTACATATATCTCTGTATATATATATGTATGGACATTACGGTAAAAAACTTGTTTTTCCTTACTAATATTCGTGTCATCCAGCAAACATATGGCTTAATTCTTTTGGCATTTCGTTCCTTTATAAATTGTAATGTAATATAAAGGTACGTTTTTGAATGTCATTACTCTGACATGTGAGGGATAACGGCCACCGACGTGACCTGTTATACGTGACTCATGGACAAGGGGAAATGCCATTCACTCGGCGTCACGCAGCGGCAATTTTATTTATTTTAACAATTTTAATTATATTAATATCGATATTTCTCCACATTACTTAATCCAAATTCTGTAATTTTTGCTGGATAAATGTTGTACAAAAATGTAGTTTCGTATCAAAGTGGAATGTTTTTTGTCATAAGTCAGCGGCGTTAGTTTGAGCACATAATTGACGTTTTGTTTACATGTGTTCAATGTAAGTCAATGGGCGCCGGTATTCGGCCAATGGCGGCGTCCAAAGAATCTTTTGCCGGATAGCATGACGGCGGTTGCGCGATGCCGTGTCGGTGTTGTGGTCAACAACTGCCCTTTTTTTTTTTTTACCCCCGAATAGTGGGGGTGCGTTTGCACCCCCTGCACCGGTGCTTCCGGCACGCTTGGTACCAAGTGCAGGTAGAGTACGGTTGTGTTTACAATAGGGATTAATAATGTACAGTGTATAGTTGGATACATACAGGTTTTCCAGATGACATGTCTACAGAGATAAATAGAGTGTATATATATATATCAATATAATGTATAGTTTGGGGTGTTAGCAGTGCAAGGTCATAGGTGAAACAGTGCAGCAGTAAATGTAAATATGTAAACAGTGCAATACAGTCAATTTAAACAGGTAAACAGTGCAGTAGTAAAAAGTAAACAGGTAAATGCATGGAAGGCAAACACTATAGCAAGATACACAAAGGCACAACAAACATTTTATTTCTTAAGAAAATTGCGTAGCTTTAAGGCTGATACAGTGATTTTGAGGCTGTTTTATTTAACTTTTATACAGAGTGTTGTGACCTTTGCAATTCAGTGTTGGGGGGGTGGTCTTTCTGTTCAAAACAGGAATATGATGGATACAATTACAAAACTAGGCAGGAAAATAACTGGATCAGAAGCGAAAAGTATCATGCAGATTTCTGACGATTACACCATTAATTTGGCTGTGAAGATACTAGATGATACATCCCACCCCCTTTTCTCTGAGTACTCTCCTCTCCCCTCAGGACTCCGCTATAGAATGCCACATGCAAAAACAAACAGAGCTATTACATCTTTTGTGCCAAGGAGCATCCAGTTGTTAAATAAGTTGAATTCAGACAGGTTGACACCATCCTAAAGCATGCATACACACTTTTGTAATATATATTATATGTTTTTTGGATTTGTTTGTCATTCTATGTATCAATGTGTGAGTCTTCATAAGTGTTGTCTAGCTCTTACATGCCTTACATGCCGTGGGGCAGTGTTGTAGTACTCGAGTCCAGAACTCGGACTCGAGTCCGAGTCATGAGCTAAATTTAGAGACTCGTGACTTGACTTGGACTTGAGCACTGAATGACTCGAACTTGGACTCGGACTCGTACATTCAGACCATGCAGACTCGGAAATTGAGACGAGTACTCAACTTTTTTTTTGTAATGTCATTAGGGTATAATTGTAATATGTCATTAGAATATTATTTGGTATAGGATTTTAATATCTAAATTATTTTTAGCATTAATATTAGTGCAATGGAGTGTTACTGCTTCATATCATACATCACACATCACGCCATGTTCCTACAATTAACTTTAACGGCGCCAAATGCCTGGAGACATGAATGCCCCGAAGATTGTCAGTTTTGCATTTAATAGTGACTCGACTCGGACTTGACTCTGATGAGTAGTGGACTCGACTCGGACTTGACTTGGAATTTTTTTTAATGACTTGGACTTGACTCGGACTTGAACACTGGAGACTCGAACCTGGACTCGGACTCGAGGCATAGAGACTTGACTACAACACTGCCGTGGGGTCAGCGAATATAAACCAAGCTGATTCAGATTATAGCTGAATTAGTTGGGAATACCACAAGATTAGTTTGGAAAACACTGAGTTGAAGGTGTCAATTTTTCATCCAGACTGAATATCTTTGAGCCATGCAGTAATCATGCAGTAATCTGAGCAGAAACAGTAGCGCCATCTGGGGGCAAGAACAAGTAATGTTGAGTATCATCATTTTAAGACTTCATGTTGAAGTCTTAAATATCAAAGTGTAACTCCGGAGGAAAAGCAACCTAGGGTCTATTTACGGTAGTTAGAAATTTTGATAGAGAGCAAATATATGTTAATTTGTGCCATTTTGAACAAGACCAGCAAGACCAAGACCAGTTGTTCCTCCATAGTTACACTTTAATATCAAAAAAATCTTCCTTTAACACTGATGTTGCAATACTGAGTAAATTAAATTTTAAAAAAATCATTGGAATTCTACTTGATCAAATTGGGTAACCATGAATCAGTTTTGTAAACCGGAAGTGAAATGTGGGACTGATTCTAAACATTCCATTCATGTGCAACCGACACAATAAAATCTAGTAAATCTAGCAGTTTTTTTTTTCAGTTTAGTGGGCTATAACACCTGCTTACAACCAAACAAATAAATATTAATTTTGTGAATGAAGTCCTAGAGGCGTCCACAGTGAGACGTGGTCCCATCATGGCTAATCACTCTGAGAGGGATCGGACTCAGGATGGATTCTCTGGCTTCCAGAGTGAGGGCACAGCCACCCGGGACCTGCCTCAAGATCCAAATGTTCAACATGGTGAAGGGACTTACTCCTCTTCAATCACCAAAGGTATACAGATACACTGGACTGTCTGTATTGAACATTTTCTGGCCTTACTGACTTGTGCACATTGGTTATGCTGAGATACATCAGTAACAGCAGAAAAAAACATACTTACATAAGAATGATTCTGTGTGCAGAATATGGTGCAGTTAATAAGCACTGCTATGCTGTATGTTTAGTTTCAACCTTTTTAACCTTTTCAGCAATTCCAGTCCCAGAGCATCTGACTGTGAGCTGCGTCACTGCGTCATCTGCTAGACTCAGCTGGGAGGCGTCTCCTGAGATGAAGCCTGAGACTCCATACCGCTTTGTGGTCTCTTACCAGAGGGAACAGACTGAGATAACGCTCAATTGTACCGATTCCTGCAGCACATACATGACAGGCCTGAAACCAGGAACAAGGTACACTGTTGGAGTCTACACTGAGCTCCACCAAGGAGGGAAGAGCCAGCCTGTTACAGTTGTGGTGAAAACAGGTGAGATTTCAGGGCTGTGCTTAAAAAATGAAACATAGGAAATTGGAAAATGTAATTATGTTCATCATAAATGCATAATTAAGATTTTGGAGTTGTTTTAAGGATTTTATATTTGTGTAACGTTGGACTGAAAAATGGAAAATAGAACATCTAATAGTTGTTTCTATTTGTGCCTTCGGGCCCTATTATGACCATGGTCACTAGTCAAAAGCTTATTCAAATTTAGTAGGATGTCCATTCCACATTGGGAATGTTTTCGTTATCAAACGTCGGGCGGATGGCGCAACAAGGCGTTCCTAGGTTTCTTAATCAGTCATGAGTGTGTTTTGGGCGTAACATCATTTAAACCAATAACAATGACATCTGTCATTCCCTGTAACAGCGCAAAGCGCAACGTCAAAGAATGCAGCGGTATTTTGACAGTCAGCGGCGCATTTGAAAGAGTCTGCTTTATGCTTTACTAAAACCTAGCATAGTATAGCCTTCACGCATTTGCTCTGGTCTATTATTTGAACTCATTGGCAAAGTGAAACTAACTTCACTGTGGTGTCAGTCAAAGACAAAACAGTTATACACAGAGAGTTACTTTCACTATTGGCTGACAATGGGTTACCATCGAAAACATAGGCTGGAAAAATCAACACTTACCCTAATATTGCTCAAATGACTGAATAAAACAACATTTATCCTGCAGAGGAGTTGCTTATATCTCGTGACAGTGCGTCTTCAGCTGTGCTCCATATGTGTCTCTCGCCTCTCCCCTAATCACTTTTTTAACCGTCATTACCAATTTGCAAATGATGGTGAATAACTACTCATCGTGACATGTATTTCGTAATATCTTTATTCTAATTATGTTTCCCATTGTAATCATGTAATTTGTAATGTTTTGCATGGATGTGTGAAAATATGATTTTTTCACAAATGTATTTGTGTTGGAATACCTACAGTGGGCATCGCTTTCAAATGACCACTTCATTCGCGCATTACGAGGCGTGAAGCTGCGGAAAGCTTTAGTACCACTTTCAGCCACTGTGCGTCGCTCTGCCACTGTACATCGCTCTGCCTGCCGCCCAGGATTTACCATTAAACATAATTGTTGCCGAGAGTAATCCCAGCCTACGAATTCAATAACAAAATGTAGTCAATTGACTGCTTGACATGTCATTTTTAGTTTTCTGTACAATAAACAAATACATCTGCTTTATGCCGCAGAATTACATTCATATTTGGCTAACTTCTGCAGACGCGCAAAGTGTGTTGAGTTGAGTCTGTTGAAAACCACTGGCTCATAATCACAATAATTTAACACACGACAGTTGGATACTTCATCATGTTCCCATGCCTACATTTTGGTGAGTAGCATAGAGATCGTTAAAACAATAAAGTATGGCTCTCCGTTTGGGACATCGAAAACTTATATTTTTAATAGGATAGACTACCGTCGGAGATGCTGACTTGCAAAGGCCTCGGGATAACACGTTATCTCCACTATCATCAGTCAATGCCCCCTTGATCAAAGTTTGAGAACCACTGGCTTAACAAGTTACCTGCAGTCCAGAACACACAGAATATTGCAACAGAAAGTTGCCTTTATAATCAACTATCTGTTCCAACAGCATTCAAACAAAGCCTTTATAAAAGTGAGAAAAAAATATTCCATAAGAAGTAAAATAAAATACTGTTACTGTAACTGTATCCCAAGTTTAAGCTCCCCACGTCTGTGACAGGCAGACATGACACCGCTAAATTCTCAGCTTGTTTATAGCCTACCCCGCACTGAACGCGTAAGACCGCTAGGCCCATCCGCCTAGCGGTCACCTGTGGGGTGCGGTAGCCTACTCTCTGGGATTTAAGTCAAGCAATATAACAAATGTTTCAAAATGAGTAATTTCGGCTTTGTCTGAACGGGCCATTGTAGGCTACGTAAAAAAAAACAAGTAGGCCTAGGCCTATCCCCTATCCAATCGGCAAATGTTTGTTTTCCAAAGTAAGAATTTCACTTTACCATGCACCTTCGACAATGAATAGCTCATTACACTTATGTTACTGTTGAACGTAGGCCTAACTGGTATCATTAAAAAACATTATTCTGTGTCCTAAAAACTGGCATTTTATGGCATTGTGTCATGTAAGGTCGTTGCAAAATCTAGAGAAATGTGTGAGGTGGTCAACATTGGGTTAGACACCAGGGGCCATTTTATCTTACCACTAGGAGTAGGCTACTCCTAAATAGCAATAAAAGATTTTAGCTAGGAGTTTCTCTTATTAAGTTATTCATAAAGCCTTTCAGACCTAGCCTAGGCTTCTCTTAGTAAGGAAAAATGACAACTCCTGAACAGATTCTGGAGCTGAGCGCTCTAGAATCTTTGACTAAGAGTGAGTGAGTCTTCGTTGCTATGGTTGACGTTTTTACTCATGCACAAGCTTGACTGAAGTGACCACCTTGATTGGCTGATGATTGTAACGCCTCCCTTACGATGATGAGTGACAGGTGACAGGTCTGAGAATGCGTGCGCTACACAAGGACGGAAGATGATAAATAACTGAATAATAAGGCCTAGCCTAAATGAATCAAGAGTAAGGCAAAACAAATAGCCTAGTAGCCTAATGAAACATATGGATTGATGTAGTATCTTTGTAACATTATTAAATTAGCCTAATCTGTTACTATGCCTATGCCTACGTTTGCAAAAGAGAACATTTTAATTTGATTCACAATAATGTTACATTTCATTTACATGTTGACAATGAGTAGCCTAGTTTTGGTTGTTGTTGGTGGCGTTATTGCATGTTATGCCTACAATGCAAAATTGCTTCCTCACGATTGCAAGCTCCTGCGCGCATAGGATTTCAAAACAGGCGAAATGCCACAAAACCGGTTTGTGAATAGGTCTGTGAGTTAGGAGTCATCTCGACTTCTTTTAAGCTGTCACAGCTGGTGGGAAGGTGTGATTTGTTGGGGGCAGGGCAGCGTCGGCGTCAGAGAGCAACTGGTGGGGGGGCTATGAGCACTGACAGGGGGGGCACCTCACCTCACTTTTATTCGTTATTTTGCCATATAATAAAGAGCATCCTTCGAGCCTTTTGGATACATGAATCAATATGATCAAGGGGGAAATAGTGCAAGAACATAGCGGTCATAGCCGTTGAATAGCACACAACGTTTAGAATAATAGAATTTTAATAGAATAGCGTTGCATAGGTTACAATACAATTAAATAGGCTATAACAGACTTACCACTAACAAGCCTAGGCTATAGGCTTCACTGTGTCTTTCCATTCATTTCGAAATGTTCTTGTACACTCTCAAAAATGATGTGTTAAATAATTACACATTTTTTGTGTTATCACAATTTTAACACAATTTGTGTTATTTTGTGTTGTTACTGTGTTATATTACTGGAATATACTGCCCAACACAAAATGTGTTAAATTATTGGCCAATCCCTGGTGTCCTGGATGAGCCGTTACCCTGAGAGGAGAGGTTCTTTTCTCAGCACTTCATTTTGGCGCACTGGAAGAAGTTGCAAGTGGCACATAGAGTGGAATTAAATGTCTGAATAAAAGGTAAGGTAGACCCATGTCTTCAGACATATTTGTTATAAGACTGTTACAACTTGCAATATTGTAAAGGTTAAATGATAATAAAGTCCAGCATCGATTGTTAGCCAAGTAGCTCTAGCAGCTAACGTTAGGTTATTGATTAGCAATCGTTAGCATGCTAGTCCATGTTAAGTCAATCCTGACCTTACATTAACACACTCTGAAAAACACTGGCATACATGTAGAAACTAAAATATTCTAACGTTACGTCATCTCGTATTACTATGTGGGTAAATCCGCATTTTGGGTAGCTGCTAATGTTTTAGCTATGGACAGCTAGTGCAGCAGCTAACGTTAGCAAGGTTTGTGGGAACTGGTATGACCTTGTAGTGGTACAAGGTATGAAATGCTAACGTTATGGCTCAGGATGTCAAAACTACAAACTACTATCTACGTTACAAATTACGATAAGTTACAACACTATCTAACTTACTATAACTACTATAAATCATGATGACCACCGTTATTTATTTAGCAGCTAATTCACTTTTACTTGCAAAGATAACGGTGACCGTTTTATTCTGAACAATTGGTGGTTAATGTTACAAGCCATAATAGACATAAGGTCAGGTAACGTGAATGTAGTCGTTTTTGTTATAGGCCTATGCAGTTATATCTCTTCTGCTCCACGACATAACATTAGAACATGTTCACAAATAGTCTAGCAAGTTAACAATGATGAATGAACTTAATGCATTTAGAAGCTACCACGCTGCCAAGGGAAAACACATTTGCATTCCGAACGCGACACTAACGTTAGTGAACACGGTTTGATGAAACGATATTGCATGCAGTTAGTAGACCCAGTGTTGAACTAGCTTCCACATCTATGCACAACGTTATGATGATCTTTTATAGTTTATAGAGTGTGTAGTTTGCTTTTTTGGGGTGCAGGTTAAGCAATAATGTGACGCATTAATGAAACAGTAATCAATGCTGCCATTTTGATAATAACCTAAAGTAACATTTCGTTTCTGACCAGTTCGCTAACGTTAGTCACCCAGATTGTGTGTTCTTATTTTGGAAATGCTGAATGATTTAAAAAATAAACAGTATGGAAGTTGAAATAAGTTATGTGTTCACAATATGGTGTGAAATCAAATCAAATGTATAATAATCTATTTTGTTGCAGCTACAAGGTTGTGGATTGCTGCCAGACATCCACCGTTGGAGGTTTTTGCAGAGTTTACACGCTTTGTGGACATGCCATATATGGTGAGTGCATATTGTTTTGGGACAATGAAAATAATGAAAGTTGGATGAATTGTCTTTAATCCCTCTGATATCATTCTAATTATTCAAATGGCTGTATTTTGTCCATTTATGTACTTTGACACAGAATTTGGAAAGATGTTTCCTGGAAAAGCTGCTGTTCATCCGAAAATGGGAAGGAATGTCCACAAGTGAACCTGCAGCTGCCTTGCCACCAGTTCCTGAGGATGATTGATGGTAGGAGGAGTTATCTCTATTAAGCTTTTGTGCTACAGTGAATGAATGCAATTGATTTTAACAAGAAAGTAAGAGTTTACTAAATTTGTTTGTTTTTATAGTTTCATGTTACAGAGCTCTTCATAAGCTTGTCCATCTGCTGCCCCCCACTGCATCAGGCAGGGGCAAAGGGAACACCAAATGCAGTGTGAAGTCAGCTTCGGGCTACCTTTTGGATATAAAAACGGTAGGCCCCTCCTATAGTAAATGTTTCTTTTGTGTGCTTATAGTACGGAACGCCTATATTGTATGTTTTATGGTGCAATGTTATATCTGGTATAATGTAAAATGAGTATTGTCAATTTGTAAATTGCTTGAAACCCTGCATATGTCTAATGACTTGTTTATGTTCTTGTTCTTTCTTTAAAATAACAGACTGGAACCAGCATTTCCAGTGTGCTGAACAATCCTCCTGATAGATCAGTAGAACATCGCCAGCCCCACTTGGTGTGCATTGGAGATCCCTCTGCCTCCGCCCAATACATCATTGTTGCAGAAAACAACAAACTTGCCATTCCTCTTAAGGAAAACGGTTTGAGAAGTTATGCACATTTCACCAGAAAGTGAAAATCAAAATGTTTTTCTTAAGGATACTTGTTACAAAGTTTTTCCATAACCATTTCCATGCAATTGCTGTCCAGAGAACAGAGGACTTTAAACTAATTAGTATAAGAGATTTAATTGATTTTAGACCAATACATTTGATATTTTTTAACAATGATATTTTTGTAAACCCTCGCTATGAACTTGTGTAATGTTTATGTGTACAATATTTGTAATAAATAATACATAATTTCACATTAGGCTGTCAGGAATTCATCTTTATTGCACACACTATTTGGTTTAAATAATTTCATAATTGTCTTATCTGCTAAGATCCATAAATATACTAAA
The DNA here is from genome assembly GCF_046254945.1 of Alosa pseudoharengus. Classification (NCBI taxonomy): domain Eukaryota; kingdom Metazoa; phylum Chordata; class Actinopteri; order Clupeiformes; family Clupeidae; genus Alosa; species Alosa pseudoharengus. The sequence continues at coordinate 2,343,498 of NW_027468718.1, read as the reverse complement.
AATATAAATAAAACGACAACATGCACTTCATTATGCTGTGATTGAATTGACATTGTTGTTTATTATTGCTATTATCCTTCTAATAGTCTGACCAACATCTTAATTTGCTCCCTGTTAAATTTAAGTATTATATTGTCTTGTATTTGTATGTGGCTTTGGACAAAAGCATAACCATAACCAAATGAAAGTAACAATAACCAAATTGACACAAATTGTGTCAACTATAACACTCAGGTGTGTTAAAATATAAACACAGTAACTGTGTTAACCATAACCAAATTGTGTCAACTATAACACACAGGTGTGTTAAAATATCAACACAGTAACTGTGTTACATGGGTTTAACACAAAAAATAACACAAAATGTGTTGTCCTTACCTAAACACATTGATGTGTTAAAAATGTGTTGTTTCCAACACATCCTTTTTGAGAGTGTAAGATCCTGCTCAAAAGCAAATTACACATACTGATAATATCACAACATTGCACATAGGCTATGTGATCCCTCAAAATGTTCTTTAAAGTAGCCTACAGAACAAATTCTAACACATTTACGAAGTGGTAAATGCACCAACTGTGATGGAAAGTTTAAGAGCAAACAGGACACACGGCATGACTTTTAGTATTTTGTGCTGCTCTGACAGTCCACTTTTATTGCCACTTTTAAGTCTACTGTTTTTGAGTTTGGAGAAGTACTTGCAGCGAAAGGCTATAGCCTACGAATGCCGACTCCACTGTCGCATTTCCCAGCCAGGTCCATGATAGGCTTTTTGTCACTGCTTCCAAAAATGTCTCCCTCTGGATAAAGCAGGTTAAGACCCGTGCTGTGTTGCGCTCACTAAAGGGCGATTCTTAAAGTAGGCCTAGCCTACATGATCCAAAGCCCTATCTCCGTTGCTCGAGTTTATCATTAGCACTGGACAATATCGGAAAATATAGGAAATGCGACATGTCAGTTTGGCCCTTTATGGTTTCTGCAATTTAGATTAACAGATCATGCATTCAGCTTGGGTCATCCTGCGGTCATACGAAAAACCTTGTATTTTCCATTATATTCCCAGATCTATCTTGAGACCTTTTACTGGATTTCTTATGCAGCAATGTCTAAAAACCCTACTGATCGAGATTTATGCTCATTTGGCGTTGCAGGAGTCGTGGTAAATATATCGGTGGCACTCATTGCAACGGTGTCCGAGTGTGCAGAATCCCTTTTCGTCGCGCAGTTTGCATCACGCAGTTTGCGCACATAATCAACAGTAGCATAGTTGACAGATGGCATGTTTCATTTTGAGTAGGCTAAGCGTTCAACATCAGTGTTCAATATGGATTTAATTTCAATCATGCATAATAATATTTAAAACATTTTATGTGAGGGAGAGAACTCAGTTGGGGGGGCACACTGGCCTGTTTGGACGGGCCTGGCCCCCTATGGCCCGCCCTTGACGCCAACGCTGGGGCAGGGCCGGATTAACTGGGCACAAATGTCTGATGGCCCCCCTGCCCCCCAGCCAACGTGAATCGGGTGGTCAGTTAATAGGCCTAGCCTAGGCTATATCGTGAAGATTTTTCTTGCCATCTAAGGCACGAGCGCATCTGTGAGGCCAAGCCTCACCAAGTAGCCCGTTTGTTTACAACTAACATTACATTTAATTAAACTGCTTATAGGCTATGCCGAAATAGTTTTCAACATTTTGAATATTAGTGTTGGGTGAATTAGGAAATGTTCTCAAAGTAGCCTTAGCTATGGCTGAAAGCTGCTTGGGATCCCCCCCTGTCAAGCGGCACTTATTGTTTCAAAAGGAGTTTCGGCTTTGTCGGAACTGAAGAGCTGTGGACTTTACGGCAGGGCATGCCCAATGAAAATAAATTAACGCAACCCAATGCAACGCAACACAACACAGACCCCGCTTCTCTCGCGTCAGTCACTGAAATGGACGAAACAAAGAACCCGCTTCTCTCACGGCAGACACTGACAGTAGCCTAGAATAAATGCATGGGGGAAAACACTTCCCCATGACAAAGACATCGTAAAACACTGAAAGTTAATATTTTGACACTAGCAACATACATCTGTCCTTTGTCAAATGTGTTACGTTCCAAGTAGCCTAGTGCATTCTGCTTCATAAAGTTGAACAAATACATTTGCTTATTTCACAGAAAAATATAAATAGCCAGTTTAGGGTCTACAGTGCAGAGTTGGTAAGTTATGGTAGGCCAACTTGGAGTGAACATACAAACAGGGGAAATTCTTTCTCTAGTAGCTGAGTAGCCTGATGGTAGGCAGGTGTGCTCGTAGACATACGGCCGAACATGCAAGCGCCGATTAATCGTGCTCTCCGGTGTTGTGTGCCTTCTGGTTTCTCCACCTATTGGTTTCCTTGCGCGTGCATGCGCTGCAGCAGTTGTCAGACATTCACAAACAAGTTGTTTTAGGCGGTTTGAAGTCGCTTTTCATACGCCATGAGCGCTCGGCTACATTACAGCCAAAAGACAAAAGACATGTAAAAAAATATATGTTTTGAAAACTAGCATTAAACTGGATTCGATCCCGCAAAAGCAACACACACGTGACTCTCTCCATCCTGATTCTCTACTCTTTGAGCCAACTAATAGGCCTGTTACGCGAATCAATTAACTATTGTAGGCTACCATTAATTAATAACGTAGGCAACACCCAGGTAACATGTTGTCCAGGCTATCTGAAACAAGGGGTTGCCTCTCATCTACAACAACTGGTTACCTTGGGCTGCTACAGTCGTCAGTGCACTGTGCACAGTAGGCCTATGCTACTCTTTGTGGTTGATCAACTAAAAATAAAAGATGTATTTGGTGATGACGTTATTGTAGGCCTAGACCTACATTCTGAGAAATTAAATGAGAAACGATCTACATATGGTCACGTGACGCTCGCTGGGGAATGGCAGCTTAGACCGTGAGCTCCTGACACCATCCTGCAAATTACTTGTTAAAGTTTAATTCCTGCTAATTTCTCGACGGCAATATACTTTGACCAACTTCTGACATCTATCATGTCACTTCAACCAGCAAAAGAGAGGCGACGACAAAACGCCAAGGCTAAAAACACTGACCATGCTGCTGAGAAGATAGCTAGCGATAAAGATGGCGCTCCCATCACTGATCCACTTGCTAACGAAGTAGCGAACATGCACCAACTTCTGAAGCAGTTGGATGCGAGCCAGAAGGCAGCCCTGGCTGAAATCAAACAGGCAACTACAGCAATAAGCGAGAAACTGGATGGGTTTTCGGAACGACTAGAAAATGTAGAGACTCGCACTGCCATGCTTGAGGAAGCTACGGAAGAAGCAAGGGCCAACCCCCCTGCTCCAATGTCTGAGCTAGCGAGAATGCAAACATGGGTTGATGATCTAGAGGCTAGGAGCAGACGTAACAACCTGAGAATTCGTGGCTTTCCTGAAGGATGCGAGGGGAGGAATCCTGTTTAATTTTTGGAGAGGGTGCTACCTGAGCTCTTGGAAGTGGAGTTTACAAGAGGGCTTGTCATTGAACGTGCACATCGCACTCTGGCACCACACCAGGAGGGTCGCCCGCCGAGAGCTATCGTGGCAAAGTTCCTGTGCTTTCAGGACGTGGCACAGATTCAACGTGCCGCTAGAACTAAGGGGGAGATTCTATGGGATAACAACAAAATTAGCATCTTCCCTGACTACACCAAAATGGTAGAAGCGCAGCGTCAGAAGTTTAAGGAATGTAAGAAAAAATTGAACGGCCGGCACATGAAGTTCGCACTTGCCTACCCTGCAACGCTCAGGATTTTTTCTGACAATGGACCGGAGCGTCGCTTCAGTGACGCGGACAAAGCCTTGGAATTCATCAACAAGCTGTAAGATTCTGGATGGAAGTGAATAGACTGCACGAAGTGGTTGTATTTTTCACTTAAAGCTAACTGATAATGATTGTAGCTAAGCCATACTGTTTTTTTTTTTGGACACTGAAAGGACGTATAGCCGATCAGTAAGTAATACAAAGACCCTTACGTTTCATTTTCTGGACTTTAACTGAGTGACTGCTATGAAGGGTCTAGCCATTCTGAGTCTTCTTTCTTTGACGTGTGGTGTAAATTCTGTTTAACTTTAAGAAATCGGAAAAAAATGGCTACGTTTGCAGAGTTCCCATTGTTAGGCTACTTGTTTGTTCTAAATGTATGAGGTATTTTAGTTTCATTTCATATGATAGCAGTAGCTGACAAGTTGCGAAACTTAATGTTGTACATGTAGAATGTCTAGCATAGCAGGCGTCTTTTCGATGGTGTCGCTGTGTCGAGTAGCCTTGAAAGTGAGTGGTTCACGGACATATAACTTAGTGTTTAGAGTGTGATTCGCTTAGCACTCTTGATGGAGTACTTTAACTCCAGTTTTGTTTTTGAGTACTCCTATGAGGGAGTATATTGTTGTTGTTATGGTTTGTTTAGTTTTTTGTTTTATTTGGAGGCTGTGCTATACCAAAGTTTAAACCTACATGAGCAGAAGTGACCGTGGCAGGGGGCTGAGGGTCTGTAGTTGGAACACAAAAGGGATGGGTCAGCTCGTTAAAAGGAAGAAAATACTCAGTACATTGAAAGTTAAGAAATATGACATAGTTTTCCTCCAGGAGACTCACCTCTCAGAGCTAGACAATAAGAGGCTACGTCGAGATTGGGTGGGCCATGTTTACTACTCAGTGGGCTCCAGTGCCAGTAGGGGTGTATCAATTTTAGTTCATAAGCATTTACAATTTAAGACAAACAAACTTTACACAGACAATAATGGGAGAATGATTGTTCTACAGACTGAAATTGAAGGTCATCCATACATTCTTGTTAACATATATGCCCCCAACTTAGATGAGCCCTCTTTCTTTAGCGCTATGGAATGCAAAATAGCTGAAATTCAAAATGGTCAGAATTACCCTATTATAATTGGAGGGGATTTTAATCAAGTATTGGTTCTAGATCGTAGCCGTCACTCTAATTTCAAGCAGCGCAGATCTGTGGAGATCTTAATAAGCATCTGTAAAGACTTGGGCCTGGTGGATATATGGCGATTACTGAATCCTAATGGCAGGGACTACACTTTTTACTCTGCTTGTCCCCACATCTATACTAGGATTGACTACTTTTTGATGTCTCATTCCCTTATCCCATATGTGAGCTCATGTACCATAGGGTCTATTTTGGTGTCAGATCATGCAGAGATTGCCCTCCGCATGCGGCATCCAACCAATACAAATAAATCACGAAGATGGCGTTTAAACTCCTCCTTACTTAAAGATTCTAATTTCAGATCATTATTACAGGAACAGATTGCACTGTTTAAAGACACCAATATTCCAACAGCCCCCTCTCCAGGGGTAGCCTGGGAAGCGTTGAAGGCTTTTTTGAGGGGATTCATAATTCAATATGCCTCCCGTAAAAAGAAAGAAAAAGCAGCAGAATTCCTAAATCTAGAAAAAGAGGTTAAGGAGGCAGAAGAGCTTTTTAAAGCTAATATGTCTGAAAACAACTTGCGCAACCTTTCCCAGCTCGAATACAAATACAACACCTTATTATCTGAGTAGAATTCTCACTTTTTAGGGCCAGACAACGTTTTTTTGAAGGAGGTGATAAGGCTGGGCGTATGCTAGCCAACTATATCAAAAAGCAAGAAGAACATATGGCTATTCCAGCAGTATATGACCAACAGGGTGTGCTGCATACGAGCCCTGCAGACATTAACAGCACTTTTAAGGCTTTTTATGAGAATCTATACAGCTCAGAATCAGTGGCGAGTAAGGCTGAGACTGAGGCTTTTTTACAAAACTTAGATCTCCCAACTTTGTCACCTGAACAAAAACAACAGCTCAATAGACCAATAACTGCTTTAGAAATTCAGGAAGTTATTAGGTCCCTGACCACAGGCAAGGCACCTGGCCCTGACGGTTTTACTGCAGACTTCTACAAGTGCTTTGCTCCCGAACTAGCTCCATTGATGCTAGAAATGTATATGGATTCTCTTAAAAGGGGAACATTACCACCTACACTCTCACAGGCTGTCATTACACTCATTCTGAAGACAGGTAAGGAACCCACAGATTGTCGTAGCTATAGACCTATATCCTTAACTAATTATGACAGCCGCATCTTCTCTAAAATCCTTGCTAGTAGACTGAATGAGGTCGTGCCCTCCCTGGTTCACCCCGACCAGGTTGGGTTCATACGAAATCGACACTCCTCAGATAATCTACGCCGTCTGATAGACATAATATGGGCGGTCAGGAATGATGCAGCTCCCGCTGCGGCCCTGTCGTTGGATGCTGAAAAGGCCTTTGACAGGGTCGAGTGGGAGTATTTATTTCTGGTTCTCGAACATCTGGGTTTTAGGGGAGTTTTTCTGGACCTGCTACGCTTAATTTATAAGGAGCCCACTGCAGCTGTGACAACTAATGGTCTCACCTCCCCATATTTTAAATTGCACAGAGGCACCCGCCAGGGTGACCCTGCCTCCCCAGCCATTTTTGCCTTAGCTCTAGAGCCCTTGGCGGCTGCCATTCGCTTAGACCCTAACTTCACTGGCATACGTGTGGGGCCCATTACACATAAGGTGATGCTATATGCAGATGATATCTTGACCTTTGTTAGCCGCCCTGATACCTCCATCCCAGCGCTGCTATCCCTGATCAGCTCTTTTGCCAAACTCTCAGGATATAAGATAAATTGGTCCAAGTGTGAAGCCCTGGCATTAACAACATACTGTCCAAAAACGCTATTCCAATCAGGCAACTTCAGGTGGCCAGTTCAAGGCATTAGGTATCTTGGGGTATTGTTTCCATTTAACTTGTCAGATATTATGAAAGTAAATATAGAACCATTACTTGAAACATTTAAATTAGACATAGAAAGGTGGTCACCCCTTCACCTGTCCTTATGGGCTAAGGCTAATGTTTTGAAGATGAATGTAGCCCCTAAATTCAATTATATCTTGCAGTCCCTTCCAGTAGATGTTCCTGTGAATTTTTTTCGAAGGTTTGATAAATTATGTAACCTGTTCCTGTGGAATGGAAAGCGAGCAAGAATTCACCTTAAAAAACTTCAAAAAAAATGTGATCAGGGAGGCTTAGGAATTCCAAATCTACTGCTATACCACTACGCATTTTGTCTACGACACCTGGCACTAGGCTTGGGTATCGAATATCGAGTATTGGTTGGAACCGGGACTATCTTTGCGATTTTCCCGGAATCGTTCAAAAGTTTAAATTTCGATTCCTAGTTTCGATTCCCAGTCCGCCGACCTGAAGAAGAAACGGCTGAACACCAACGAAGAAGCGCATAGTTCATAGAATTAAAATTCATGAAGAAGGTCAGACTATTTCATTCAGAAAGCAGGGTTCCCGCGGATCCTTAAATAGTCTTAAATAGCCTACAACTGAATTTTCGAAAGAGAGGTATTAAATGTGCGTATGGGACCGCCAACGAGTGCAAGAGAGCGAGTGATGTCTCAATCCAGTTTCGTGTATTTAAAACACAATTTTATAAGTGACTAAGCTATTAGGCTACGGGAAGAAGTGTAGTGGTTGCAGAGTGAAGATGTTTTTCACGGGTGTGGTTAAAGGAGTGAAAACAGTAATAATACAGTAGGCCTATGTACAAAATAATATGCCTGACGTTTTCGTGGTGTAGCTGAGGCCAGAGAGATATAGGCTACAGGTAGCCTACGTGGAATGAGGAAGCCTACGGTAGAATGAGCAAGAGAAAGAAAGAGCGATAGGTTGGCCATACGTTCGAATTTAGGCCGGACATATGGATTTTAAAAGCCCTGTCCGGCGTCCGGCGCAGCCTCAAGCCGGACGCTCATTTGCTCTCCTTTTTGGAGTTGCGCTTGGCATCTAAAATCGTTGCTCGGACGCAGCATCGTTTCACAAACTATGGACGCGAAGACTGCTGGTCAAATTATGTGCAGTGCTTCGCAATCAGGAGGAAATACTGTAAGTTGATCTGTTTGCATCTTTCCAGCGTGTGTTGCTGGCCTAGCCTAGGGAAGAAAATATCTGTCTAAGTTATAATAGCCTACCTGTAATATCTGCCAGCAGCTTGCTTGCCAGCGTTTGCCAGTAGGCTAGGCCTACTTCGCAAAAGTTGTGAACTATAACCGCATATTTTTTGAATGTCGGCGACTGGCTACATAAAAAAAAAACGTGTGTTCATAATACGTGCGTGCTTGAGATGAAATCAGCGGTTTTCAGCAGGATCATGCGAGGAGGACCTGTCTCTTAATTAATTTAAAACAAGTCAATGGTTTTACAATGTTTCAGTCAAGCTTTGGTTGGTTTAGATACAAGTGGTATGCAAAATGTAAAGTAGTGGATTAACTTTAATTTGCTGTGCTGCATATTGGACAATAGATGCACATAGTAAATTATATAAAGTAGGCTTATTAAAATATGTAAATAGCTTAGTCTAACTTTGAAAAAAATATTGAAGGGAATCCAGTCCAGTGCACATGTCTTTGGCAAGTAGCCTAGGCTACTACAGACACAGGTGAAGAACAGTCAGCCTCAGCAGTAAGCAAAACCAAATATGTACAACCAGCTTCAAAAGCAAGCAGCCCAGACCCTAAAATTGGGCATTTATAGCTTTGAAGGTAATTCACACACAATTATTTTTCTTTCGCCAAAATATATTTGGTAACTTCTGTAGACATCCAAAATGGGGTGGGGGTTAAAATTAGTAGGAAAAAAAAAACTATTGCATAAACAGTCATATATATCTTTTTGCCGTGCAGTCTTAAGTTTCATTTAGATGTCCTGAAAAGGTCTTAAAAGTCTTTAAATTTGCACTTGGAAAATGTACCCTGAGAAAGACCGTTGGTTAGCTAGCTCATTTAAAATATCCTAAACTTTTTTTGACCCAGCCTCTTAAAAAAATCGGAATCGAGAATCGCTAGGAACCGGAATCGAAATAAGAAATCGGAATTGGAATCGGAATCGTTCAAATTCAAACGATACCCAACCCTACCTGGCACAGTGGTACCTCCCCCCAGAACGGGCTCCACCATGGTTCACTGCAGAGGCTCATTATTGCCCTGATCTCCCATTGGCTGCACATCTTACAGCCACACTTCCCCCCGCTGCGCAGGACCATCCTGTTCTCTCATGTCTTAGGGGAATCTGGAGAAAAACAGCAAACAATTTAAATTTTGACCCCTTCTTAAATATGACATCTAGCATATGGTACAATCCTTGCTTGAAAATTGGGAAATCTTCTTTCTATTGGAAAGAATGGGTACAGAGAGGAATTTTAACACTAGGCAATCTCTATGAAGGAAGAGACCTCAAATCTTTCAATGATCTACAGGCGGAATTCCACTTGCATAAGAACAATTACTGGCGATACATAGTCTCTTAAAGGAACACGCCACCCAAAATCAGTAGTGATATATGTTCTTACCGTAACTTTCACGAGTTGAGTCGTACCTCTCCCGCGTCGGTAGGTGCACTCAAACGCTCTGTCGCGCGGCGCGAATGTGTTAGCATGTTGCTATGCTAGCGGGCTCTGCCGTGGCCGTAGAGAGAGGCACATAGCAGTATTCAAACACCTCCACGTTTTACCTACTTAAATACAGTTGCACGAGTAGTTGATGAAAAATGTTAGGGCACACAACATGAAACGTGACGATTTTCCAAGCGAATAAACATGAGAACTACAATGTGTGGCGCAATAGCACTTGGGAGTACTTCGACCTAGCGTGGTAATATTATTAACACCTAATTGTAGATCCTATCCACCACAGAGTTTAGAATCCATGCTGGATCGACCCTCAGCCTCTCCATCCCCTCTGATCGAGAGAGGCACACACACTAGAGATGCGCTGATGGGCTATTATTTCAACCATAACTGCATAGCAAAACTTATCATCCATCAGCCATCCATCAGCACCAAAGTTTGTTGACCAATTTTCAAAACTGCACCTGCCCACCATCCGCTGGTTGTTTTAATGTAGGCTATATGGGTGATGCAGCGCTGCTGACGTGAGGCTAGAAAGCCCTTGCCTGTTCTAGAAAGACTGATCTAATGCAGCAAATATATTAAAAGGCTAAAGTCGTACATTGGCTAGGCCTATCCCCAGAATATCAGCAGCAAACTCAGTCTCTGTCGCGCAAAACAGTCTCCAAATAAAACGCACATCGGCCTGTTGCCTATTCTGCCATGCAGCTTGTGACAATATATCGTCCAAAATGCTTGATTGCATTGCATTCTCCACATTTTTAGCTAAATTTTCATGTACCACATCAGCATTTTTGTTCAGTGAATCTTTTGTAAATTGCTTTACAATTACCGTCGGGCCTATACGCCTATTGCCTGGCTTGCCTCAGCTTCGGTCACGTCCTTTTACAATTTTATCATTGTAATAAAAAACGCAATTTGCCACATAATTTCAGCATGCTCCTGGCCTACTAATTAATGCCTATTGTACTTTATTTTTTGCAAAAAGAAAGAAATCCTTGATAAAATAACAAGTCATTCACATTATAGGCTACTTTACACACTGTTATGTCAGGTTGACTGACAAGCCTGTTCTGAAGACCCCCATTCATTTTGACTGCACGAGCGCGTCTTTTTCAGACAGACATCGCAATTCATTTTATAGCAGGCCATCGGACAAATATGACGCCTCGATATTAAAGAAACTCCGACTCCATTCATTCTGAAAGTCCACCGCACAACAATGCAACGTGCATGTTCATATTTTTAGTAGTCCTAACAACCGCCAAACTTGCTTGCTTGCCTTACACATCTAAGTTTTCCGACTATTTTTCTTACCTTCTTTTTCCGCTGTGGATGTTATTGAGTTTGTAGAAGTTTTAGCTCTTACGTTCTGAACATCTCGCACTGCCATCGCCCGATGTCATTTCTGAGTCATATCACTCTCTGTCTCTCTTTTAAATGCCTATTCCCTGAATGGTAGGCTACAATTATGTGTTTTATATATAGGCTAGGCTAATATCTAAACAAAATAACCCAGGCAGTCTCATCTAGGATATAACACAGGTTGAAGTTGGTTCTATTTAGGGAGGTGAATGTGTGTAAACATCTGTAGATGACTCAGAAATGACATCGGAAGACAAGGAGTGAATAGTGGCAAGAGGCAAGCCGAAGTCTGCTGACAAGGGCCCGACCGTAATTGTAAAGCAATTTACAAAAGATTCACTGAACAAAAATGCTGATGTGGTACATGAAAATTAGCTAAAAATGTGGAGAATGCAATGCAATCAAGCATTTTGGACGATATATTGTCACAAGCTGCATGGCAGAATAGGCAACAGGCCGATGTGCGTTTTATTTGGAGACTGTTTTGCGGCTGATATTCTGGGGATAGGCCTAGCCAATGTACGACTTTAGCCTTTTAATATATTTGCTGCATTAGATCAGTCTTTCTAGAACAGGCAAGGGCTTTCTAGCCTCACGTCAGCAGCGCTGCATCACCCATATAGCCTACATTAAAACAACCAGCGGATGGTGGGCGGGTGCAGTTTTGAAAATTGGTCAACAAACTTTGGTGCTGATGGATGGCTGATGGATGATAAGTTTTGCTATGCAGTTATGGTTGAAATAATAGCCCATCAGCGCATCTCTAGTGTGTGTGCCTCTCTCTCGCTCAGAGGGGAGGGAGAGGCTGAGGGTCGATCCAGCATGGATTCTAAACTCTGTGGTGGATAGGCTCTACAATTAGGTGTTAATAATATTACCACGCTAGGTCGAAGTACTCCCAAGTGCTATTGCGCCACACATTGTAGTTCTGTTTATTCGCTTGGAAAATCGCTACGTTTCATGTTGTGTGAAGTACACATTTTTATCAACTACTCGTGCAACTGTATTTAAGTAGGTAAAACGTGGAGGTGTTTGAATACTGCTATGTTCCTCTCTCTACGGCCACGGCAGAGCCCGCTAGCATAGCAACATGCTAACACATTCGAGCCGCGCAACAGAGCGTTTGAGTGCACCTACCGGCGCGAGAGAGGTATGACTCAACTCATGAAAGTTAAGGTAAGAACATATATTACTACTGATTTTGGGTGGCGTGTTCCTTTAAGGCAGTCGATAGGCTATATGGTAACAAGCTGTGTGCGCCTGGAAAGACGATAGAAGATGCTTTCTGAATAGCACAAATGTTCTTCCCAATTGTTTCCATAAAATAGGCTAAGTCAAAGACAGAAAACTAAGTCTTATAATGACATAATGGTATAGTCTTTTTTCCATTTAGGATGCGGGGGTGAGGGATAAGGCTTCCATGGTGGACCACACACTTTTTCTTGTGTCAGGAACTCTGCACATAGGCTTAGTCCGTCCATAGCCCAGCTTCAGCGAAGACAGCTCTGGTCATCCCATACCCTCCCCCCACTTCCTGTAGCCTACCATTATGAAGTCCTGCAGGGAGTAAAATGACTTGTTGCCGTTTTGGGACATTAAGCTTTTTCACGTTAAGCCCCCCTCCCCCACCCCCTTCTTTCACAAGCAGTGGGGGAGCGCAGGGCACACAGTAACACTTTTTGGCTTTGGTGCGGGAGCGCAGGCTTCTGTACCTCTTCCCAGAGGGCAGTAGATCAAACAGATTGTGAGCGGGGTGACTTGCATCACTCACAATTGTGATCGCCTTGCGGGTGAGGTGGGTGGTGTAAATGTCCTTCAGGGAGGGGAGTGAAGCACCAATAATCCTTCCAGCTGTGTTCACTATGCGCTGCAGGGCTTTCCTGTTGTATTCAGTGCAGCTTCCGCCCCACACAGCGATACAGCTGGAGAGGATGCTCTCAATGGTGCCTCGGTAGAATGTGGTCATGATGGCTGGTGGAGCACTTGCTCGCCTGAGTTTCCGCAGGAAGTAGAGGCGGCACTGAGCTTTCTTCGCCAGTGATGCAGTGTTGGTGGTCCAGGAGAGGTCTTCACTGATGTGTACCCCCAGGAATTTGGTGCTGCTCGCTCTCTCCACCACAGCACCGTCGATGGTCAGTGGCAGGTGTTGGGTGTGACCTCTCCGGAAGTCAACAACAATCTCCTTGGTCTTGCTGACGTTCAGCAGGAGGTTGTTGTCCCTGCACCACATGGTCAGAAGGTCGACCTCCAACCTGTATTGAGTCTCGTCGCCCTTGGTGATGAGACCCACCAGAGTTGTGTCGTCAGCAAATTTCACTATGTGATTGTTGTTGTAGGTTGCAGTGCAGTCATGCGTCAGCAGGGTGAAGAGCAGCGGACTGAGCACGCAGCCTTGGGGGGCCCCCGTGCTCAGTGTGATGCTGCTTGAGATATTGTTGCCAACACGTACTACTTGAGGCCTCTGACAGAGGAAGTCCAGTAGCCAGTTGCAGAGGTAGGTACTGAGTCCCAGTTTGTCAAGTTTGCAGATGAGTTGTTGTGGTATTATGGTGTTGAATGCCGAACTGAAGTCAACAGCAATTTTTTCCAGGTGGGTGAGGGCTGGGTGGAGGGCAGAGCAGATTGCATCCTCTGTAGACCGTTTGGCTCGGTATGCAAACTGGAAGGGGTCCAGGGTGGGGGGGGGAATGGATTTGATGTGTGACATGACAAGCCGCTCAAAGCACTTCATGATGATGGGTGTCAGTGCCACAGGGCGGTAGTCATTGAAGCAGGATGGAGCAGTTTTCTTCGGCACAGGTATGATGGTGGCAGCTTTGAAACATGATGGGACGATGGCTTGCTTCAGGGAAGTGTTAAAGATGTCTGTGAAGACATCCTTAACTCATTGAGTGGCAAAAACGTAATATTACGTTTTTCCTTCCCATGCGTTGAGTGCCAAAAACGTAATATTACGTTTTTAGCTTTTTTTTTTAATTACGAAACTAGACACTCTAACACACCTTATATGTGATTTTGGGAACTCTGTGATGAATGGAAATGAAATCTTTGACGATCGTGAAACTCATGAAAACGCACAATCTGGACATTTTTTCTGGACATTTTATCATAACTCGGTTGCCGCTTTGGGTCGAATCAGTAACGCATGCACGTCAGGTCAAAACCAGGCCATTTTCGTGGGTCTATCACTAGGTGGCAGTCTCGCCAGGTCTCACTGATCACTTCCCGGAATGTTTACACGAGTAAGTAACAGGCAACACTAGCCACTAGCCACTGTTTAGCTTGGGATTTCTCAGGAACAGAGGCGTGTAGAAATACACGGTTTGCACCCACCGAGAGCTTAAAGCCTCACCTTTTAATCGAGCTATTCTACGTGGTCATAGCTATAACACAGAATATGCTGTGGCTGTACAAAAATCATCAACAATGGTCTAGATTGCTGGCACTCTAGGACAAAGCTCCCGAAAACAGCTTGGCATTCAATGAGTTAAGCTCCTCTGCGCAGTCCTTCAGCGCACAACCTGGGATGTTGTCTGGACCTGTTGCCTTACGGGTGTTGATAGCAGCAAGTGTACTCTTCACGCTGTCGGCAGAGAGGCACAGGGGCTGCTCGTGTGGAGGGGGAGGGGTCTTCTGTGGGCAAGTGCTGTTTTGTGCTTCAAAGCGAGCAAAGAAGCGGTTCAGATTGTTGAGCAGAGGGATGTTGCTCTCACAGCTCTGTGACGCGGGCTTGTAGTCCGTGAGGGCCTGCCATAGGCTTTGTGCGTTCCTGCTGTCTTTGAAGTGGGTGGTTATCTTTTGAGTGTATTCCTTTTTTGCTTCCTTGATGCCACGGGACAGGTTGGCTCTCTGTTCTCATGCCAGCTTCATCCCCAGCTCTGTAGGCTTTGTCTCTGGCCCTCAGCAGCCTGAGGACATCCCCTGTCAGCCATGGCTTCCAGTTAGCCCGAGTGATGATGTCTTTTGTGTGGGTCACATCATCGATGCACTTGGTGATGTAAGAGGTTACAGTGTCTGTATACTCCTGTATGTCTGTCTGGTTGTTGTAAGTGGCTGCCTGCTTAAACATTTCCCAGTCTGTTGTGTCAAAGCAGTCTTGAAGAGCATATCATATCAATGTAAACAATGATTGAACTGACAAGCAGGCTTCGCAACAGTGGAATCAACTGTAACAAAGCAAACTACCCACCATCATTTTCCGTAACCAATGAAAGTAGTACAACAAATTGAACAGGTCGGCCTCTTTTTAAACTGAACTACATTCCCCTTGTTGTTCTATAAATGCATGCCTACTGGCAACATGGGGGATAAACAGAATAACAACCTATAAGGTGCCCCAATATACGGAATGAATTAACTTGGCCTTAACCTGACATGTTCTAAGGGGTTCTAAGGGGCTTTACGTTGTCTACAGGGTGACAAAAATTGACATAAACAAACAAATTGGGTTTACACCCCATGTTGTCCTTACAGAAGGGTGATAAAGTTGACAATTTTGGCTCCCACAATTGACTTTTCTTTTCACTTTTTTTAACTTTACAAATACCACAGCAAGAAAAATGGAAAATGGGTAAACATTTCATGCTTTTCTTCCTAAAAGGTAATGAAATGTTTAGGTCAACTTTACAGTTGAATACAGGGAATTGCCCAAAGGATATCTCCAGGCACCCAGCCTATTCTTAAAACCAAATTCAACAAGATTCTGGCCTTTGGCTTTATGATAAGCATTGCCTATTGTCATGGTTATAGCGGGTAGTATACTTAATTGAGTGATGACATTTTGGCTTATTTGAGAATTATTTAAGTAGTTGAAATACTCAAATACAATCCCTCAAAGTATTTTGTAACTACATTTAAGTTTTTCCAATCCTGCAAAATACAAATGACAAAATACGCTAAAGTAATTAAATACGTATTTTAAATACATATAATTGAAATACTGCCCATGTCTGCTGCTACCCACGTTATCTCCATTGGTGACTGTTTAACTTACACAGATGTGCACACACAAGAATGAGCGCTCACACCACTACCCCCTAATGCTATGCCTCTTTATTTGATAACAATAAATGAAGAAATGTTTCCTATTCTGGGAAATGTTTAGTTTCTTTTTCTTTCGGCCGCGGTTCAATGATACCGTTTAATTGTGACAGAAATTATCCGCGGACCAGCAATCTCCTCGTCGAGGAGGCCCTAACCCTGCAGATCATAGACAGAGAACGCATAGGCCTACTGTATGCTTTGGGTAAAGAACACTTTGCATGTCCAATGTACACGGAGAATGACAGTGTCTTGGAGCGGCCGCACCCCCCGCAACTCCACTTCCAATGTCACTGATTCCGACAGATACGCCCGACACTTCTGCTTTTTATCTGGTGGTGGTGGAGTTGACCGGACATCTGAGGCTTCAGACGTTACCAATTTATCATCATCCATCGCGTCTGGCCTCTGAAAAAACTGGAAAAAACTGAAAAAGGCTAATCTGCCTGGGCCTGGCCATGTTTGAACCGCCTCACTAATTTGTTTGTTGTTTAACATGGACGTTTTAAGCGTGCGCTTCCTATTTGAAATGCAGCATAGGCTATGCCTGTTGTTTAATAGCTTACTTTTCAAACGGTGGAGCCTGTTCATTTAAAAACATAGCCAGAGGACGTATAATATAGGCTTACATATTAGGCTAAGGCTTATTCTCAAATTCAGATTGCTTTATGGGACGGGATTATTAGCCAATTTCAATCGGACAATTTGACCGGAGAGATTTAATTTTGTCGGACATTTCATTTTTTTTCCGGCCAATGTCCGGTAATTACCGGACAACGGAAACCCTGGTGCAGTGTCATCTCCTGTCTTATATATTATATTACCACACACCTGTGCACAATTACCAGATTAGTCTGATGCAATCTCTCTTCCTATTGTGTTTCAGATCTAAGAGGGCGTCCAGATGATCTCCGGATAGTGCTGCTGGGGAAGACTGGAGTTGGGAAGAGCTCTACAGGAAACACCATATTAGGGAGAGAAGTGTTTCCGGCAGAAGCATCTGCTAAATCAGTTACTAACACGTGTCAGAGAGAGACAGCTGAAGTCAGTGGAAGGCAGATTACCGTGATAGACACTCCAGGGTTGTTTGATACTGAGCATGATAATGAACACATCAAGAAAGAAATCACCAACTGCATCAAACTGGTACTACCAGGTCCACATGTGTTCCTCTTGCTGATAGCAGTGGGGCGGTTTACTCCAGAGGAGAGACTAGCAGTAGAGTTAATTCAAAGCACTTTCGGTGAAAACTTCATCAAGTATACTATTGTGCTCTTCACTAGAGGAGATGATCTGAAGCACAAGCCCATTGAAGAGTTCCTGGGGAACACTGAATTTTCTCTTAGGAACCTCATTGAACAGTGTGGTAACAGATACCATGTGTTTAACAACAACGAGACCAGAGACCGTACTCAGGTTTCTGCTCTCCTGGATAAAATCGACTTCACGGTGGCAGCAAATGGAAGACATTACAGCATATTCCAGCAGGTTCAACAAGAAGAAATGAAGAGTGGGAGGTCTGGGAGAGAGGACATGAAGACAAAGGAAGACACGAAGAGAGATAAAGGTACAGTGTGTAATTCTTAGGGATTTGTTTTATATTAAGCTTCTTATTACAGTACATGAAAATGCACTGTACTGTTCTTCCTTCTTCTTATTACAGCCTCTTAGTTAGTTTATTAGTTGTCCCCTTAGGGAAATTCTTTTTCACATTTTCCATAACGCTTTTCTTCCTACACAGGATGGCACATACATGGTCACAGACATAGGAATGGCACATACAGACATACATATTTCATACTCCATAGACATTTGACACAGACATTAACATGTATTATTGGGGGTTCATGGGAAAAATATATATTACTGCTGTCACGGTACACAGAAGGAGGACTAGGAGATACAGTTCACGGTGATGGGGATTTATTGTAAACAGAAGAGTACTTGTAGGTCCAGAATTCAAAACAAGGCAAACACACAGGAGATCAGACTAAGGCAACTGAAGATAGAGGGCAACGTCCAACAAAGTTCATAAGTCCATAGAAACAGGTTCACACGTTCAAAACGTGACTGAAGAGTAGGGATGGGTCGCTCGACACACAGTCCCGACACACGTCTCGAGCTTGTGAAACACTAGTGCTTCGAAACACTGCTCCGGAGCCTATCTTGAAATGAGGTTGTCACGTGACCTATTGAAACGAAGCTTTGTTACATCACTGACACGTCATGCAGGTCTCAAAACTCAGACTCACTGTTAATGCATTAAATAATTATATACATAAGTCTGTGTATCCCCCATCTCCATGCCCTGGCCAGTATATATCAGGCTCTTACAGGCACTCTTGAATGTAACTTCATGTACTAGCCTACTTTAGTAGCCTGAACAACAATGTCAAGAGTAGTGCCTATGAGGGAGCTTTTAGCTCGGTTGATTGCATGCTCGACTCCCGATCCGGGGTGGTAGCCTATTGTTCGCGGGTTCAAGTCCGACGGGTGCAGGCAGATATACTAAAGTTCATATTTTTAAACGTACATTTTCCAAAGCTGGGGATGTCTTCAGTAAAAAGAGCCGATCAAGCGCCAGCACAGCATAACAAATCATATTCTGAAATAAAAACATTTGTATTTGAGTATTCGTGCATTTCTGCAAATTCATGCATGTCTGTAATGTTGGTGTAGGGATTTTTATTGACCACCAGATGGCATTGTGGAGTAGTGTGTCAAAAGCTTCAAAGCATCAAACTAGTTTGGCTGTAGAAGCGTCACTGTTTCAAAAGCCTCGCTCGGCACATCTACTGAAGAGCAGGCGAGGGAGCAAGTCTTTGGCTGGGTTACAGCATTGACGAGGCAAGACAAAGTGTGTGTGTGGAGGGAGGCCTGATATAGTGCAGCTGATCAGCTGATTGATCAGCTGCAGGTGTAAGGCTTCAGTAGGCAGGGGAGAGAGAATGAGTGACAGGAGTGTGAGTCTGATGAGTGGGCGTGGCTAGGGAAGTGGCTGGTGCAGAGTGAGGTGCTGCTGAAGTACCTGGTAAAGCTGTGACAATTGCACTGCATTGTTCTGATATTAATTCATTTCATATTCTTACAACATAAAGAAATCCTGCACTTTTTTCCCTTTCCACTTTGCGCAGTAATTTCATTATTCCAATCAGAGGGAAGAAAGACACAGGCAGTTTTCTTGTTTAAGTAAGTAAATTTGGTAGTCGTATTATCTGCTAGGCTATAAGCCTAATGCAAAACCATTTTCTGATATTTTGTATAGATTGGCTATATGAAGATATCAATAGGCACAATCAATTCGTTCACACGCTCACACGCCTTGTATTGCTGTTGTACCTAAATTAAAAACTTTTTCAGATGGGAGCCACCAACCCCAGTGCTGGAGCCTACCATCCCCATCATATGAGGCTGACTTCTGTGCTTCACCCTTATTAATTTTTTTGCGCAACAGCCAGTTCTGCGTTCACTCCAGCGAGAGTGAAATCAATGTTTTACGATATTTACCTCTGTCACAACACAGCTGTTACATCACAGTTGACCAGTGTTGGGAACGTTACTTTAAAAAAGTAATTAGTTATAGTTACTCACTACTTGTTCCAAAAAGTAACTGAGTTAGTAACTGAATTACTCTATGATAATAGTAACTCGTTACCAGGGAAAGTAACTATTTGCGTATGTCAAAGAATTTGGATTTTTTTAAGCAGTTTTGAGCAGCCAGTTGAAATGAGTAAAATAGACAGGTGTTTGTAGGCTACATAACTTTCGATATTTATTAGATAGATAGATAGATACTTTATTGATCCCCAAGGGTAAAATTCAAGATATTGCACATCGACAGACCTACGGTTGACTTCAGCCTGTGTCATAGGTTTTTGTTGTGAGGCAGAAAGATCTAGCTTTTGCTGCTTGGAGGACTTTGCTCCGAGTCCTTCTTTGCTAGTGGATGGCGAGCTGTCATCTGTGGTGGAAGTATCGGTGTTTTTGGCCACTAGCTTGTGTTGCCCCCTGCAGGTAACCCCCAGAACCTAGTCAACGTCAGCCGTTTCTCAGACGTAACCCCAGGCCTAGGCAGTTAAGACCCACGATACCCCCTTGAGGTTATTGTAGATAGCAGGGACCTACTGTCGAGCGAAGTCGCACGTCTTCCCTCTGCGGCGCAGATAACCTATTACGCCTATTTTTAAATATCCCCCTTGGAAGTTGATCAGGCTTCCGTGGTGGATTTATTGAGATGTTTATGAAATAAGGAGCAGCTACGCCTAGGTCTCGGACAGTTGGCTAACGTGCAAAGATGTTTGACACTAGGGTTAGCCTTGTATTGAGACATACAATTCTTTACATGCATAGACTTTACAAGGTCAGGCTACTAAAATACTTGTAATGATACATTTCATTCATCACACTTTATTATTTATTATGAGGTCATTGTTTGCAGTTATGGTTCATTTTCCATTCTTTTATTCACATTCAATAATCATCAACTATTTCTGAGGTCAGGGTGATCTGGTTTAGTAATCCTGCACATTGTTCAACATCTGCTTCAACACATTCATTCACTTCCACGCTTTCAGGTGAACTTAATTCAAGAGTAGGTTGCAAGGTCATTGGTTTAACATTACGATTCAATTCCTGGTCAGTTTCTTTCCTAATTTGCCTAATCATATTTTCTAGATCAGAGAGATTACCTTGATAGCTAGCGCTGAATCTAGCCTTTCTGCGTTTTCGCCTTGTAAGACGTATTGGTTTTGTGCTACCGCTCTGTGGTCCATACGGTTGGTGTTCAGGCAACACGTCAAGCTTTAGATGCTTGTGTGAGAATGCTTCATTAAATTAGAGTTGTTTACAACGGATGTCGACAAAGTCTTTGCTCCTGGACATAATGTACACATTACATGCACGTTCTTGCCTTTGACCACAATGAATTTGAAGTAGTGCTTATCACCACCTTGAAAATGCCAACTTTTCATCGGATTGCTCCTGACCTCTGCTGTTTCTTCGAATCTCTATTTTAGCTGGAGCGTGTGTGTGTGTGGCGCGTGTGCTGGCAAGTGTGTAAAAACACTGGCTCTGATTGGCAATCATGAAACATGACTCTGCCTTAGCCAATCATAATCGCTTACGTCGTTATTAACCCACCTCCTAACTAGCTGTGAGCCAGGGGTGCGTTCGGATTACACAGTTTATTCAATCAATACATAGTAACGCACCGCATTTAACGTCCAGTAACGTTAACGGCGTTGTAACAACGGGAAAAGTAATTCATTAGATTACCCCGTTACTGAAAAAATAACGTCGTTATTCCAAACACTGCAGTTGACATCACGCAGAAACATTTTAAATGGAGCTTCCGGCTGTTCGCAATTTTACTGATTCTTTGAGCTCTCAGCGGAGTTCTGATTTGCACGTCTTTTTTAGATGGTGAACGTAAACGAAGGAAAGCCCTCTATTTATGCCACATGCAGAAGTTTTCTGACGATACTGCAATTGTGGGATGTATCAGGAACGGGCAGGAGGAGGAGTACAGGAGCCTGGTGGAGGACTTTGTGCAATGGTGCAAACTCAATCATCTCCAACTCAACACTTCAAAGACCAAAGAGATGGTGGTGGATTTCCGCAGGTCTAAGCCCACTCCGCTACCAATCTCCATTGATGGGGTCAATGTCGAGGTGGTAAGCACCTACACGTATCTGGGTCTCCACCTGGACAATAAACTGGACTGGTCAGCCAACACTGACACACTCTACAAGAAAGGGCAGAGCAGGCTGTACTTCCTGAGGAGGCTGTGCTCCTTCAGTGTGTGCAGCAAGCTCCTCAGGATGTTCTACCAGTCTGTTGTTGCCAGCATCCTCTTCTATGCAGTGGTATGTTGTGGACAGTGATGTCAGTAATGCGTTAGTCTATTTTGACCACTTTTTTCGGTAACGAGTAATCTAACGCGCTACTATTTACAAACCAGTAATCAGATTAAAGTTACTTATCTAAGTTACTGTGCGTTACTATTTTTGTAATTTTCCTTAGTAAAAAGATATATTCTTTGCTTTCTTCTTGTCTTGGGGGTTAATGTCATGTAGGCTATGCTCACGTTTTCAGCATGAGCACAATTCACGTGTAAAACCATGCAGCGACACAAACGTAAACAACAATGGAGGGAGAGAGAGAGATGCACATTTCATCAGTCATTACTTTGAGTTTGTGTCAGCTAAACATGACAACATTAAGATACATTGTACATTCTGTGCTGGCGACAAAGGGCTGTCTAGCTAGACATCCCAAGTCTCCCGAAGTTTTGGGAGTCTCCCACATATTGATAGCGGCTTCCTGACGCCCGCAAATTTCATAAAATCTCCCGGAACCTAGAGCGAATATATGGTCCATAAGCATACTGGCACACATAGACTCAAAGCAGCAAAAGCCGACGTTCCTAACCCTGCTCACAAGTGCCACCTGGTGGTTGTTTGGGTCAGTGGGGAAAATAAGATAAACAATTCAATTCAATGCCTTTATTTGTCCCCCAGTGGGGCAATTAGTTTCACAGCAGTAGGAGCACACAAAATTGCAAAAAATACATAAATACACATACTATAATAAATAACATGATGCACATCCTGGTCATGAGTGGGTAAACTACCTTTTCCTCCTGGCGTTTAGAAGGGAGACAGCAGAAGGAACAATGGAGTGTTTGAATCTATTTGTTTTAGCAAATGGGAGTCTAAGCAATGAACCTGATGTAGAAACTGAAACTGTTGATGTAGAGGATGAGAACAGTCAGACAAGATGGAGTTTGCTTTCTTAAGCAGCTGTTTGTTGTAGACTGGACAGTTTGCCAGGGATGGTCTATATTAGTTGCGGAACAATGGCGAATCGGCGTCTGCGCCTTGAGTTTGTGATGTTTTGCCTGGTGCTTGAACTCCAAAAGTTGAGTATTACAGTAGAAAAAAACAGAGTCGCACTCAAGGGCTTGATACTAATACAATTTGTATTGAGAGCCGAGATTTTAACAATGAGTCTAAGGACAAAATGCATAATGCAATAGTCAGCTACATGGATGAAGGCACACCACCTCCAGCTGAACCTCTCAAAAACTGAACTGCTGGTCCTCCTCGCCATAGGTGTGTAGATTTAACGGGAGCATTTACTGCCTGAAATATCCGATTTTGTTTACCACGCTCGGATTTATAGTGCTGGCCTGATGGGTCGTCTATTTACGCCGTTTCAACGGCACATGAATGGTTCATTCAAATTAAAATTCCACTGGAGCTCCAAGTGGTTGTGTACACGCAGCCTTACAACACTGTTTACAGCTCTTCGAGTCACGATAAAATGTCATTTTTGGTACATAGCTAATTAAGATACGCCTGTGGTGTGGGTGGTTGCGTTTCTTTAGCAGTCCACCGTCTTGGTTTGTATAGAAATGGATATTAAGTGACACATACACGCAAGACGGCGGGAATACGGGACCGACAGTAATGGGGGGAGTTCCGATACCTTAGCTAGGAAGCTAGCTAGCTTGCTAACAACCGGGCAGTAACTGACAGCAGCATGGTCTGATATTAAGTTTTTGGTAACGCTTTAGAATAACATGTGCTTATTAGGTATTAACAGTGCATAATAAGCTGTTAACAATTCAATACTAACAGTTAGTTAATGGTTGTTATCCTTTAATAACATTAACTAACTGTTAACATGCAGCTTGTAAGTGTTAATAAGCAGCCTTTTCAGTTACTTACAAGCATATTTGTTAACAGTTGTAAGTGTTAACAAGCAGCTTGTTAATGCGTGTTAATGGTGTATAAGACAAAGAGGTGGATAACTAATACGCTTATAAGACCTTTCTTACCTATTTGTAGCAAATTTTGCAGCTCCCCAATCTAAAGCGAGGACCATGTAGCCTATAGTTCCACAAGCCCAACTTTCTATTGATACTGTATCTATCTATCTAGCTTGGTTTAGCTGTGAGAAATGCACCTTAAAAATTTCTGCAGTGAGCAGGAATCGAACCCTGGTCTCCTGCGACAGAGAGTACATCGCTACTTATGGAGCTACACTCCAGTTTCTATGCTAATGTTCATGTTGATTCTATATTCCGATGTTCTATATCATACTAGCTATGCTTTTTACAAATATGTTTGTGATGGAAAAGTGGTGTTTAATTTCCATAATCTTTGTTTAGTGAACGCATAAAACAGTTTGTCAGCAGTCTAAAGATATGCCAGCTTTGTATATAGTATGGTTACCTAGCAACCGAGGCTTAAGGATGTCAAGTGGGTGCGTTCAAAGCTCTGGTTCAAAGTCGCAAACATAGGCGAAAGTTCTGATTGATTTGAAACATGTTTCAGTTTGCCTTGAACAGAGGCGAACATTCGTTGCTGCATTAATTAAACACCACTTTTCCATCAGATACATATTTGTAAAAAGCATAGGCTAGCTAGTATGATAGAACATGGGAATCGTCAGCAATATAGGAACAGGAGCTCAATAAGTAGGGATGCACTCTCTGACGCAGGAGACCTGGGTTCTATTCCTGGTCACTGCAGCAATTTTGAAAGTGCATTTCTCACAGCTAAACCAAGCTAGATAGATACAGTGTATAGAGATAGAAGGTTGGGCTTGTGGAACTATAGGCTACATGGTCCTCACTTTAGATTGGGGGGCTGCAAAATTTACTACAAATAGTTAAGAAAGGTCTTATAGGCATATTAATGTTTTATACACCATTAACAAGCATTAACCAGCTGCTTGTTAACACTTACAACTGTTAACAAATATGCTTGTAAGTAGCTTAAAAGGTTGCTTATTAACACTTACAAGCTGCATGTTAACAGTTAGTTCATGTTATTAAAGGATAACAACAGTTAACTAACTGTTAGTAATGAATTGTTAACTGCTTATTATGCACTGTTAATACCTAATAAGCACATGTTATTCTAAAGCGTTATCAAGTTTTTTTGTTTTACAAATTTGAACCCTAAAAAATTACACTATTAGGCTTGAAATGATCCTAAACACTTACAGATTATGACGAAAGTTTCCAAAAACCCCTCAAAAAACCCAGAGACATAATGACATTTATTGGTAAAATTCCACAAGTCTCCTATTGACATTAGTGCAGCGAGGGCTTACTCTGATCTGCATAAGGGGGATCCCCCCCCCCCCCCCCCCCCTCTTGCAATAATTGATCGCGGAAGTTGTCAAACATTTGCGCCTCTCGCTCCACTTTAACCCTCTCTGGTAAAAGGTTAAAGATATTATCAAGAGTTGTTGCAGCAGTGACATGTGACAGTGGGCCCACAATAGGCCCACACTTTGTAGCTGATGTGAAGTCCACATATCCCAGATACACTGTAAAACCCGATAAGTTAATTGAACTCAAAAAAATTGGTGAAACCGATTACAACATTTTTTTTTAAGTAATAGTAACTCGGTTTTGCTAAGTCAAAGAAACTCACCTTTTTTAATTAGTCTACACTAGCAAATTTTGAGTGTTCAACAAGGTTTTAAGTTAAAGAAACATCAACTACATGAGTTCACGGTAATTAATAAATTAATAAAATTAAGCTTAGATAGCTTAATTGGATTTATTAATGTCAGCATGAAATATTTCATTTTGCTTCAACTAATTCTTTAAATTACATTTAAAACGTAAAAGTTTTAATTTCCAGAAAATTGAACAAACTTGTCCATTTTGATTAGTTTCAACTTAGGACTTGAAAGAAAAATATTAAAAAGGTTGACATATCTAGATAGATAGATAGATTATGACAAATGCCTGATCAATGCTAGGAAATTCAACAATCATTTCAATCCAAAACAACAGAAGTCTTCTTTGGGCAGAGGGATGCATTTTCACTGGTCGTGCTGATCAGAATGAGTTCAACAGTAAGGTCCTCAATATCTGGGAACTCCGATTGAGAGACCTGAAGAAATGAACAAAAAACAATTGTGTGTTAATTGAATATCTAATAGGCATTACATGTCAAGTGATACCATGTCATATTAAGTTTAACATTTTCTCTTCAAACTTTTCCAGGGCAGTTGCATTATTGAAATAATTACTTGAAATAATACTAAGTAACTTCCCTGGAGTTTCTTGGTGAAAAAACAAACAGAAAAACAAAAGCTTGAAATGTAAGTCCAGCGTTATTCGATGCCCTGTTGTTCGAGGTCACGGCTGTTCATAAGAATAAAATAAAATAAATTTAAAAAAATTGGTGCAACATAGACTGAGTAGTGGCCCAACAGCTATTGATAATGATGATTTCAGTTCAGTTCAAATGCCTTGTTAGGTTAGTTCAGGATTTTGGACATAGGATCTCATTTTAATCCCAAGTTAGCAAGTGTGATATTACATTAATACACAGGATTAGGTGTTATAATCTCTTGTGCCAAGATCCAAGGTAAAAACACAAGTTGGAGACCGTTTTCAACACGTTTCATCCAGTCCTTCTAGTTGCAGAGTTCGCAGGTGCTAGGCTGGCGCGAGTCAACAGTATGTGTAAGCCTGCCTTTAAAAACAGTCTTAACCACTCCATAGTACACCGAGGCAAATAAATATAACGCCTGAATGGACGAGGACTGGATGAAATGTGTTAAAAACGGACTCCACTGATAAATATCACACTTGCTAACTTGGAAATGAGGTCCTATGTCCAAAATCCTGAACCACCCCTTTAAGCTGCTGGACCAGTATTTGCTTTATGTTGTACCCAATTTTCTCATTGTTTTTCATCCTAATAGCATGCGTTGACCTCGAAACAACGGGCCATGGGTCGCTTAATGCCACAGTTACGCTTTAACTGTCATGTCCATAGAAAACATGCTTACTTACATCCCATGTCTTTAGAAAAGTGGCATCATCCTCATGGAGGTAGAAAGGAAGGCCACGGAGCGCCACAGCACGTCGGATATTTACATCTGAGGATCCCTGCATGAGAAAACATGGAGTCAAGCCAGTTAATAACTACAAAATGCAATTCAATAGGATTACCTTTCTTTGATAGTACAGCTTCTGAAACCAAAGCATTCTTTTTATCTTAAGTCCATGGAGGAGTTGTATTAGATTTGTATGTAGAAGTGTACGAAGAAGGGATTATTCATTCACATTATTCGTAGATTAGATCAAAAATACTCTCCTCCCCCTCCGCCTTTGGTGCTTCCCTACTTTCTAGCTGCAGTGCAGATCCCTTAGCAATAAGTAGATGCAGCGTATTGGGTATTATACACATCCATTGAACCAACAAAGAAAATCCAAAAATAGAGACTTTTGTGTAATCATTCCGTATTTTGTGTAGTCATTCTATATCAGAACCCCTTACATACATTCCAAATAGTCTACAAGAAACCTCAAAATCTTACATTTCATTTGAGACCAGGATTATGCTTCTACACCAAGAACTCAAAATAGGGGGGTAAGATTTAAAACACATTTGGTCAGGACCACACATGAAATGAATCTATTCCAAGTATTTGTACAAAATAAATGCTTACCTGGGATTCCAACATGATTGCAGGCCACCACCGAACCAATAGACTATGTCTGCAGGGAAGGACGTCTGATATGATCTCCTTCCTTCTCAATGCCAATGTTGTTTGCATCAACTTCTGAATCTGTGAATTGAAGGACGAATACACATTTGAACATACTGACAATCTCTATTAGGACAATCCACCATCTCATGATGTCGCTTTAAATGCCACTTTAAATGCATCCTTAAATGGCCGAGAACAGTTTGCACATTAAATGGTTGTTTTCACCTACACAGCTGACATGCGAATAATACACATTCTGACTGAGCATGAATTGTGTGTGACCGTGTCAAATGAATTTACTGACTTAAAGGTGCAGACATCATGACAGTGGACTAACGTTAATGGAGGAAACATTGCTAACATGCTGTAAACGATAATGTTGCAGGACCTGTGTCCTGTTATCAAGCAGCGCACCACAAAGCTTACACTTTCAAGCTATTGTGTTAAATAGTGCTAACGGGGGTTAATTAGTTCATATTTTTAGAACTCACATTGGCAAATTGAGTTAGATCCCTAGCACTAGCACTAGCTGATCCAGCAAGTGCTGGCATACAGCAGCCAAATTCTTGCTAGCTAGCACTAGCAGCTAGTTCTAACTGGATAAAGTTATTCACGTAGCCTAAGACAATATTTTTAAACATTCGGGTTTTTAAACAATATGATAAAAAACGTGCTTTAGGGTCAACATGCACCTCACTTTTCCACTTACGTTTAATTGCGTTTATTCTGGCTTCTCGTTGTCTCCTCCTCTCGTCGTCTATTTTCACTGCTCTTCTCGTCTCTTGTCATCTGGTGGTCGACCGTTGCTGGCGTCGTTGTCACTCGGCGTTGTCTGTCTCTCAAGACGTTAGACCAATAGGCTAGTTGGTGCTGTACACATATGGCAGAAGATCCTCCTACAAATTTGCTACAATTTGCATGGGGAAGTTGCTTGCTTCAAGAAAGCAAGTGAGTTTGGATTAACTGCATCATAACTCGTGTGCAGTCAACCTTGCAATCTACTTGGTGCAAAATGTGGAGAAATAGGCTACTTGTGTGATCATAATGTTTTTCTGTAACCTAACTACATTTATGTTGCAAATGTAAAAAAGTGCACCTTGCCCTGCACCTCTGACCAACCTATCCTAAAGCCCCAGTTTTTTTCCACGCTTTTTATTTTTTCAAATGACTTAAAGCAGATGAGTGCTGTCAACTTAAAAGTTTAAATTTGTTCAAGTAACACAGACGATTAGAGTACTATTAACTTTTTTTCATTTTTGAGTGTTTACAAATCAAAAACATTGTTTTACTTGTACTGTTCGGTTTTTACAGTGTAGCAAGAGGCTGGCGGACCACTGTCGGTCCATTGGGGGCATAGCTGTCGGTCCATTGGGGGCATATCTGGCGGTCCATTGGGGGCATAGCTGGCGGTCCATTGGGGGCATAGCTGGCGGTCCATTGGGGGCATATCTGGCGGTCCATTGGGGGCATATCTGGCGGTCCATTGGGGGCATAGCTGGCGGTCCATTGGGGGCATATCTGGCGGTCCATTGGGGGCATAGCTGTTGGTCCATTGGGGGCATAGCTGTTGGTCCATTGGGGGCATAGCTGGCGGTCCATTGGGGGCATAGCTGTTGGTCCATTGGGGGCATAGCTGTTGGTCCATTGGGGGCATAGCTGGCGGTCCATTGGGGGCATAGCTGTGGGTCCATTGGGGGCATAGCTGGCGGTCCATTGGGGGCATATCTGGCGGTCCATTGGGGGCATAGCTGGCGGTCCATTGGGGGCATAGCTGGCGGTCCATTGGGGGCATATCTGGCGGTCCATTGGGGGCATAGCTGTTGGTCCATTGGGGGCATAGCTGTTGGTCCATTGGGGGCATAGCTGTTGGTCCATTGGGGGCATAGCTGGCGGTCCGCTGGCATTTTGCTCATCGGTTCTCTGGCGGTCCGCTGGCGGGTTGCAGACAAATTGCCAAATATTTTGCCACTATTGGTCTAAAATCTTTTTCATTTGTTCAGTTATACTCCATATATCATTTTATTAACTTTTCTATATATATATATAGCTTCCCTGCTTCAGTAGGGAGACCTGAGGTCTAGAGGTGAACTTCCTGCCCCCTGCTTCTGCTTTCAATAATAATGTGTATGAACAATGGATTTTTCTATTCATGTGAAGAATTAGCTTCATTTACAGTAGCAAGCAAAATTAATTTTATTTTTAGCTTTTAAAAAAACCAAGACAACAAAAAACTTTGTTGTCCTTTTCATCTTTGTCCCTAGATTGTAGTCTTGCTGACCTGCTGTCTGCTTTGGGCCTGAGAGACCTTCATGGAGGGAAGCTCACACTCAGCTCAATCCGGGAGATCAACAGGAACACAGTGTCTGATGAACCACCACAGAGCCTGGAACAGCTACCATGGGGTTTCTTAAAGAAATTAATGCTGTGCAATTCAAATGCAAGAAGTATCAAATGTGCACAGGATGAGTCAGATCACCTGAATGCATTTAGTTGTATGACTTTTGATGATAAAATTGCATCCAATCATTATTCTAAGGCCATAAATCCTCTAGATCTGATCACTGCTCTGTTCCACTGCTCAGATCCTTCCCTCCAGCAGGAAATGGTCTCCAAAATGTCCATGTGCCAGTTTGCTGTTCCACTGCTGCTGCCAAACTGTGACACACAGCAGTGCACTCTGATGTTGTGGGCCATGAGAGACCTGGTTAAAAAGTACAGGCTAACAGGTGGTAAAAAAATCAGACCTCACTCTCTAACAGGAGACAGGGCAGTTGTAGAGGGCAGGATTGTGGAAATGGACATCCCCATGGTGTCTTTTGTTAGACTAGGAAAGAGCCGTTTGCCCAAATCTCAGATTCTGAACAAGTTGCTCAGTAATCCTCATCAACACAATGAAGCATTTGTTCACCGTGACATGGAGTGTGGTGATGTGCCCAGGAGAATCTCAGATGGCCTGGTAGAAGTCAGCTGGTATCTGCCCTGTGGGAACCCAAACATTGACATGTTTACACAGCCAGTGGCCATTGCCAATCTGAGAGGAGACGCCAGGTTGTTTAAGACCCAGATGTCCTTCCTGTGTCAGACCTCAGCTGCAGTGTTCATCTTCAGTGATTACCTAGAGGGGGATCTCAGCATTCTGGCCAACAGAAGGACCAAAGCAGAACTGTTCCTGGTCACCAGCTCTCAGAGGAAAAACTTCAGCATGGAGACACTCAAGAATGTGTGCAGAAAACACAGGGTGAAGGAGACAAATGTGATCATCAAGAACAAGCAAAATGATTCAGAATTTGTTAAGGCCTTACGTTTCTGTGTGAGTGAAGTCACTCAAAATAATCCACTTAACACTAAACTGGAGGACATTGCTTGTGATGGAATTTTGGTTGATGAGCATTGCAGTGAGTGTAGAAATGGCAAACAGAATGCTGAAGGCATCACTAAAAATATAGAGGATG
This sequence comes from Alosa pseudoharengus, assembly GCF_046254945.1. Taxonomy (NCBI): domain Eukaryota; kingdom Metazoa; phylum Chordata; class Actinopteri; order Clupeiformes; family Clupeidae; genus Alosa; species Alosa pseudoharengus. The sequence goes on along the minus strand of NW_027468718.1, from coordinate 2,312,616 downwards.
TTGTGAAATTCAAAAATGATCAGTTGCCCTTGCATGGTGAAATCTGGAAACAAATCAGACAGTTAGAAAAAGAGAACTGCAGAATGTGCAATGCAGGAAAAGACATTGAGCATTACAAGAGTTCACTTAACAGCAAGAGAATTAAACTCAGAGAGGAGCAACAGAAGAAGGGTATGTCAGATACAATGGTGAAATTCATTAGTGGAATTTCAGAGTCAGGAACACAGCGTCTCTACTTCCTAAAGTGGTTAAAGATTCAGCTGGACACCCTCTCCAGACGTGACCTGTCCACACTGAGAGAGCAGTACAAAGAGTGCTGCAGAAACACACCACAGAACAAGGAGGAGATCTCACGCTTAGATGAGCAAATCTCCAACTGCTCTTTGGGTCCTGAGCACTTCTTCCGTGAGCTGGGCCAGCTTTATGAATGTGCTTGCTCCCTTCCAGAGGACCACCCAGCCAGGCAACAAGTCCAGCACCTGCCTGCTTTGTGTGCTCAGATGCTGCTGGATGGGTTTCCAGTTGAGCTGGTCGATGGAGACGCATCAAACATCCCAATGAAGTGGATATCAGGGATCCTGACTCAGCTCCATCAGCTGGTGGACTCCAAGAGTAGGATCCTGGTGTTGACTGTGCTGGGGGTGCAGAATACTGGGAAGTCCACCCTCCTCAACACCATGTTTGGAGTGCAGTTTGCAGTCAGCAGTGGGAGATGCCCCAGAGGAGCCTTCATGCTGCTGATCAAAGTTTCTGAGGATTTCAGATCTGAGCTGGATTGTGACTTCCTCATGGTCATCGACACAGAGTTCTTAAAATCACCTGACCTGGCAGCATTAGACTCAAGCTACGGACATGACGATGACCTAGCAACGCTGGTCGTAGGGCTCAGTGACATTACAATTGTCAATGTTGCCATGGAGAATAACACAGAGATGAAGGACATTCTGCAGATTGTGGTCCATGCCTTCCTCAGGATGACGGAGGTTGGGAAGAAGCCAAGATGTGTGTTTGTGCATCAGAATGTGTCAGATATGTCTGCTCATGACGGCAACATGAGAGACAGGAAGAAGCTGGTGGAGCAGCTGGATGAGATGACTCGGGCTGCAGCTAAAATGGAGAAGAAAGTATCTTATATGAAATTCACAGATGTGATGGAGTATGATCCTGATAAAGACAACTACTACATCCCTGGACTCTGGCATGGAACTCCCCCAATGGCTCCAGTGAATGCTGGCTACAGTGAAGTGTACGAACTCAAGAAGACTTTGATTGGCTCTGTTGAAATAGCTGATGATGTCAAGAGGAATGATGCAGAGGGCTTTCTGAAGTGGACTGAGGGTTTGTGGGAAGCAGTGAAATATGAAAAGTTCATCTTCAGTTTCAGGAACAGTTTAGTCGCTGACACATACACACACATATGTACTGAGTACAACAAATGGGAGTGGTCTTTTCATAAAGAAATGAACTCTTGGCTTTTGACACAGGAAACAATAATATCCAACTTTGTAAAGACTGATTCAGATGACCAAAAGGATTCCTTAGAAGACCTGCGCAAGAAGATCATTGATGAAGCATCAGGGAAACTGAATGAAGAAGAGAAGAAAATGCATCAAAGCATAGAAGAGTACTTCAAGTCTAAGGACAGCAGTGTTGCTTTAGTGGAGAGATATAAAGACGATTTCAAGAACAGTGCCAGCTCCTTCAGACGAGAGATAGAGAGCTCCCTGAATGTCTCCCTGCTGAAGGCAGTTGAAATTAAAGAAAGGCTGGAAAAAGTCAATAAGATCAAGAACACACAGACTGAGAAAATTAAGAAAATGGTTCAGGAACTTGTGCAGTCCAGTCAGAAGAATGTATCTGATGACGATCTCAGCAGAGACTTGGAGACCATGTGGATTAAACTGATGTCAGAACTGTCCTCTAACGATCTTCCTAAACATAATGTTATTAATGAGGCCCTCGATGAGCTTAAGTTTGACTTTACTGAGTCACCAACATTAAACAAATCAACAAAAGTTTTTAAGAATCTGAACCTGGATCATTTCAGAGTGTCTGGACAAGAGCCATTTGTAGTTAAAAATTCCAGTTGGATTAAATTTGTCCAGGTAGCTGAGGGTATATTTGACCATTTGGATCCCTTATACTACATGAAAAAAACAAATGAGCTGTGTGACAGCATCATCAAAGATTGTGATCGCTTTGTCTCAGATAAAGTAAACAGTAACAAAAGTTACCTGGAGACATACATCAAAGAAATCCTCAACTTAATCAATGACAGAATGGAATATAATGATGAAAACGTCACTTTTAGTAAGGAGTGTGAATCTGAGCTGAAGTTCCATATCTGTTGGAATGCAGCAACCAAATTTCAGAAAATGCATGACCGTTTTATCGAGTACAACGACCCTAAAATATGCCTAGAACGGTCAAAAGAAAAGTTTCTGAAGGAGTTTAAAGACTTGGTCCATGACAGAGATCAGTGCCTGAAGAAAGCTGAAGAATTCACAAAGCACTGTTTGACCCCAGCAGTGAAGGACTACATCAACAAAAGGCTCGGCCTAGATATCGTAGATGAAATGATGATGAAACTTGATTATAGCACACAGAAAAACTTCCTGTTTGCCCTTTTAAAACAACTGCTTGAGGATGACAAATTTGAAAAATTCAAAGAATACACACGCAACTACAAAACATTTGTTACTGACTGGATCATGGACAGGATAATTGAAACATTTTTACAGGATGACAAGTGGAAAACACTAAAGACGAAGCATCTCTTTGAAGTGTTGCAGAAAATAGAAAGTGCTATCACTCAAGCCAAAGAGATCACAGACATGAACATGTTCATACAGAAAATACATGCTCATCTTAATGACCAACTGACATTCCAAGAAGATGATTTATTTATCATGTTCAAAACTGTCAACACACAGCAGTTTGCAAATGATCTCATGACCTTACTCTCAGACATAAGGCAGTCCTTAGCTGGTGAGCACCACCGCCCAATCTCCCGGGATGATCTTTGTGAATCTATCAGAAACTTGCCCTCTAAACCCCATGAGCTGCTCTTCAGCAGACTGTGTGGATGTGGGGAACAGTGCCCCTTCTGTGGGACACCCTGTGAAGCAGGAGGTCGGAAACACACAACACACTTCTCCAGCATGCACCGGTCTAAAGGATTTGGCAATCGCAAATGGGACAAATCTAAAAAGCTGGAAACTGTTATCTGCACAAGAGCGGTGATCAGTGATGCCAAATTTAGGAGTTCTGAAACCAAAGGAAAACTGCACCCCTACAAGCAGTGCAAGGAAATCTATCCCAACTGGGAGATAGAAGAAGACTTGAGCATGGAGACCTCAGACTACTGGAAATATGTGCTGATGAAATATAATGAGGAATTTGCAGAAGCTTACGATGCAAAACCTGCAGACATTCCAAGTGACTGGAAAACACTAACACTAGAGGATGCACTGGAAAGCTTTAAAAAGGCATTTCACAAACAGTAACCTGCATACAGTATTGAGGAATCTGGGGGTATGGGGAGATTCCAATATGTTGAATTATTTTTGTTGTTCTGTCTTTTTCCTCTTTAAAGCTACTTGTGTTGCATTTGTGGCATTCTAAGTAGAAATGAAATATTGCTCAAATTTCAATTATTTCAATTATTACCTGGTTATGTGAATACTTATGTTTTTGTTACATGCATTCATCAGTCTCAAATGCATAATGTGTTTGCATTTGCATGTGTGCACTCTAAAAGTTGGTTTACACCCAGATTTGAACATTTTTAACCTGTTATTATTCCACTGCTTGGTTGAATTTCCCATTGGCATGCGTTCTTTAGAACGTGTAATAACCGTATGTTATTTGCACACCTATGAAGTGGCTACAATTTTTTGACCGTATCACACTTGTATATTAATTCGCCGATCTCGTTGTAAAGTTTAAATGAACTGTCAAGTTGAATTAGAGCTGTAAATACAGACGTTCAGAACATAGCAACATTGTAGCATATAACAGATTTATAATTTAGCTAGTTACATGGCTTTAGGCTGAGTAAAATGTTTCAAAGCTAAGGTTCATCAGAATCCTGAGATATGTCTGTTTGACAACGGGAGAGATGGAACTAACGACTGGCCTTTGGCTAGCAACCATCCAATTAAAACTACACTTTAACATTTATTAGCTATCCTTACCTAAAATGTTTAGTAAGTGTAACTCAGTTTTTGTCTTTTGTTGGTTATGTTGATTTTGTCTTTTAAGATTACTTGCCTAAAATGAGTATAATTTAAATAGACAGGGCAAAACTTACAACGATCCTATTAAGGTCACTACCAAACATTTTTTAAAGTTGATATTATAGTACTTTTTCACATAATAATCCATTTCTGCTTGGGACATTTTTGTATTTTGCATAGTTAATGAGATAATTTGCATATTTTAATAAATTAGCATATATATTGTATACTGTATCTCAAAGAAATGTATTGATAATTTGACTGTACACTGACTGCACAGTGATATTGATCATTTGTACATATAACATACATTAAATCTGTGAAATGAACAATATAAATCTCAGTTTGTATCTTTACATGAATATCTATCGTTTGAAATTAATTTGCATTTGTTTGAAATACAATAAAATTGTGTTTCTTTTCATTTACATGCATTAAGTTACGCCAGTTGATCTTCTCAAGTACAAACACTAAACAAACTAAGCTTGTTTCATTTACGCTGTTCCGTAATCCCGCCAACTGGCACGCACCCCTCTAAAACAGCAGACCGCATTTCCAGAGGCTGAGTTGAGTCGACTGAACGTTAAGGTAAGAATAAAGTTTGCCAAGTACCTGGTTAGATTTCTTTTACTGTCTAGCACTATGGTTAGATTTGATATTAGGCCTACTGTCATCTAGCCTGGAAAATCCAGACCCTGGTAATCTAGAAAGATTAAGGGTCTGGCCATGAACAATGTAATGGCACAACTCGAGGGGCGCCAATAAGCATGCATTTGAAAATCTCACTTCACGCAATTGGATAACACTAGACCATGTTTACTCTGAATGATTTCGGACTTTGACGCAATCGGATAACACTATGACCAATATTTACTGTCCTCCAACGTTGCAGCACTGTTTAGCTCATCTGATTAGCTGGTTCCCCGGGATACAAGGGGTAAAAGTAACGTGCATCATTGCTCATTGCCAGAGTGTCTCGCAGAAACCATTCCATTGTGCTCTCGCGAGAACTCTGGATTTCCAGGGTAACTGTCATCTTCAATTTTAACGAAAAGATTCTAGAACTACAAGTCTGGAGTCTTTTCATGTAATTTGAAGATGAACGCACGTGGTTTTACTCAAGGCCTAATTAGCAGTAATTAGTCTACTGTCTATGCTTGTGTGTGACACAAAACCCTCACCAATTTTTGTTGTGAATACTTGAGTCAAACGGGATGAGTTTGGAGGGCTGCGGCGTAATACTCTAGGTAATTTAAAGTAAATGTGAAGGTGCTCTTTGGTAGAAAAAATATATAAGTATGGATAGTCCAAGGCACTCTTCAAAATAGGTTAAAAAAGCTTTAATAGGTAGGCTTAATCATCATGCTAAAATTGCCAACATGTTTCGGCCTTGGCTAGGCCTTCATCAGGGCAAAATCTATTACAGGCACGTGGGCGGAGTTAGGTAATTACAATGAAGTCTAGACCTTAACACATTATCACATATACATACAAACAGACACTAGGTGGAGTCCATATCAATTCACCAACATAGTAATGTAATAAAAAACAAATAAACAATCACACAAACATGGCTCATCGAATCTACAAGAAAGCCAACATTTCAATAGAGTCATTCAATCCCGGGGCTGTCATAGCATTCAGTTTGTATATCCAACAACTTTCTTTTTGGTTTAATATTTTTTGTCTATCCCCTCTCCTCCTTTCCAAGGCACATGATCAATCCCTATGGCAGTAAATACAATGGTTTTGTCTATATGCGTTTCTTTGAAGTGTTTTGTCATTGCATAGTCACAATTTCCTGTTTTTGCGGCATATCTGTGCTCAGCTAAGCGGTCCTGTAGCCGTCTTTTTGTGCGCCCCACATAGAAAGCGTCGCATAGAGAACATTGTAAACTAGAATTGCGGTTCCGAGGAACTGCAAGAGTGGGTTTGATCAGGGGCATGGAACTCGGCCTCATCCAAGGATTCCAACGGTACCTCATTTATGAAAATCGGACATACGAGTCAAAAGTTACATGCACACACCTTCATATACACAGACAGCCCAGCCCAGCCCATTAGAGCTCTGCCAGGTGGCTTAGAACTCTTCCAGGTGCAAGCTTAAGCAATTAGAGCTGTGATGTCACAATCGAAATTTGAATTCTGAACATTCCGCCATTCATTTCAATGGGCCCAAAAAACGCAGAAAAACGGGAATACCGCGAAAACGACAAGGGCCAGCGACACGAAATCAACAAGCAAGTTACACCGGTTCGGGCCTGAATTTTTGGAGTTCGAACCGCGTCGATAGCTCAAACGGTCTAGGAGCAGTAGTTCGGCCAAAAAGTGGGTGAATAGGAAGATATAATAACTAGAATTGCGGTTCCGAGGAACTGCAAGAGTGGGTTTGATCAGGGGCATGGAACTCGGCCTCGTCCAAGGATTCCAACGGTACCTCATTTATGAAAATCGGACATACGGGTCAAAAGTTACATGCACACACCTTCATATACACAGACAGCCCAGCCCAGCCCATTAGAGCTCTGCCAGGTGGCTTAGAACTCTTCCAGGTGCAAGCTTAAGCAATTAGAGCTGTGATGTCACAATCGAAATTTGAATTCTGAACATTCCGCCATTCATTTCAATGGGCCCAAAAAACGCAGAAAAACGTGAATACCGCGAAAACGACAAGGGCCAGCGACACGAAATCAACAAGCAAGTTACACCGGTTCGGGCCTGAATTTTTGGAGTTCGAACCGCGTCGATAGCTCAAACGGTCTAGGAGCAGTAGTTCGGCCAAAAAGTGGGTGAATAGGAAGATATAATAATAATAATAAGAAAACTTAAGAAGAACAATAGTGGGCTTGCTCCGCAAGCCCACAGCATGGCAAAGCCATGCTGTGGTCTTGCTGGAGCAAACCCACTAATAAGAAAACTTAAGAAGAACAATAGTGGGCTTGCTGGATCAAACCCACTAATAATAATAAGAAAACTTAAGAAGAACAATAGTGGGCTTGCTCCGCAAGCCCACAGCATGGCAAAGCTGTGCTTGCCATGCTGTGGGCTTGCTGGATCAAACCCACTAACTAGAATTGCGGTTCCGAGGAACTGCAAGAGTGGGTTTGATCAGTGGCACGGAACTCGGCCTCATCCAAGGATTCCAACGGTACCTCATTTATGAAAATCGGGCACACGGATCAAAAGTTGTCTGCATTAACGCAACATCCAATAAGCTAAAACGCATAAATAACATGGTTGCTATGCTGGTTGCTATGGTGGTCGCTAGGTTGACATTACAGGGGTGGTTTCTAGGTTGTTGCTAGGGTAATTAGTTAGTTGCTAGTAAGCCATCTTAAGCTGACTGCATAAAGTGATTATTTTAAGAGATACATTTTCAAACCAGAACTGTGTATAGGTCATGGTTAAAAACGTATCAGAATCTCAGAAATAATCACGTAATGCAGCCAGTTTCAGATTTTTTAAGAAGTCAGATTTTTTAAAGGCAATCAAATTTCTGCTGACTCTCTTCTGGCTGCGGTTAAAGGCCAGCGCCTGCTGAGAGGCCTGAAGGGTCAGTTCTGAGGTTGTTGGCTGCTGGAACCGAAAAAAGGACTGCATTTTCTTAAAAGACAATGTGACTGAAGTGCGGGCAAAGTTTGCACAGAAATGTACGATTTTTCCCACCCTCATCGACCTCGTCATAAAACTTGTTTAAATGATCACACGACGCCTCCTTGCTGCTTTGTTGTCTACATCAGCATTTCTCAAACTTCTTTGACCTGAGGCCCAGTCAAGGCATACTTTGGGGTCATAGGGCCCACCTACATGAACCCACCCCCTCCTCCCAACCCCTATCAAATTGTAATGATATCACAATTATTATTTTTATACTATATTGCTATAAATGCACTTTAAAACAGTCAATGTTTAAAGTGCTAAGATTGTTCACAAAAGTTTGTGAAAGCATGCACATCAGAGTACTGCTTTACTCAGGGGCAGAGCTACGTGGTGGCCAGGGGGGGCCACGGCCACCACTGGTCAAAGCTTGGCCACCCTGCTGGCCCCCCCAGCTCCGTTCAGTGAAAAGTAAAAAAAAAGATTGCTGCCGTTTTCAACGGTACTTTGAAAGGAAGTGTAGCCTACGGTTCTAATCAAATCGTGAGTAGGCCTAGTGCAGCAGCAGCAGGGGACAATTCAAGTCATCTGTTAAAAACACTTGACAGTAGACTACTACTTACTTAACCTCAGTGACAACAGGTGAGTTGATGATGACTTGGAACATTAATGTTAAAATGTGACACTAATCATAGCAAAGTGAGCTGCGTTGGGCTGTTCTTGTTAGGTAGGCTCTGACATTGACGTGTGAGGCTGATCAAAAATAAGCGGATGCCCGCGGTAACTCTGTTACAAAAATATTTTGATAATATTCGGGTGAAATGCAAGCATATTAGGCACATATCTCCGGATGGCTCCAATAAAAGTAGGCTAATAGTGTCTAGCCTAGGCTACTTTATAAAAACATAATTTGCTGACTGCGTGTGGTTCTTGCCATAGCTGGTCAGGCAGAGGCAGGCTGCTGCGTTGCCTGAGTTCTTTGTTACATTGCTCCGGTAATTGCAACGAGATGAAACCTTAACTGCGTGACAGAGCAGAAGTGGGGCTTTCCAACGAGACTAAACACTTGTCGGTGCGATCAAGTATGAAAATACAAAAAATCATGAAATTAAATCAAATTGCATCATATTTAGTTTACCTACGCACCCACACTCTCGTTTGAATTAGGCTACTCGCGAACCCGAGATCGCATAGATATGGCATATCAGAAGAAAGAGGAGGCACAGGGCTATCCATTGGTACCAAGTATATCAATCCTTCTGGGCTATAAAAACAGACAACGTGACTGCAAAATAACATCATGTACAAAAACCAACGCTTCACAGCCATTACTCTCGTTTGAATTAGGCCCTACTCACGAACCCGTGATCGGATAGATAGCCTATGCCACGCATGTCAGATGAAAGAGGAGACACAGAGCTATCATTTGATACCAAGTACATCCTTCTGGGTTATAAAACAGACGAAGGGACATCAAAATAATAACTTCATATAGCTCGACTTACTTACCCCACGTTTTTGTGTGTTGTTGTGGTGGCAAAGCATGTTTATAATCCAACGCTATAATGTGTTTCTCTATGGCATAGCATGTTCATAATCCGGTTTTGAGATCCTAGCAAATTCCTACATGGCATCCAATTCAAGACTCACATTGCATCCCAATTTATTCGACAAAGAAACACCTTTTTCCCTTCACTTTGTTCATGGCTCATTGTTCTTGTTTGTGTATGGCACTTACAATGACCAGGATAAATGCTTCTAACTAAAGGTAGTGAAAAAGCCCTTAAAACAGTCTAGGGTTCTAAGGGTTAATGTCTTGATTCAGAGCCATGTTACTTACAGCCAAGTACTTGGAGTGGATAACAGAAAGAAATATAGTTTTGCCATCAGTATAAGATTAAATATCTGCATACCATATTTGTAGTATTTATTATTGTTCTTTGAGTTAACATCATTTGAATATGACTGATTAAGTAAGGTGCATTATCATAATGTACTTTTTATAGCATTGGCCTATTTATGGAAAATGTGTTGGAGTGGACAACAAACTGTTCAGGTTGTCTGTGAATGGACCTGTGTATCAGTTGGCTTTACACAATTCATTGCCATTATTAAAACAGGGTATCCTAATCTTCAAAACTTTTTGAGTAGTTTTCATATTGTAGTTTTGATTCCCAAGTGCCACCCCAATAAAAAGTCTGGACCCAGCTGGCCCCCCCCTATAAAATAATCCTGGCTACGCCCCTGGCTTTACTAATGTAAAATATAATTAGGCCTACACTAGTTTCTTTGTTTTTGCATTGTTGCATGATGCTTGCATGAGAAATACTTCTCAAAACAACAGCAATTATATGGGTGCCGTTGTTTTGGGATGTTTCCCTCATGCAAGCATCATACACTGATAGAGTATATATATGCTATTTAATTACATTTCATTTGAATGCCTGAATGTAAGAATTCAGGAAACACAATACCAGCTTTTAAAATTTCTGTTGTTTACTAGTTTATGTAAATCACATAACACATGAACTGTTCATACTACTGATAGCCCATTACTGTACACAATAATACTGTGCCCATTCATTAACATATATTAAACATCAGGCGTCTTGTTTACACATTTAAACCATATTTGCACTTCGAATTTCGCTTCCAAACTGTAATAACTACATCTACGAAGTCTAAAGAAGATAACCATGTAGTCTGTTCATAGATAAGATAAATTGACAGAACTACAGACTTCGTGAAAGTAGCCTATAGCCCTACATAAAAGGCTCCATTCACTTAATTGCAAAATCGCGATTGGTCTGTTTACACACTAAAATCATATTTACACTTCGAAATTCGCTTCCAAATTGTAGTAACTACATCTACGAAGTCTAAGGAAGATATCGTTGAACAGACTACAAGGTTAAGATACATTTTGACAGAACTACAGACCTCGTAAAAGTAGTACCTAAAATTAGTGTGATAAATGGCCATCACGTAGCCTAAAGCATATAGCACTAGCATATGACAACAGCAAATAGCTAACGTTTACGTTAGCCTAACTTACTTATCGTTGACGTTGACCCGACACGTTTATAAGTTAGACCATAGACTGATAAGGACGTCCATCAAAATTCCGTGTGTATCCTGTGTATCTTTCGTGCTGCTATCCTGTTGCCTTTTCCCTGTTGTTCCGGCAACAAGGTTTTTACGCGATATTTGCCACATCCCAGAGAGTTGTTGTTTGGTGGGTCAGGTGACGAGCCGTCGAATCACAGCACAGCACCCAGAATGCATTGCAACACACCGTCTAGAAGGGACTCAGCGTTAGGTCGGCTTTAAATAGCAAACAGAACCTATAGTAATATAACGTTGTCTGAAAGCTTCACAGATCGTGGCAAGACAATTGAATTGATTGTGGACTTCTTGCTGGGCAACGATGAGTAACTTGATTAGTAATGCTGCGTGGACATGCATGATATCTGTATAAAAGTGTGTTTCTCAATGTAATAATCTATACAACTGTACACATGACTAAGTTCAAATGGAGCTAGCTGGGTATAGGACTGGGCTGAATGGATTGGTGAAATACTTTATTTATTTATTTTTTTACTGACCTATATGAACATGGTTTGGCTTTAAAAAAAAGAGGAGACAGCGCTTCGCGCTGTCTCATCTTTTTTTACATGACCTTTACACTTAGTGCTGGCAAGGCATTGAACTGGGCTTCATTCAAGGATTCCAACGGTACCTCATTCATGAAAATCGGACATACGGGTCAAAAGTTACATGCACACACCTTCATATACACAGACCATAGATATATACACTAGATGTCGCCTTCTGCTTCTCAGCATGCGTCAACACTGCCGCCATCTTGGTACAGGGATCTGAAGCGCTAAACTAGTTCTCCTGTATTGTCAGCGTTACCTATTTAGCGACGTTTGGCCATCCCCAGCGATAGAAAACCTTTTTAGCGATTAGCGACAAATTTTGGAACTTCTCACAATGATGGCAGATCGGCTTCTTTGTTGTTGAAACGTAAGAAAATCACCTTTCTCATGTCATTTATGAATTCAGCTACATCTCGTTTGCCCATGGCACTGACCCATGATTATAAAAGTAACGACTGGCGTAGCCTATGTAGTAGCAGAAGTAAATGTTCTACAGATCTACAGCAACTTCTGGTGAGATTACACCTTACATGAGTAAACGAGACGAGGGGTATGTGGCCTCAACCAGAGCCTGTCTACGAAGAGCCTGTTTACTTTCATTGTATCGAACCTGGTTGCAGTTTACTCATTGTTCCTCTAGGGGCCGCCGCTAGCTAGTGCAGAATGAATGGGAGTCTATGGGGCTAGACCGGTAAAATGTATCTTTATTATCGTCTTAAGCTTAGTTTTCTCTAGACTCAACCATAAAAACATGCCTGTCAGTTGGAACAACCCAAAAAACTAGATAATTGCTTGAGATTCTGACGATTTATGGTGATTTTATTTTCGCTAGATCTTTGCCCAGATTGACGCTAATGCATTATAGAGGAGTGGATCACTGAAGGAAGATGGCGTCTCGATTGACGCATTCGTTCCAATGAACAGCAGTAGTCAAGGCGACATCTAGTGTATATATCTATGTACACAGACAGCCCAGCCCAGCCCATTAGAGCTCTGCCAGGTGGCTTAGAACTCTTCCAGGTACAAGCTTAAGCAATTAGAGCTGTGATGTCACAATCGAATTAGAATCCTTGAACATTCCGCCATTCATTTCAATGGGGCCCAAAAACGCCGAAAAACGGGAATACCGCGAAAACGACAAGTGCCAGCGACACGAAATCAACAAGCAAGTTACACCGGTTCGGGCCTGAATTTTTGGAGTTCGAACCGCGTCGATAGCTCAAACGGTCTAGGAGCAGTAGTTCGGCCAAAAAGTGGGTGAAAAAGAAGATATAACTAGAATTGCGGTTCCGAGGAACTGCAAGAGTGGGTTTGATCTGGGGCACGGAACTCGGCCTCATCCAAGGATTCCAACGGTACCTCATTTATGAAAATCGGGCACACGGATCAAAAGTTATCTGCATCAACGCAACATCCAATAAGCTAAAACGCATAAATAACGTGGTTGCTATGCTGGTTGCTAGGGCAATCATGCTGGTTGCTCAGGTGGTCGCTAGGTTAGAAGGCCAGTGCCTCCTGAGAGGCCTGAAGGGTCAGTTCTGAGGTTGTTGACTGCTGAAACCGAAAAATGGACTGCATTTTCTTAAAAGACAATGTGACTGAAGTGCGGGCAAAGTTTGCACAGAAATGTACGATTTTTCCCACCCTCATCGACCTTGTCATAAAACTTGTTTAAATGATCACACGACGCCTCCTTGCTGCTTTGTCGTCTACATCAGCCTTTCTCAAACTTCTTTGACCTGAGGCCCAGTCAAGGCATACTTTGGGGTCATAGGGCCCACCTACATGAACCTACCCCCTCCTCCCACCCCCCATCAAATTGTAATATCATCACAATTATTATTTTTTTTATACTATATTGCTATACATGCACTTCAAAACAGTCAATGTTTAAAGTGCTAAGATTGTTCACAAAAGTTTGTGAAAGCATGCACATCAGAGTACTGCTTTACTAATGTAAAATATAATTAGGCCTACACTAGTTTCATTGTTTTTGCATTGTTGCATGATTGATATGCTATTTAATTACATTTCATTTGAATGCCTGAATGTAAGAATTCAGGAAACACAATACCAGCTTTTAACATTTATGTTGTTTACAAGTTTATGTAAATCACATAACACATGAACTGTTTACATACTACTGATAGCCCATTACTGTACACAATAGATTAGTATCTTCAAATAGTCAAGGTTGTTGACTGCTGAAACCGAAAAATGGACTGCATTTTCTTAAAAGACAATGTGACTGAAGTGCGGGCAAAGTTTGCACAGAAATGTACGATTTTTCCCACCCTCATCGACCTTGTCATAAAACTTGTTTAAATGATCACACGACGCCTCCTTGCTGCTTTGTCGTCTACATCAGCCTTTCTCAAACTTCTTTGACCTGAGGCCCAGTCAAGGCATACTTTGGGGTCATAGGGCCCACCTACATGAACCCACCCCCTCCTCCCACCCCCCATCAAATTGTAATATCATCACAATTATTATTATTTTTATACTATATTGCTATACATGCACTTCAAAACAGTCAATGTTTAAAGTGCTAAGATTGTTCACAAAAGTTTGTGAAAGCATGCACATCAGAGTACTGCTTTACAAATGTAAAATATAATTAGGCCTACACTAGTTTCATTGTTTTTGCATTGTTGCATGATTGATATGCTATTTAATTACATTTCATTTGAATGCCTGAATGTAAGAATTCAGGAAACACAATACCAGCTTTTAACATTTATGTTGTTTACTAGTTTATGTAAATCACATAACACATGAACTGTTTACATACTACTGATAGCCCATTACTGTACACAATAATACTGTGCCCATTCATTAACATTAAACATCAGGCGTCTTGTTTACACATTTAAACCATATTTGCACTTCGAAATTCGCTTCCAAATTGTAGTAACTACATCTACTAAGTCTAAGGAAGATATCTATGAACATACTACATGGTTAAGATACATTTTGACAGAACTACAGACTTCGTGAAAGTAGCCTAGTAGCCCTACATAAAAGGCTCAATTAACTTCATTGCAAAATCGCGGTTGGTCTGTTTACACACTAAAACCATATTTACACTTCGAAATTCGCTTCCAAATTGTAGTAACTACATCTACGAAGTCTAAGGAAGATATCTATGAACATACTACATGGTTAAGATACATTTTGACAGAACTACAGACTTCGTGAAAGTAGCCTAGTAGCCCTACATAAAAGGCTCCATTAACTTCATTGCAAAATCGCGGTTGGTCTGTTTACACACTAAAACCATATTTACACTTCGAAATTCGCTTCCAAATTGTAGTAACTACATCTACGAAGTCTAAGGAAGATATCTATGAACATACTACATGGTTAAGATACATTTTGACAGAACTACAGACTTCGTGAAAGTAGCCTAGTAGCCCTACATAAAAGGCTCCATTAACTTCATTGCAAAATCGCGGTTGGTCTGTTTACACACTAAAACCATATTTACACTTCGAAATTCGCTTCCAAATTGTAGTAACTACATCTACGAAGTCTAAGGAAGATAAAACTGTAGTCTGTTCAACGATAAGATACATTTTGACAGAACTACAGACCTCGTAAAAGTAGTACCTAAAATCAGTGTGATAAATGGCCATCACGTAGCCTAAAGCATATAGCACTAGCATATGACAACAGCAAATAGCTAACGTTTACGTTAGCCTAACTTACTTATCGTTGACGTTGACCCGACACGTTTATAAGTTAGACCATAGACTGATAAGGACGTCCATCAAAATTCCGTGTGTATCCTGTGTATCTTTCGTGCTGCTATCCTGTTGCCTTTTCCCTGTTGTTCCGGCAACAAGGTTTTTACGCGATATTTGCCACATCCCAGAGAGTTGTTGTTTGGTGGGTCAGGTGACGAGCCGTCGAATCACAGCACAGCACCCAGAATGCATTGCAACACACCGTCTAGAAGGGACTCAGCGTTAGGTCGGCTTTAAATAGCATACAGAACCTTAAGTAATATAACGTTGTCTGTAAGCTCCACAGATCGTGGCAAGACAATTGAATTGATTGAGGACTTCTTGCTGGGCAACGATGAGTAACTTGATTAGTAAAGCTGCGTGGATATGCATGATATCTGTATGAAAGTGTGTTTCTCAATGTAATAATATATACAACTGTACACATGACGAAGTTCAAATGGAGCTAGCTGGGTATTGGACTGGGCTGAATGGATTGGTGAAATACTTTATTTATTTTTTTTATGACCTATATGAACATGGTTTGGCTTTAAAAAAAAGAGGAGACAGCGCTTTGCGCTGTCTCCTCTTTTTTTACATGACCTTTACACTTAGTGCTGGCAAGGCATTGAACTGGGCTTCATTCAAGGATTCCAACGGTACCTCATTCATGAAAATCGGACATACTGGTCAAAAGTTACATGCACACACCTTCATATACACAGACAGCCCAGCCCAGCCCATCAGAGCTCTGCCAGGTGGCTTAGAACTCTTCCAGGTGCAAGCTTAAGCAATTAGAGCTGTGATGTCACAATCGAAATTTGAATTCTGAACATTCCGCCATGCATTTCAATGGGCCCAAAAAACGCAGAAAAACGGGAATACCGCGAAAACGACAAGGGCCAGTGACACGAAATCAACAAGCAAGTTACACCGGTTCGGGCCTGAATTTTTGGAGTTCGAACCGCGTCGATAGCTCAAACGGTCTAGGAGCAGTAGTTCGGCCAAAAAGTGGGTGAATAGGAAGATATAATAATAATAAGAAAACTTAAGAAGAACAATAGTGGGCTTGCTCCGCAAGCCCACAGCATGGCAAAGCCATGCTGTGGTCTTGCTGGATCAAACCCACTAATAAGAAAACTTAAGAAGAACAATAGTGGGCTTGCGGAGCTGGATCAAACCCACTAATAAAGTAAACTTAAGAAGAACAATAGTGGGCTTGCTGGATCAAACCCACTAATAATAAGAAAACTTAAGAAGAACAATAGTGGGCTTGCTGGATCAAACCCACTAATAATAATAATAATAAGAAAACTTAAGAAGAACAATAGTGGGCTTGCTGGATCAAACCCACTAAATATAGACGACAAATATGCTCTTACAATTTATGAAATGGTTAGTAACAAATGTGTGTAGTGTTACTGGGTGGGTGAACCCTTTAGACTTAGATACCAAATGACAGATTTTACAATGCCCACATTTAAATGTACCGTTAGGCACTTGGGGTAACCAAGTGGGTTTCTTCTTAGCTGGCAAGTAACTGCGCACCAGTCTATCACCCAATGAAGGTGCCCTTCTGAAGGAGAAAATAGGGGGCTCCTCAAATATATTATTCAACGAGTCATCACATTTTATGAGATTCCAATTATTTTTAATTACATTGCGTATGGAATACGCGCCTGTGCTGTAGCGCGTCGAGAAGAAAACCCTGTCATTTTTCGCAGAAGTAGGCCTCCTAAGGAGCAGAGTTTCGTTCGATCGAGCTAGCCCTCTCCAGGGCTGTATCTAGAACGTTAGAGGAGTAGCCCCTTTGTCTGAAGCGATTATACATCTCTACACTCTTCCTGTCAAAATCTTGTGCATTATCGCAGATCCGACGTAGTCTCTGAAATTGTCCGACCGGGATGTTCCTAATTAGTGTAGGTGGATGGAAACTTTTCGCATGTAGCAACGTGTTTTTATGTGCCTCCTTCCTAAATATTGTCGAGTGTAGATACCCCTGGACATCCTTATAAATCTCAAGATCAAGGAAATGTATTCTATCTTTATCAAAATCCAGGGATAGTTTAATATTGGAATTCGCTGCATTTAAGTATCGATGAAACGCCAATAACTAATTTTTTGTACCACTCCACCACAAGATGACATCGTCGATAAATCTAGCCCACCATATGATCTTATCCCTAAAGACATTGCAATTGTTAAATACGACGTCTTCTTCCCATCCCCCCCAGCAACAAAAACAGTGACAGGAGCATGGCACTGAATGAGCTGTATCGGGCCGTCAGTCAACAACAAAGTGAACACCCGGATGCCTTCACAATCATCGCTGGAGACTTCAATCACGCCAATCTCAAAATTGTACTACCAAAATTTCACCAACATGTAAACTTCCCAACAAGAGGACAAAACACCCTGGACCTTGTTTACACCCCACAGAAATAAGCCTACAAAGCCAAACCCCTCCCCCACATCGGGCAGTCAGACCACATTAGCATCCTGCTGCTGCCCCGATACAGACAAAGAGCAAAAGTCACCAAACCAGTTCTGAAGGAGGTGAGAGTATGGCCAGAGGGGGCCGTCTCACAACTTCAGGACTGCTTTGAAACAACAGACTGGGATATCTTCAAAACAGCTGCCACCCACAACAACCACATTGACATTGAGGAATACACAGACACTGTGACCTCCTACATCACCAAATGCATCGACGATGTTACAGAAATGAAACACATCACCACTCGGGCCAACCAGAAGCCATGGCTGACAGGAGACGTCTACAGACTGCTGAGGGCCAGAGACAAAGCCTTCAGAGCTGGAGATGTAGCTGGCCTAAGAACAGCGAGGGCTAACCTGTCCCAGGGCATCAGGAAGGCAAAAAAGGATTACACAGACAAAATTACAACACACTTCAAAGACAGCAGAGAAGCACAGAGCCTGTGGCAGGGCATACAGGCCATCACTGACTACAAGCCTGCGCCACGGAGCTGTGAGAACAACACCTCTCTGCTAAATGACCTGAACAGTTTTTTCGCCCGTTTTGAAGCACAAAATGACACTCACCCACAGAAAACCCCACCTCCCCCCCACGACCAACCCCTGTACCTGTCCTCTGCCAGCGTGAAGAGGACACTAGCCACCATTAACCCACGCAAAGCAGCAGGCCCAGACAACATACCAGGCCGAGTGTTGATGGACTGTGCAGAAGAGCTGAAGGATGTTTTTACAGACATTTTCAACACCTCTCTGGAGCAAGCAGTCATCCCATCACTTTTCAAAACTGCCACCATCATACCCGTGCCAAAGAAATCATCACCATCATGCTTCAATGACTACCGTCCTGTAGCACTCACGCCCATAATCATGAAGTGCTTCGAACGGCTAGTCATGTCACACATCAAAGCCACCCTACCCCCCACCCTGGACCCCTTCCAGTTCGCATACCGAGCCAAACGATCCACGGAGGATGCAATCTGCTCTGCCCTCCATCCAGCCCTCACCCACTTGGACAATAAAGACTCATATGTGAGAATGCTGTTCATAGACTTCAGTTCAGCATTCAATACCATAATACCACAACAACTCATCAGCAAACTGGACAAGCTAGGATTCAGTACCTCCCTCTGCAACTGGCTGCTGGACTTCCTGTTGCAGAGACCACAAGCAGTACGTGTCGGGAACAACACCTCAAGCACTCTGACCCTGAGCACGGGGGCCCCACAAGGGTGTGTGCTCAGCCCCCTGCTCTTCACACTGCTAACACATGACTGTACAACCACTCACAGCTCCAACCATCTGGTGAAGTTTGCGGACGACACAACACTGGTGGGCCTCATCACTAAGGGCGATGAGGCTCACTACAGAGAAGAAGTAGACCTGCTGGCCAAATGGTGCAAAGACAACAACCACCTGCTGAATGTCAGCAAGACCAAGGAGATTGTTGTCAACTTTCAGAGAGGCCACAAACAACTGCCACCACTGTCCATCGACGGAGATGCTGTGGAGAGAGTGAGCAGCACAAAATTTCTGGGGGTGCACATCAGCGACGACCTCTCCTGGACCACCAACACAGCATCACTGGCGAAGAAAGGCCAGCAGCGCCTCTACTTCTTGCGCAAATTGAAGAAGGCAAGTGCCACGCCTCCCGTCATGACTACATTCTACAGAGGGACCATCGAGAGCATCGTGTCCAGCTGCATCACAGTGTGGGGCGGAAGCTGCACAGATCAGAACAGGAAGACTCTCTAGCGCATTGTTAACTCAGCTAAGAGGATCATTGGAGCACCACTCCCCTCCCTGCAGGACATTTACACCACCCGCCTCACCCGCAAAGCACTAATGATTGTCAAGGACACAATCCACCCTGCACACGAACTGTTTAGCCTCCTGCCCTCTGGAAAGAGGTACAGGAGCCTCCGCTCCCGCACCACCAGACTTGCAAGTAGCTTCATCCACCAAGCAATCAGGATGCTGAACACTCTACCCACTCTCCCATCACTGACAGCCCCCCCCCACCCACCAGCCAGCCAGGAACCTAGGAACCTAGGATCCTGTCTACCCTAACCCCCCCCCCCAAACACCGCCCTGTGGAACTGCACTGTGACTGCGCAGCCTAACGTGTTGCTGCTTCATATCAAGCCTGACATACTTGAAATGACTGCATATCAATGTAAATATACAGGTCACACAAGCACAAGTTTAAACTTCATGTAACTGTTAAGACTATGTAAATATACAACACAACTACCTCTATTTATTTTTATATATGTCCTATATTTCTATTTTGATATATGTTCTATATTTCAGTCTCTTTCAGCCGACTTGACTTGATTTCCCCATAAACAAGCCTGCATACGATGGGCTAAAGCACGCCCCCATTGCACAGCCTTTGATTTGCTTAAAAAGTTTATCCTGAAATAAAAACACATTGTTATTTAATGTCCATTCAGTTAGCTCGACCAAAAAATCAGTGGGGGGGCTGTGTGGGTGTGGGCGTTTGTCAAGGAAGTGTCTTAGGGCTATAAGGCCTTGGTTGTGATCAATGTTTGTGTACAAGGCCTCCACATCCATAGTCACCAGAAGTGCGTCAGGACCGATGAAGTTATGGTCCTTAATTTTGCAAAGCACATCCGTTGTGTCCTGTATATACGCTGGAAGAGATGGAAGAAGCGGTTTAATGAAAAAGTCCACATATTTAGAAATGGGTTCCCGAGATCACTGGTCTCCCAGGTGGGTTTGTCATGTTCTTGTGTACCTTTTAGGCGGGTCAATATAGGGTTCAACGTCAAAAAAATTGATACAAAAGGTTTTTTTATGGATTCTGGTACTGTTGGACATGCTAAATAACATACTAAAAATCTAGTAAAATCTGACCTTGGGAAAGGGGTCATTTTCAAAATGGCCTCCAAAATGGCTGTCAACAGGTTAGAATGGCTATATCTATTACTTTTCAGCCTACAGGGGTGAAATTGATATCAAATGATGGTCAAATTAAACAAGAATAGGATTTTAAATGTTAAATTGAAAATGTTTCAATGCTCTACCTTTTTCAGCCATAAATTAAAATCAATGCGTTTTAATACAGAGCAAATGCAATACAAGATTATTAACCATCTCCATGGCATGGAGGAAGATAAGACATGTCTTAACTGGTGTTATATCTCATCTAGAGGTTATATGCTTTTAGAAAATATATGGTTTGGGGTGTTTAATCTGTTTTGCCTGGACAATATAGGCTAAAATGTATCCCCTTTACACTAGATTCGCCTATACAGAATAGAGGGCAATGCATTGTTCATGGCATGGAGGAAGATGGGACATGTCTTAACTGGCGTTATATCTCATCTGCAGGTTAAATGCTTTCAGAAAATATATAGTTTAGGATGTTTAATCTGTTTTCCCTGGACAAAAGAGGCCAACATGTATCCGCTTTACACTAGATTCACCTATACAGAATAGAGGGCAATGTATTGTGCATTCATGGAGGAAGATGGGACATGTTTTAAATTGTGCTATATCTTATCTACAGATTATATGCTTTCAGAAAATATATATTTTAGAGTGTTTCATTTGTTTTTCCTGGACTGTACATGCCAACATATATCCCCTTTACACTAGATTCGCCTATACAGAATAGAGGGCATTGTATTGTGCATGCATGGAGGAAGATAAGACATGTCTTAACTGGTGTTATATTTCATCTAGAGGTTATATGCTTTTAGAAAATATATGGTTTTGGGTGTTTAATCTGTTTTGCCTGGACAATATAGGCTAAAATGTATCCCCTTTACACTAGATTCGCCTATACAGAATAGAGGGCAATGCATTGTTCATGGCATGGAGGAAGATGGGACATGTTTTAAATGGTGCTATATCTTATCTACAGATTATATGCTTTCAGAAAATATATATTTTAGGGTGTTTCATTTGTTTTCCCTGGACTGTATATGCCAAAATGTATCGGCTTTACACTATATTTGCCTATACAGAATAGAGTATGTATTATGCTTGGTGTGGAGGAAGATGGAAATGTTATTTTGTTGATTAATGTTATATTTCATGTACAGGGTATATGCTTTTACAATATGTAGAGTAGAGTTTGCGAGTAAGTGGCTGTTTTATGACTTTAATGAACCATGACCCATGTACTGTATAGGCATGCATTGTATATTTGTGTAGATCAATAATGGTTGGCATCTATCATTAGGGGGAGCTAATTAAACTGAATCTTAAACTATATGCATAAGTAGATCAGAAATAATTATTATATCATTATTCATCATCCTCTGACTCCTCTGAAAGGAACTTGTGTGGATTGTCACATTGTTCATTTTGACACGTTCCGCAGGCAGCAGTGCAAGGTAATCCATATCTTCTACACGAACAGCGGAGTGTCTTGCAGAAATGCACACAATTAAGAACAGTTGACTGTGTCTGTACTTGGATCTAACATGAAAGAGTATTTGATTGAGGTTGATTCCATTCCATTCGGTAATCAGTATCTGAAAGCTAAACTGAGGGAGCGGTACGGGAATGACATATGTTTCACAGAAGGGAAAGGTTTTGAAGGCATGGTGACACAGAGAGAAAACATCATGCATCCTCAGGTCCTACTATAAGAACACTAAAAAAGGTGGAGATGAAGAGTCATCAGTGACCTCTTAATCTGATAAAACATGAAAAACACTTTCCTAGGCTAAATAATGCTTCAGATATAGCCAAAATTAGCCTCTGGTGGCCATCTTGGACGCCATCTTGAAAATGACAAGTCTTTGAAAATGATGAACTGATACTTTAGTCTGACATATATGAATCAGTGACCTCTAAATCTGATTAAACACGACAAACACTTTCCTAGGCTGAATAATGCGTCAGATATAGCCAAAATTAGCTACCGGTGGCCATCTTGGACGCCATCTTGAAAATTCTAAGTCTTTGAAAATGATGAACTGATACTTTAGTGTGACATATATGACTCAGTGACCGCTAAATCTGATTAAACATGAAAAACACTTTCCTAGGCTAAATAATGCTTCATAGCCAAAATTAGCTTCTGGTGGCCATCTTGGATGCCATCTTGAAAATTATAAGTCTTTGAAAATTATGAACTGATACTTTAGTGTGACATATATGAATCAGTGACCTCTAAATCTGATTAAACACGAAAAACACTTTCCTAGGCTGATTAATGCTTCAGATATCCCAAATTAGCTTCTGGTGGCCATCTTGGACGCCATCTTGAAAATGACCCCTTTACTGGGGTCAGATTTTACTAGATTTTTAATATGTTATTAAGTACATCTAAAGGTATCATAATCAGTTGAAAAACCTTTTGTATCAATTTTTTTGAGGTTAGGTGTTTATTTTCAGCTGTGGCCCACTGGTTAGCACTCTGGACTTGTAACCGGAGGGTTGCCGGTTCGAGCCCCGACCAGTGGGCCGCGACTGAAGTGCCCTTGAGCAAGGCACCTAACCCCTCACTGCTCCCCGAGCGCCGCCATTGTAGCAGGCAGCTCACTGCGCCGGGATTAGTGTGTGCTTCACCTCACTGTGTGTTCACTGTGTGCTGTTTGTGTTTCACTAATTCACCATTGGGTTAAATGCAGAGACCAAATTTCCCTCACGGGATCAAAAAAGTATATATACTATACTTATACTTATTGACCCGCCTATTTGGTAAGAGGTAAAAGGATGCCATTCGAGGATGGGGTTTAAATAGAAACTCCAGTTCTTGCGTAGATATAAGGTCTTCATCTCTGGCCGTATGAGTATTTGTTGAAGCTCCTTTACTAGTGTTTCTATTGGATTGCTCTTTAGAGGGACATAGAAAGTTGTATCTTCCAACTGTCTATGGGCCTCTTCAATATATTGCTCATAACCCCATACAACTACCGCTCCTCCTTTATCCGCCCTTTTAATTATGATGGTATCATTTTCCGTTAGCTCTTTAAGCGCCTCTCGTTCGTCCCTTGTCAGATTAGGTTGACATTGTGCGTTTCTCTTTGTTATAATTTTTCCAATCTCGTAGTTGACCTTCTCAAATGTCTCCAAAGTAGCATTCTGCACTCTGGGGCAGAATTTTGACTTTGGTTTAAAAGGAGTAAGCGACTTAGATATGTCAGATGTGGGTGGCCGTGCCTGATTAAATTATACCAAGCCTTAATGTGTACGCTTCTATAAAACCTAAATAGGTCAATCTTAATATCAAAGTCAATGGAGGAGCTAGTAGGGGAGAACGTTAAGCCTTTCGAGAGTACTTTAATTTGTGTATCAGAAAGGGAGGTACCTGATAGGTGGATCACCATGTCCGTTTCTGCATCCGTGTGGGGTAATTGTGTGGCGGATTTCTTACGTCCCCTTCTCGTCCTTGTTTCTTCCGTTTTTTCTGTGTTGTTTGTTTTTCCCCCCATTGCTGAGGGGTTGACTGTTTCCCGAAGACTCTCCCATCGGAGCGCGGCCTGGTGTAGGTCCATCCTGGTCCTCTTCCTCGCTGGTGAAGTTAAAGGATACCGTGCGTGCGCCTCTCCTATGCGGCCCTTGGTCAAGTGGAGCTCTAAATCTCTGCCATAAATAAACTTTATTTTCTTTGTAATCCTTTTGATCGCGTTTAAATTTACGAAGTTTCTCCTGTTTCAGTTGTTCTTTAAATTTCATCAGGTCGTCGTTGAGCTTAGTCCAAGAGGTCGTAATTTCAATGCTTTGTAGTTCCTCCAATTTCTTATTTACTTGTTCAATCTCTTTCTGGATAACGGCTTTATCCTTTTTGGCTTCTTCGATCAAAAGGAGCATCAAGTCAAAAGAGCATTTACTAAGAATTTAGTCTTGAAATCTTCATTGTCTTTGGAGCCTACTATCGGGATTTTCTTAATTCTAAGGCCGCGTGGGATAAGTCCTTTCCTCCAGTAGTCCGAGAGCGTAATTGAGTTCAAGTCCAATTTGATATCCTTTTCCTTATTAACAGATATAAGTTCAATGAGTAATTAAAGGGTGCAATGAACTAAGTACCGAGTCTAGCAGCCGTGGCCTACTGGTTAGCACTTCGGACCTGTAACCGGAGGGTTGCCGGTTCGAACCCCGACCAGTAGGCACGGCTGAAGTGCCCTTGAGCAAGGCACCTAACCCCTCACTGCTCCCCGAGCGCCGCTGTTGATGCAGGCAGCTCACTGCGCCGGGATTAGTGTGTGCTTCACCTCACTGTGTGTACACTGTGTGATGTGTGTGTTTCACTAATTCACGGATTGGGATAAATGCAGAGACCAAATTTCCCTCACGGGATCAAAAGAGTATATATACTTATATACTTATACTACCCCATATGCACAATATTATAAATGACTATGTTAATGTCATAGGTGTTATTTGTCAGCTTTAGGTAAAGTAGAGCAAATGAGGTTTTGTTATAAATAGATATAAGGTTATTAGGGGTGTAAAGATTAACCGATACGTATCGGTATCCGTTTTTAACGTGTAAGATACGGCTACATCGATACGTGAAGCCCCATATCGGAATAAAACTGAAATGAACCGGTCGTTATATCGATTTACTTGTTACGAATCGGTTCACAACCTTTTCTGCTCACTCAGAGTCTCATTTACGTTGCAAGCAGCGTCTTGCATACTTCCATACATCTACTGCAACTTAAGGACGTGACAACTCGCACTTGGTCGTTTTTACTCGTTTTTCAAAATCCAGCGCAAAAACGATAGTCTGAGTAGCCTTACGTTTGATGAAGGGATTTCCTTAATGTTAAAGAATAATTTGGCCCTTGCTGCTAAAATGATGCACAAATTATTATTATTTTGTTCATATTCACTCAGACTTGTGGCACTGAGTTTCTGGTTTCTGCATATTAGGTCTACCATTGGAACAAAATAAGCCCAGAGAGTTCATTGATATGTAGGCCTATTTTATTATTGTAGGCTATGAGAAAATGCCAACAGTGTCTTAAGCACTGTTTTATTTTATTTCGGTATTGTCTTACCTCAACAATACTGTAGGCTACAGCTTCTTGAAAACAATCAGATATAACTCTAATGTCTATACAAATGTATTTTTATGTTGTATTTGGCTGCTGCTGACTGAAATGTAGAATATTATTTTTTCATTTCAATACAGTATATGATACAAACCTCAGTTTAGATAATCATATTCAATTGATAAAGATAGTCAATTTTTTTGCCTAATTGACAACCATGACCATGATAATTGATAACATAAAATTAATGTGCACCTTGAGCAAATGATAAATCTTTCAGAATGCTTTCCATTCTCGAACTGCATCGAATTGCATCGAATCGCATCGCATCGAATCGTACTGAATCGTTTTTTATGAACATGTATCTTTTCTTGTATCGAATCGTGCCCATGTATCTAGATGTGAATCGTATCGTCTTTTACATGAGAGATTCACACCGCTAAAGGTTATTATAAACAAGTGAAATGAGAGCCTGGACAGTAAAGGCATTTAGTTCACTTTATTTCCATTCAAACCAACACACATAATCAGACTGATTATCAATGCTCTGAGCACATTACACAAACACAATGAGACAGCCAAAAAAGTGGCACGGCATGGTCCTATATTTTGTGGTGGTGGTTATTATTGGAATAAAACTCACAATGCCACTGAAATCTATCTTGGGTCATTATGAAAGATCGTTCGAATCAAAATAGACCTTTGGTGGCCCCAGCCGTGGCGCGGCTGGCTGGGGCGCCTGCACCGTGCGCCGTGCGACCCCGGTTCGACCCCTTTCTGGATCCCACCCCGACTCTCTCTCCCACTCACTTCCTGTCGTTCTCTACTATCCTGTCAATTAAAGGCATAAAAGGCCAAAAAAATAGGTGTTTAAAAAAAAAAATAGACCTTTGGTTTAAATGAAAATAAAGTGAACTAAATGCATTCCTTTTGTCTTTACTGATTCTTGTACTTAGCCCTCTGACTAATGTTACATGTATAATTCAACTTGATTTGCATTTCAATTAAAATTCCGAAATGTATATCATTTCCCTTTTCACTAGTCTCTTGAATTACGGAGAATGTCTTACAGATATTGGATCCAAAGCTTTGTATCATTTGTGGGAAACATTTTGAAAAGGGCAAGAAAAAAGATCCCAAATCCCCACAGTAGAAGGCCTCCAACGCATACTTACCCTTGCTCAGCAGAGAGAGAGATGGTGATGTCCATAAAACTCTGGCTCCATATACAGATGATATTTCCTCCAAAATCAAAGTTTCATATCATGTATCATGTAGAGCGAACTACTGCAGTAAGACAAAAATCAGTGAGCAGCAGCAAGTTGCAAATGTTGAGAGTGAGAGCACATCTGCACCAAGAGGCTGAGTCAAATACTGAGAGATTGTTTCATTTGTGGGAAGGCCAGCTCTAGACCAGAACCTCTGACAGCCATTTCGACTGGTACAGGCGTAAGTACCAGAGACAAGGTCCTTCGGGCAGCTTCTGAAAGGCTTGATGAAGAAAAGGACACTGGATCTAATGTCCACACACAAAAAGGATAGCCTACAAAATGCATAGCTTACATTTTGACAATGTAAGTAAAGTATGATACAGTCCAATGTAGGAATCCAATAACAGCTCATATCCTGCAAGGAAACAAATGTTAGAACTACCAAAAGAACATATTTTAGATCGATGTTGCAGACCAATTATACTCGCAATATGTAATTGACACTATAATAGTCATAGTCAAGTTTATTTATATAGCACAATTTAAAACAACCTGTGGTTGACCAAAGTGCTCAAAAAATAAATAGATAATAGAAGACAAAATGAATAAAGACACAAAAAAAGCACAACAGGAAAATAAAACTAAAATAATATGTTCATATATATAGCCTATATAATTACATTCCACAATTTATTTAAAAGCCATTAATAGCATATGTTCTTTCAACTTGGCTTTAAAAAGCACCAATAGTTGGTATGGATCTAATGTGAAAAGGCAGGTTGTTCCACAACTTGGTCCCAGCTACTGAAAAAGCACGTTCACCTTTATTTTTTAGACGACTCTGAGGTACTGAGAGCAGTAGTTTATCGGAGGACCTCAGAGTTCTGGGAGGGCAGTGAAAGTGTACAAGCTCACTTAGGTATTGGGGAGCTTGCCATTTAAAGGTTTAAAGACAAAAAGAAGAATTTTGTAATTTACTCTAAATTTCACTGGTAACCATAATATACAGTAAGCATGGTAACTAGGTCCAAGCAGTTGTCCCGAATCCCGAATCCTGCCCTAATAGTCCCGAAAATTATACTCAATCAGAATACTGAGTAGTTATTTTCTGATAAACATTAAAAACTGTCCGTAGAGAGGTTGAGTCGACTGCATGCAGCCCCCGACGGCAGCTAAGTGTCTGGATGCAGCCCGGCTACTTTGTTTCTTTTTGACGTTCTATAATTAGGCGCGAATATGCACTGATTTCGCGAAGCCGAGGACATTGTGCAGGCAGCGCAGCAGGCAGAGCCAGCGTGTGTGCAAAAAAAAATACGTCGGAAGTTCGGCCTAATGTCCATGTCGTTTTAACATAATCTAATCTAACAATTATTTTGTATTCTTACTTAATGACCCATAATTTTGGCAAGGCTTGTTATTAGCGTTAGGCTATTATCCTTATTCTGAAAGGTCTGATTTGCACTGTCATTGTTTTTTTGTTTTTTTTTCCCACAATGACATTTTGAGTTCATGATTTCTCTGTTGTATTTTGAGGCAGACTTGATGTTTGAATAAAAATGTTTTGGTACAGGTTTGAAAATTCGCAGTAGGCCTACCCCCCCCCCCCCCCCCCCCTACCCCCCCGCGAAAATTCAGTGTCCCGAATTTATGCCAATCTCATCTGGTCACCCTAATGGTAACACGTAATAACACTCGTTTTTGGTTTGTTCTAATGTTTCCCGTTCAACGTACTCGCTGCTGTCTATCCCATTGAAATAACACAACACGCAGAGAGCTGTTTGGAACTGTTGAAGCGTACGTGAACCACGTGACCACAACTGCAAAGAGTGTCGCAACTCTCTATTATGGCGCGTTGGCGTGTGCATGAGCACGAGCACAGAAAGTTAGTGTTATAAGGCTTTCCTACTGCACCTTTAAAAAGAGAAACACATTCGATTGGACAGATCAGACGAATAATTAGTAAGAAAAAACAAGATTTCTACTGTAATTTCCTGTTAAATTAAATATTTCATGGCGCTATTGAGCTGCACGGCCACCAGATGACGCCATTTCACTGCTTGTTTTTAGATCCAAAAAAGTCCCGAAGTGCAGTGCCATGCCGCCAATATTAATGTGTAGACGTATTGTCTGTTTAGAAATCAAGGGCGAAACTTGATAGATGTTAGTTGGTTTTTTAAGCATTTGATGAAGTAAAATGTCCATTTTGGGTTTCAACATAAACACTTAGCAGAGTAAAAAGATACAAAGCTTCTCTTTTTCCCTCGGTTCACTATCATGGCCCTGGTATCTTTATTGAACATTTCAGAAGCTCACAGATGGTTGGTCATGTGATTCATTGCTAGCACTCTGATTGGATGGTCTCGTTGCCCATAAGTATCCAAATCATTCAGATAGAAATGATGTTGCCCAATCTCAATGGGAGTGTCGCTCAGCAACAGCCCATATTGTTGTACCATGATTAAGTTCTATAAATTACCCATGTTACAGATAATGTACATGTTAACATTCAATGTGCTTTACATAAACAAAACCAAACAATAATAACAAATAAAAGCATAGAAAGGCAATATAGTCAAAGAATAGTTAAAAGGTAAAGATCAAAAGAAAAAGAAAACATAAAACACAAGGTAAAATCATTTAAAAATAATGAATAATTAGTAAGCAAAAACAAAGGCAAAAATAGTAAAAAAGTAATAAAAGACAAGGTAGAATAATTATCAAGGCAGATTCAGAATTTGTAACTCGGCACATTTAGCAGAAAGCATCTGAGAACAGTTTGGTCTTAAGTCTACATTTAAAACTGGCTACAGTTGGGGCCTTTTTGATGTCATCCGAAAGTTGGTTCCACAGCTGAGCCGCATAGCAGCTAAAAGCTGCTTCACCATGTTTAGTTCTAACAGTAGGTTTTACTAGCTAGTGTCAAGGAGAGTGGCAACCCTAAGTCGTTTTTCCTTTTTACCAAATATAATTACTTCAGTTTTTTCTTTGTTCAGCAGAAACATTTTTCAGAAAATTTTGAGACATCCAGGTGTTGATTTGTTCTATACACTGACACATAGATTCAAGAGGACCATAGTCGTTTGGTGACAGAGCTAAGTAAATTTGTGTGTCATCTGCATAGCTATGATATGAAATCAAATTATTTTGGATGATTTGTCCAAGTGGGAGCATATAGAGGTTGAATAATAGTGGCCCCAAGATCGACCCCTGGGGAACACCACAGGTCAAGGACGTTGGTGTTGAGGTACAGTTTCCGATGGCAACAAAGAAGCTCCTTTCTTGTAGATATGATTTTAGCCAGCTGATAACTATGCCTGTAAATCCAACCCAGTGTTCTAGTCTGTGTAGTAAAATATTGTGATCAACAGTGTCAAATGCTGCACTAAGGTCCAGTAGCACTAGGACTGATGTTTTACCTGAATCTGTGTTGATGCGTATGTCATTGGAAACTTTAATGAGAGCTGTTTCAGTGCTGTGATTTGCCCGAAAACCAGACTGAAAGTAATCAAATTACCCATTTGATGTTAGGAAGGTGGTTAATTGATTAAAGACTACTTTTTCAATAATTTTGCCAATAAAAGGTAGATTGGATATGGGCCTGTAATTGTTTAGCATGGAGGCATCCAGGTTATTCTTCTTGAGAAGTGGCTTTACAACAGCTGTTTTCAGTGACTTAGGAAAAGTGCCAGACAGCAGATACATTTACAATTTGAAGGACATCCGCCGCTATGAGGTGAAAAACAGTTTTGAAGAAATTGGTAGGCAGAGTGTCTAAGACACATGTGGAAGAGCTGAGATTCTGTACCGTTTTTTCAAGTGTTTCGTAGTCTATCAAGCTGAACTCTGACATCAAGTTTAGTTTCCCTCTGTTTGTTGCTGGAAGTTCAGGTTGTTGAATTTGTAATTGAGCAGATATGTTGAGTCTGATTTTGTCAATTTTACCTTTAAAAAAAGATGAAAACTCATTGCATTTATTAGTTGAGAGAAGTTCAGGCGCTAATTGTGAGGGGGGATTAGTTAACTTATCAACAGTTGAAAATAGAATACAAGTGTTATTTGAACTTCTATTGATAATGTTAGAAAAAAAGGACTGTCTTGCTTTGCATATTTCAGAGTTATATGTGCGGAGCATCTCTTTATGGATTTCATAGTGGATCTGAAGTTTGTATTTACGCGATTTTCTTTCATTCTTTCTACATTCTCTTGGGCTGAAAAAGGTTGAAGACCCCTGGCCTAGGCCAAGCCGGGGAGAAAACGTCCTCTTAAAAGAGCGACCAGACAACAAGTCTTTTAACTTTTCCTTTCCAGAAATAGTTAATTATACAAGAATACGGTAAAAAGGATTAAAGAAAATCTGTATGTAAGATTTGTATTGCTATCTCTCGAGAGACAGACATTTTCATTTTTATGGCATGAATACTTATATGAATGAATTAATACCATGAATAAAATATGGTATGAATACCATATCAACAATACATTTTATACTCAAGCAGGGTTTATATGTTTCATAGCATGATTATATTTTGCTGAAGCAAGGTTATATTTCAATCACACTGTAGTTAGTTCAACTTTGATATTACTGGTCAAAGTGGATTTCAAAAGGCATATGCTTGTTTTCTCTTTAATACTTTGAATATGTATTGTATTTTTATTCTAGCAAAGGCTGGCATACTTAGATACATCTTTAATACTCTCTCCAAGGGAGTCAACGTTTTTTGGCAGCAATGCCCGGTCCACATTCTGGCCAGTTATTCAACAGTGTGTGTGTGTGTGTAGATCTCTAGATGAGCTGGATGGTGTTGAGTCTCTGGTGGTCTGATGTTGGTGGTGGTGTGTGTGTGTGTGCCTGTGTGTGTGTGTGTGTGTGTGTGTGTGTGTGTGTGTGTGTGTGTGTGTGTGTGTGTGTGGATCTCTAGATCTCTAGATGAGCTGGATGGTGTTGAGTCTCTGGTGGTCTGATGGTGGTGTGTGTGTGTAGATCTCTGGATGAGCTGGATGGTGTTGAGTCTCTGGTGGTCCGATGGTGGTTGTGTGTGTGTGTGTGTGTGTGTGTGTGTGTGTGTGTGTGTGTGTGTGTGTGTGTGTGTGTGTGTGGATCTCTAGATGAGCTGGATGGTGTTGAGTCTCTGGTGGTGGTGGTGGTGGTGTGTGTGTGTGTGTGTGTGTGTGTGTAGATCTCTAGATGAGCTGGATGGTGTTGAGTCTCTGGTGGTCTGATGGTGGTGGTGTTGGTGTTGGTGGTGGTGGTGGTGGGGGGGCATCATGTAGCGGAGTCTCTTCCAGAAGCGTGAGGTAGGGCAGTTTGCTCCTCGCACTCCCATCTCCCACCTGAGGGGGGCGCTCTTCTTCAGCAGCAGCTGCAGGCCAGGGGCCGTCTGTGTCTGTGAGAGTGTGTGTGTGTGCAGGTGAGTGTGAGAGAGTGTGTGTGTGTACAGGTGTGTGTGTGAGAGTGTGTGTGTGTGCAGGCTAGGGGCCGTCTGTGCCTGTGAGAGTGGGTGTGTGTGCAGGTGTGTGTGTGAGAGTGTGTGTGTGTGTGTGTGCAGGTGTGTGTGTGATGGTGTGTGTGTGTGCAGGTGTGTGTGTGTGTGCCCCTCCCCCACCTGCACCATGATGACACTCATGTCCTCCTGCACCAGAGAGCGGTGGAGCCCCATCTGCCAATCAAACTGCTCCAGGGGCGGGGCCACCACCTGCGCCCCACCTGACGCCACTGTTGTCATGACAACGAGGAGTCGCCGGCTGAGACGCATGCACCTCTCCACCTGCTCTGCCTGATCTGGTGATGTCATACAGAGGGGCGGGGTCAGAGAGAGACATGGCAACCAATCACACATCAGAACTCATCATCACTAATCTCGTCAGATTGATTGATACAGTTGTGCCATGGTCCCTGTGCAGAGTTCAGGCAACAGAAATCACAGGCCCAAATAGTTCTGTGCCAAATCGACGCCTCTGGTTGTAACTTTCTCCTTTCTTTAACGTGCCAGAATTATTTAGCTAGTTAGCTCAGTGAAGACAGGCACACACACACACACACTCACCTTCTCCAGGGAGGTCGTCTCTTCCGTGGATGAAGAGTTTGTAACCGCACTGCTCTTCCAGAACCGCTGGCAAGCTGGAGTTGAGGAACACTGAGAGAGCGTCCCCGCACACACACTCCCTCATAGCGTCCCCGCACACACACTCCCTCATAGCGTCCCCACACACACACTCCCTCATAGCGTCTTCACACACACACTCCCTTACAGCGTCCCCGCACACACACTCCCTTACAGCGTCTTCACACACACACTCCCTCATAGCGTCTTCACACACACACTCCCTCATAGCGTCTTCACACACACACTCCCTTACAGCGTCTTCACACACACACTCCCTCATAGCGTCTTCACACACACACTCCCTCATAGCGTCTTCACACACACACTCCCTTACAGCGTCTTCACACACACACTCCCTCATAGCGTCTTCACACACACACTCCCTCATAGCGTCCCCACACACACACTCCCTTACAGCGTCTTCACACACACACTCCCTCATAGCGTCTTCACACACACACTCCC
Source organism: Alosa pseudoharengus (assembly GCF_046254945.1). Taxonomy (NCBI): domain Eukaryota; kingdom Metazoa; phylum Chordata; class Actinopteri; order Clupeiformes; family Clupeidae; genus Alosa; species Alosa pseudoharengus. Next base: position 2,279,139 of record NW_027468718.1, on the reverse strand, counting down.
TCATAGCGTCTTCACACACACACTCCCTTACAGCGTCTTCACACACACACTCCCTCATAGCGTCTTCACACACACACTCCCTCATAGCGTCCCCCCACACACACTCCCTAGGATACACCACGTACGCGTCATACACCTTACCGTCTGAAACACACACACACACACACACACTCCATTAGAACATCCCCCGCACACACACTCCCTTGGATACACCACGTACGCATCATACACCTTACCGTCTGAAACACACACACACACACACACACACACACACACACACACACCATTAGAACATACCCGCACATTAGAACCTTACCGTCTGAAACAAACACACACACACACACACACACTCCATTAGAACATCCCCACACACACACTCCCTCGAATACACCACGTACGCGTCATACACCTTACTGTCTGAAACACACACACACACACACACACACACACACACACACTCCCTTACAACATCCCCAAACACACACTCCATTAGAATATCCACACGTATGCATCATCTTATCTTACTAGCCAAGATATAACTGTAGTTCGACTTAACACACAGAGTTTTACCTTCAGTCCTTCACACACACACACACACACACACACACACACACACACACACACACACACACACACACACACACACACACACACACAGAGTTTTACCTTCAGTCCTTCGAGCTGATCGGAAGAGAAGAGCGAGATCGATTGCAAACCATCTCACTGCCATGGCAACCAAGAGGAGGAAAAGCAGCACACCCGCACACACATGGACCACAGAGAGGAGGGACTCTGCAACACACACACACACACGCACACACACACACACATGTATTTACACTCACTTATAGACACACCCGCACACACATGGACCACAGAGAGGAGGGACTCTGCAACACTCACACACACACACACACTCACACACACACTCACACACACACACACACACATGCACACACACACCAGAACCAGAGAGGTTAGGTGCCTTGCTCAAGGACACTTCAGCCGTGCCTACTGGTCAGGGTTCGAACCGGCAACCCTCCGGTTACAAGTCCGAAGCGCTAACCAGTAGGCCACGGCTGCCCCAAAATATTATACACGCTTATATACACGCACACACACACACATACATTTATTGACACACACTTAATAATAATAACAATAATAATAATAACTTGGACTTATATGGCGCCTTTCATGGTACCCAAGGCAGTTTAAGGCGAGACACTACAGGTGAATAGGATAACATTTTTAACAAGCAGATATCACTATGAAATTTCCCCAATTGATTACTTACATTAATATGAGAAAAAATGTATTACAAGTTTTCTGTAATTTAATGTTTACATATTATGCAAATTAGGCATTATCTAATATGCGCTAATTTGCATACATTTTAAAACACGAAAACTGAGCATTGGATATAGCCAGGTTTAAAATTATGTTTTAATTGTGTTCAGATATTAGATGGGGGGAAAATTACAGAGGGATTTATGGATATCTACTTTTGTTATCCTGTAAATCAAAATATGGTGTCAATAGCCTTAAAAAATCTATTTTTACCATGTTTTTAGGCATAAAATGTCATGTAAGTCAGGCTAGGAATGATATATCAACAAACCCCTCTGTAAAAATCTTCTACATATAGTTAGGCATAAGTCTAGAAAGTTTGGTGTATGTAAGTGCTTCTGAAGTGGAGATTTCGTGCTCAGGGTGGGAGAGGAAACTCATTTTGAGAAAACAGCCTTGAAAGACATCCAATGACTTAAGAGTGTGTCCATGAGAGGACCAGGCGGGGGTGACACATGCTACGTCACCGATTTTGATGAAACTTGGACAGTTTGAAGGGTCCACCTAATAACTCAAAAAGCCAAAATAGTACAAAATTTGAAACAACCCAGGGGGAGTTAGGCCCCCGTCCTTGTTTTAGGCCAAAAAACCTCAAAAAAAGGCCCAAAATTGCATAAAATGTTGACATCCCTCCTGCTGTCAGATTTAAACACAGCAAAGTAACAATCCATGCCATCAAAGGTCCATCCAAGGTTAGTTTAAAACTGGAGTGACAAGGCGTAAGGTGTGACTGGTGTCAGTCCAGGACTGCACGTATCCACTATGTCACATGCCTTTTGGCGAATACCCAAAAAATAGCAATATTCAGACCTGAATATCTCCAATGAGCAACCTCCTTTTTTCAAAATTCTTTCTGCACAAGGAAGGGCCATCTGTGGACTTCATTATTCAAAAGAAAAATGCTCGGCCTTTTTATTATTTTTGTTGCGGTAACCGCCTAAATAGTGTGATCCAGCCAGTGATTTCAAATACATATCTAATTCAATGATTGGTTGAAACATAATGTTTAGGTCATTTATGGTGGACAAATGTAGATATATTATCATCAATCATGTCTACTGAACAAATCCAAGCTACATTTAATGTCCTAAGTGCAATATATTCTTTAAGGTAGCTCAAAATGACATCATCGGGTGACATACACCAGTATACCTGTAGGTCCAATATTTGCAAATGTGATATCTCCAACATATCTCAGGGATAGAAACAGTCACTTGGATTCAAATAATAACTTGTAACATTTTGGTAGCCAAAGGTCAAAGGTCAAGGTCACTGTGACCTTATGTATATCCCTTTGTGGTGAATAAATCTCAAAAAAATCCCTGATATAATTTCATATGTGATACAAATATTCACTTTGACTCACAGATAACAAATATTAGAATATGGTGGTCAAAGGTCGAGGTCAAATACCTTGCATTCTTGAGAAAATTATATATCATAAATGCCTGTAGGGATGTTTTTTCAAATTTGTAACAAATATTCACTTGCACTTTTGTCTTCGTCATTCATCGGTGACCTCCAGAAGGCTCAACAGTGGTATCTGGCATCTCAGACCCAGCTCCCTCCACACTCATGATAGGTTGTCTACCAACCAATACCGACACATTTTTTGGTAATTTGTCTTCTTTGCTGTGGCCGTTTATGATCCGATCAGCAACACAGCCAAGCAAACTGCAGTCCCTTGATGTGGGCACCCACAAATACCAACAAATTCTTCAGTTAATCATCTTTTTTGCTGTGGCCATTTATGATCCCATCAGCAACTATACAACAAACAAAACACCAACCCTTAATGAGGGCACCAAGAAGTACCACCAAAGTCTTTGGTCGTTCCTCTTCTTTGCTCCCACAGTTTCTGATCCAATCAGCAACATAACCAGATCAACTGTAAGCCCTTGATGTGGGCACCCACAAATACCTACACATTCTTCAGTCAATCCTCTTCATTGCTTTGGTGGTTTATTATCTGATCATTAACATACCCAGTCAAACCGCAAGCCTTTGATGCAGACACCAACAAATACCAACAAATATTTAGATACCAACTACCAACCATTGTCACAAATTCTTCAGTCATTCCTGTTTGTTGCTATGGCCATTTATGATCCGATCAGCAACATACCAACATACCAAGCAATATCATAAATTCTCCAGTCATTCCTCTTCATTACTGTGGACACTTATGATCTGATCAACAACATACACAGCCGACATGCAAGCCCTTGATGTAGGCACCAACAACTACCACTCCAGAAACACAGCAGCAGCGTCTCAGAGTCAATTCAGGTTACAACATGACCCCAAACAGCATGTGAGTGCCATAGCCATTGGCTTGCCTTTTCAGCAGCCTCCAATATTTGTTACAGCTCCTTTCAGTGACCGTCTTCAAAAAAAGTCTAAAAGAAGTTTTGTGGCTGATTATATTTGGGTGGTGAAAGGTCAATATTACTCTGACCTCAAAAAAAAAAAAAACTATTTCACTATTCACAAAAAAATATTTTTACAACTTGAACATGATATCCTGGAAACACAGAGTATTGTTATTATTGTTATTATCACATGATAATAACATTGTTATTTTTCATGTGATAAATGGTTTTAACATTGGAAAATGTTAATCTAGCTTGGCATTACTCAATTAGCACTGTCCCATTAGCCCAACACAGCAGACAGCGGTCATATGCAGGAATTAAAGTGGGAGGAACGCAGTTCCGCCACCTTGGATAATTTAATAATAAATATATTCTTTCATACCAACGATACAGCACGATTATATTGTCAAAATAATTGAGGAGTTCATTTTCGTGTGTACAGAGGTGACCAAGAAGCTATCAATTCTTGTCCAAAAAGTATTGCTACACCACAATACTCAATATGTTGTCCAACAGTGAGTCATTCTTCCCCGTTGCACCGACACTGGATTTTAGGGTTCCCCCACCTGCCAAATCCCACTTTATCCACTGGTCATGTGGCATGCAATGGAAACAGATTCACAAGTAATGTACATTATCATGTTTTCAGTGTTTCAGACAGATTTCCTTGTGGGACCCTAACATGAAGCTAGGTGGTTATACCATATCAGAGTCTCTGCTTTAAAACAACTTGTACTAATAAGCAGGGTCTACAGACATGTTTTTACGATGGATGGACATCGAGGTACAGTAGGCTACGAAACAAGTAAAGCCCACGGGGGCAGCCGTGGCCTACTGGTTAGTGCTTCTGCCTTGTAACCGAAGGGTTGCCGGTTCGAACCCCGTCCAGTAGGAACGGCCGAAGTGCCCTTGAGCAAGACACCTAACCCCTCACTGCTCCCCGAGCGCTGCTGTAGCAGGCAGCTCATTGGGTCGGGATTAGTGTGTGCTTCACCTCACTGTTATGTGTGTTCACTGTGTGCTGTGTGTGTGTTTCACTAATTCACGGATTGGGATAAATGCAGAGACCAAATTTCCCTCACGGGATCAAAAGAGTATATACGTATATACTTGTTCGTAAAAATCTTCATTTTGGATGTCCACAGATCCAAGTAAACCAGCATTCTCTTTAGAAGGTTTTAAAAAAATATCTGTGTGGGCTAAACACTGTTTATGTGTGGACGAAAGACCCAAACATAAAATATCTGGTTATGTGTGTACAGGGCCTAAGTTGTGCTAAATTTGAAATAACTCCCTCAAGGTGTTTCCAGGATATTGTGTTCAAGGTGTAAAAATACAGTAGGCCCATGTTGTTTTTTTGAGAGGTCACAGTAACATTGACCACTCACATCTAATCAGTTCATCTTTGAGTGTAAGTGACTGTGTGTGCCGAATTTGAAAGAAAAAAAAAACTTCCTATAGGCATTGCTCACAAGAATGTGAGGTCACAATGACCCTGACCTATGACCTTTGACCATCAAATTAAAATTAATTTGTTATCTGTGAGTGAAAGGCCCTTTCCGAAACTAGCTACACTCTCTCCCTAGCCACTTGCACTCCTAACCAAGTGTTAAAGGAACACGCCAACATTTTGGGAAATTATCTTATTGTCTCTGCCAGAGTTAGATAAGATTATACATACCCTTCTCATCTGTGTGTGTGCAGTACCTCAGTCTGAAGCACCCACTGTTAGCATAGCTTATCATAGTTCATTGAGGTGAGCAGTTCCAACTAGCCTATAGCACCCAAAAGTGATAAAAGAACTACAACATTTTCCCATTTACATGGAGAACTCGATTTAGCTGTAAGGGTGATTCCCACCTGAGTGCACACCGTAACTTAGGGGAGTGGGTAGGGATTGGTTTCAGAAAGGGCCAGTGTGAATGTTTGTATCACATTTGCAATTATGTCAGGGATTTTTAGAGGTTTATTCACCACAATGGGATGTACATAAGGTCACAGTGACCTTGACCTTTGACTATCAAAATCTTACAAGTTATTATTTGAGTCCAAGTGACTGTTTCTAGCCCTGAGATATGTTGGAGATATCACATTTGCAAAAATTAGACCTACGGGTATACTGGTGTATGTCACCCGATGATGTCATTTTGAGCTACCTTAAGGAATATATTACACTCAGGACATTAAATGTAGCATGGATTTGATCAGCAGACATGATTGATGATAATATATCTCCATTTGTCCACCATAAATGACCTAAGCATTATTTTCAACCAATCATTGAAGTAGATATGTATTTGAAATCACTGGCTGGATCACACTATTCAGGCGGTTACCACGAAAAAAATAATAAAAAGGCCGAGCATTTTTCTTTTGATTTATGAAGTCCACAGATGGCCCTTTCATGTGCAGAAAGAATTTTGAAAAAAGGAGGTTGCTCATCGGAGATATTTAGGTCTGAATATTGCTATTTTTTGGGTATTCGCCAAAAAGCATGTGACATAGTGGACATGTGCAGTCCTGGACTGACACCAGTCACACCTTACGCCTTGTAACTCCAGTTTTAAACTAACCTTGGATGGACCTTTGATGGCATAGATTGTTACTTTGCTGTGTTTAAATCTGACAGCAGGAGGGATGTCAACATTTTATGCAATTTTGGGCCTTTTTTTGAGGTTTTTTGCCCTAAAACAAGGAGCCGGTCCTAACTCCCCCTGGGTTGTTTCAAATTTTGTACTATTTTGGCTTTTTGAGTTTTTAGGTGGACCCTTCAAACTGTCCAAGTTTCATCAAAATCGGTGACGTAGCATGTGTCACCCCCGCCTGGTCCTCTCGTGGACACACTCTTAACCCTTAGAACCCTAAGCTGTTTTTAGGGCATTTTCACTACCTTTATTCATAAGGATTTATTCTGGTCATTGTAAGTGCCACACACACATATTATATATTGTTTTTTTCAGCATAGTCTATGCTATCCAGATCTGCCATCATTACATGTATAACTACTAGCATTGATTTTATTTTGATTTTTAAAGAATTAAAATATAAAACGCGTATTATAAAAATTCTTATATTTCGACATGTATATCACCACAGCAAGCTCATAGCTCTACATGCATTTCATGTGTGTATAGGGCAGACTGTCCTGAATCGGGCAATATAATTGCCATGTTGGAGGGATACTCTGGGGCTGAGCAATTTACAGAAATATGTGGTGTGTGATTTAGGGAAATAAATGCCATTTTTTATTTAGTGATGAAAAATGACCTTTTCTGCGCTCCATATCTGTGACACGAACTGATCTGACCTGACTTGACCCGAGGTTGCGTGTTAGCCTGCTTGCCTATGGTGTAATGATTCTCAACTTTTAACTGGATTGCCATGAACAAAGTAAAGGCAAAAAAGGTGTTTCTTTGTTGAACAAATTGGGATGCAATGTGAGCCTTAAATTGGATGCCATGCAGGAATTTACTAGGATCTCAAAACCGGATTATGAACATGCTTTGCCATAGAGAAACACACGATAGCATTGGATTATAAACATGCTTTGCCACAAGAACAGACAAAAACGTGGGGTAAGTCCAGCTATATGAAGTTATTATTTTGCTGTCACTTCGTCTGTTTTATGACCCAGAAGGATGTACTTGGTATCAAATGATAGCTCTGAGCAGGGGCGGTTCTAGGGGCGGGGCCACAGGGGCCCGGGCCCCATCTGAAATCTCATTGGCCCCTGACTGGCCCCTGTACCGTCAATCATCAATAAGTGTCAAACTTGTTGAGAACGACGATCAGAGATGCAATTCCATTCCCAAACAACTGGTGGCAGTAATGCACCTATGAAGCTTGAAACAGTGAACTGTAAAAGAAACAATACATTTGGCTAACCAGAAATGTCTCTGCTAATGTGAAGAAACGATACATTTGGCTCACGGAAGTATCAGCTAACGTGAAGAACCGATATATTTGCCTAACGAAAGTATCAGCTAGAATTCTAACGTGAAGAACCGATGGCAGCGTTTCATCCTCCACAGAAGTTTCTTGGTGAGTCACAAATCTCTATGTTGGTTATCATCATTATGTGAAAGGGACGTTTATTTGTTGCTGTCACAATATGTTAAGTTTGTCAATTAAATTACAAAGCAGCAGCAAGCTTGCAGTGAACTGTTAACGGACTTTGTCAGTGAACTGTAAACATTAAATTAACGTTAGGTTACTTGAGTTGAGGTTTGATTGTTTGTTAGCATGCTGATAGATTTCATGTATGGAAAGGTAATGTAGGCTATGAAGTGTTTGAAATGGTGTTATATGAAATGCAGAGAAATGGACATCCTGTTTGTTTGGGGTCCGAAATTAATTACATTACATGCGCTAGCTAGTGCGCCTTACCAAATGGAAATAACGTTCGATTTTTTTTTTGCTTGAGGAAAAAGTTTGGCAGCTGCTAACATGAACTTGAAAATACATGCCTAATAGCTAACGCTACGTGTTTGTAGTTAATGTGAGCTATCATTTCAAAGTTATTAACCACTATTCTGAGTTTATTTGATTCATGGGCTTCGCATGAATTCTGTCTCAAAGTGTTAGGACAAGGAGAGTTTCATTGAGATAAATTGGTTAAATGTTCTACTCACTCAAGCTTTATATGATTTTAAAAAATAATAACTGGTTTTACAGTTGCCAGACGACATGCTGAATACAAGCATGGATTTTGTGACGACACGCATTTGTGTTTCACCTACAGACTGGGATGGCGCAGGAGCTGGTGACTTCAACCCACAGTCTTCAGAACCACCAGTCACCAAGCATAGCTGCTCCTAATGGTATGATGCTATTTCCTATTGCCACTACAGTGAGCATATGTTGTCATTCATTTAAGAAACGCCAGGTTGACAGTGGGTTATGAAAGTTAATAACAATTAAGTTACTCAAACTTGTTTCATTTTCTTCTCTCCAGACATTTCCCATTCTAGAGCAGATGGTTCTGTGCAACCTCTCCTAAACTGGTATTCCGCAAGATGCAGCACGGAAATAGGAAGAGGCCACTCAATGACTTCTGATACAAAGACTTCAAATGGTAGGAATATTCCATCTTTAGTGTTTTGCTACCCCTTCCGTAATTTTCGCTCTCAAATGACCCATCGTCAGTCTTCAAATCAGAATCAGGCTTTTCTAACTGGAAGCAAGACGGTGGCTTCAAAGACCATTCCAAATAAGACCATTATAAAAAAAGTTGTTGAAAAAATTGTGTAAATATGATGTAGTTGTTGCTCACATGCTGTGTGTTTGTTTTAATGTACGCAAACTGGTAGTGAAAGTGGTTTCTCTTATCAACAAAAGGGGAAACAGTTAAAGTAAAACTTGTTTAATTGAACGAAAAATGTGTGTATGATGATGTATGATTTCTGTTTAAAATATCAATGTATTTCCACTGAAGTGTCTATTATATTTTAGTTTTATACTGTGTTTTCAATGCACATTATAAATAAATGGGAAAATTGTTAAGAATTGTATTGGCTTTTTAGTTTTTTAGCATTTAGCATTCAAGTATTTAAACAAGGTAAGGCTGGTGAAATGTATGCACCTTACTGCTGTGGTGTAGTCTAGTTAGCTGTAGTGGGTATACTGTGATCAACCCCAAATATTAATACCTATCCTTGTCTGTTTTAAGTTGGTATACTGAGATGGTGATGCTTTTTAAGTGGGTATACCAGAGACTTTCTAATGAGGAGACACAGCACTCAAAAATCCTCCATAGAAATGCATGGGGCTAGTTTGTAACGCCAATATGGCCGTTGTCTACACATATCCCACCCCTTCCTCGGCAAAACGTCAACATGTGAATACATTGAGCCAATCATGTGGTGTGTTGTGAAGACATCGTGCCAATCATGTGTTGTGAATTCGCCGCTGGAGCAAGATTGGTGTCGTGAAGCCTTGCGCACGCACATTTCTGCCGAATAGGATGCCCGATGAGTGACCAAAAAGCGTTGCAATATGGCCGTCGAGTGGAGGGACTTGCCTAAAAGGACTTTGGGTATACCGCGTATAGTCCTGCATATCACGTAGACAACGTGCCTCTGCCTTACTGAACAAGGGATTTTCTGTGTATGGATGTTGACCGGTTCTTGGCCCCTCAGTGTATGATGTGGCCCCTTTATGGCCCCTGTCTCAGAAAAATCCTAGAACCGCCACTGGCTCTGAGTGTCCTCTTTCATCTGACATGCGTGGCATATCTATCCGATCACGGGTCCGCGAGTAATTCAAACGAGAGTAATGGGTGTGCAGCGTTGGTTTGTGTACATGACGTTATTATTTTGCAGTCATTTCGTCTGTTTTTATAAGCCAGAAAGATCGATAAACATGGTACCAATGGATAGCCCCGTGTCTCCTCTTTCATCTGATATGCTTGCCATATCGATGCGATCACGGGTTCGCGAGTAATTCAAACGAGAGTAATGGGTGTGCAGGTGGACGCAGAGAAGTATAGACTGTAAATATGATGCAATTTGATTTAATGATTTTTTTTAATTTTCATACTTGATCGTACAGACAAGTGCGTAGTCTCTTTGGAAAACCCCACTTCTGCTCTGTCACGCAATAAAGGTTTCATCTCGCTGCGATGAACAGTTCCGGAGCAATGTAACAGAGAAGAAAGGGTGTGTTTTTTGACACACTTTGCGTCAATCGGGTTCTAAGGGTTAAAGGGGTGGTTCAGGATTTTGGACATAGGACCTCATTTCCATGTTAGCAAGTGTGATATTTATCAGTGGAGACCGTTTTCAACACGTTTCCTCCAGTCCTTCTAGTTGCAGAGTTTGCAGGTGCTAAGCTAGCGCAAGTCATCAGTATGTGTTAGCCTGCCACTAAAAACCTACAGTCTTACCCACTCCACAGTACACCCAGCACAAAAATGTGCTTAAGGCTCCCCACTATTATCATTCTGTCATCCCCACTATTATTATTTATATTGTTTTCTGCTGGACAACTACACGTGAAACCGGCCAACATCTAACGTTAACTACACACACTGTAACAATCCCTCACATGTTGTTGCCCCCCCCCCCGCCCCCCCAATGCACAGTGTAGTCACATTATGCCACCGGTGTTTTATATGTGTGTGATATTCCGTTTAATCACTGACAATACTAAACCTGTCATCCCTGTTTGAATCTATAGTATCCTACAATAAACAAAGAAAATTGGTCATCCGTGTCCGGCTGAGTTATATCTACTTTCCTGAGGAAACTGTAAGGATTACTAGCCTGATCCTTACAACACACACACACACACACACACTCACACACACACACACACACACACACACACACACATCACGTCCTCACAAAGGCCAGGCCATCTCCAAATGCAGCTAAACACACACACACACACACACACACACACACATACTGGTACCTTTTTGTTTGGGAGCGATGGTCACTGATGTCCACTCAGCAGGGTTGGAGGCTGTGCATCTGAAGTGTCTGTGCAGATCCTCATGAGACACCTCACTGATGACCAGCACTGCTTTATACACACGTATACTGCCTTTGTCCTCGCTACACACACACACACACACACACACACACACACAGACACACACACACACTTCACTGATGACCAGCACTGCTTTATACACACGTATA
>NW_027468718.1:2252771-2262771 GCF_046254945.1 Alosa pseudoharengus | reverse complement strand
TCAAGTGGAAAGGACAGATAGAGCTGTGTGTCGTCTGCATAGCAGTGGTATGAGAAGCCATGCGAACGGATAATCTGTCCCAAGGAGGTGGTGTAGATAGCAAAGAGAAGGGGGCCCAGCACTGAGCCCTGGGGGACCCCTGTGGTGAGATGGTGAGGTGCAGATAGCTGACCAAGCCATGATACGTTGAACGAGCGTCCTGTGAGGTAGGATTCAAACCAGGAGAGAGCAGAACCGGAGATTCCCATGTTAGCGAGTATAGAGAGAAGGATGCGGTGATTAACCGTGTCAAAGGCAGCCGATAAGTCAAGCAGAATGAGTACTGATGACCGAGCGGTCGCCCTGGCTTCTTTTAAGACTTCTGTTACAGACAGCAGAGCCGTTTCGGTAGAGTGGCCGCTTTTGAACCCAGACTGATTTGGATCCAGAAGGTTGCTCTGTGAAAGGAAGTCAGAGACCTGTTTGGAGACTGCTCGTTCAATGCCTTTGGATAGGAAAGGCAGGAGTGAGACAGGGTGGTAGTTCTCGACTTGAGCAGGGTTGAGAGAAGCTTTCTTAAGTAACGGTGTTACCCGGGCCATTTTGAACGCTGTTGGAAATGTGCCGGAGGTTAGCGAGGCATTGATCACATGTGTGATAGCTGGTGCAATGGTCGGGCTAATGGACTGAAGTAGGCTCGTAGGTATAGGGTCCAGCGGGCACGTGGTAGGACGGCTGCATGTCAGGAGTCTAGATACTTCACTCTCTTGTAGCTTATAAAGGTACAAATATACACACACACACACACATCAATTTAAAATGTGCTGCCTCAAAGTAACATGGAACCATAACGGTAAAAAATGGACTAATTCCAATTGTTAAGAATAAAAGCTAACTTATTAACTTAAAATACCTATCTTTATAACTTAACGCTAGAACAAAAAGATGTATCTGGTTTTAAATGCATTACAAGTCTCATACTTAACAAAAATCACATTTTAAATTCCCCAAGGTAACATTGTACCATTACGAAATGAAAATAAATATTTTACAGATATGAAGTTATAATGATTAATACATACAAATTATCTTGTTATTTACAAGTTAAAAGCCCTATAAATCTCCTCAGACATTCTCAGGTATGCAAATACACAAACAAGCACCTACACCCATCCATGAGTTTGCACACGTACATGCATGCACACTGATGCACATAGACGTAACAACATCCACTTTCCTTCTGAGACCTGTTCCTGTCTTTGTTTTGAAAGAGAAACCCACTGTAGCAAGTGGATGATCAGTCAGGCCTCAAACTAGGGCAAGTCTGCAGCTTGGATGCCATGGATGTTGGCATGGTAGTCAGCAGACATGTGGATTCGAGTCACATGACTTGGACTCGAGTCAGACTCGAGTCATGATTTTAATGACTTCAGACTCGACTTGCAGCTGGATCTGTCTGGATGTTGGCATGGTAATCAGGGGACATACTCAACCATAGTGATGAATGAAGTTTTACAGAATGGCGTCAATATGGTTGAGTATGTTCCCTGACTACCATACCAACATCCATGGCATCACTATAGTTGAGTATGTGCCCTGATTACCATGCCAACATCCAGACAGATCCAGCTGCAAGTCGAGTCTAATGGCCTAGGCCAGGGGTGGCTAACCAGTCCAGCATGAAGAGCCAAAAAAAAATTCCACACAACTCAAAAGAGCCACACAGCAAAAAAAGATGCCCACACTACAACAGCGTAGGGTTGCCACCTGTGTCTGACAAAAATCCTGGACATTTTGACCATCCAATCGACCTTTTTGTTTGTAAGCAACGGCGCCTTTCGCACATCTAACCCAAGATAAAAACCGTCATTCTAAGCGACAATTGTATAGCTAAAATTAGTAAGAATGACAATTTCTAGTTATTTGTTTAGTTAATTGCTTTATTTAATAGCAGACCTTTATTATTTTGTTATATTTTCAACAGTTTTTAGTTGTGGACACCTGGGGGCAGTATTGAGAAAAAAGCCTTCCTTTCTCTGTCTCTCCTTGTCCCACACACTCTCCGTCTCCACCTTACCATTTCTAATGAACCTCCACAGTGCGTGCCCCCACCACCACCACCCATGTTATGCTACGTCATTTTTGTAGAGCCAATAAGGCTGTGCATACGTTTATGGACGTAGGCACGCTTTAATTAAACTGAAATACACATTTTGCGCATCATGTACAAAAATCCGGGACATTCAGTGTCCAGGATTTTTATTTTTATTTTCCTGGACAGACCATGAAAATCCTGGACAATCAGGAAAATTCTGGACAGGTGGCAACCCGAACAGCGACTTAGTCCTACAGTTTAAATAGATCTTCTCTTTTTCATTTTAAGTGAGACACTGGGCAGATGCTACAAATTATTCTTTTCAGGAATGAGTAGCAAGAAAGATATCTGACACACATCACAAATTTCCCCTCACTAAATGACTTATTAGCATGAGAAATGCTCCAATGTAACAACTGATATGATGCCAATGTGACCGTCAAATAATAAAATGTTCCGTCAAGTGTTCAGTAAAAGAAAATACACAAAAAGAAAAACGATTCTGCCTCTCTGACTGACGTCTATATAGCCTACCTTTACATTATAGCCTACTTGCAAAGGTCAGTGCCTTTGGGAAATGTTCAGGTTTGAAGCTTTATGCATAAGTTAAATCTGGCAAATAGGCTACCAAACTAACGTGTAGAACACGTTTTTTAACGGTGTTATTTTGGTTACGTTGACATATCAACCAGAAGGGTTATGCTAGCCTGCAAAAAAGATTAATCCTCCTTTTGAATGTCTGTGTTCCTCTTTCTATTTACTCTTAGCGTCAGGGTTTTCCTGATTGCAACAGTAGCATTACACCTGAAACAAACATGTCTGCTTCTTTTTGGGCTATATTCCTATGCATAACATGACGGTAAAATTATTGTAATTTAAACATTGCAGCCTAAGTATTGGCATTACTATCAACTTATGAAAAGCATTTTCATTTACCAGAAATATAGGCTAGGCTATTTCAAAAAATAAAAAAACTCTAAATCCAAGGAGAAGTGAGAACATCAGTTGAGCAGCTGCGAGCTGCACGAGAGATACCCTGGCCTAGGCTATGTTGATGTCCGTTGATATCTCTGGAACTGTCCAAAGAGGGAGGCTTCAGGGACACAGAAGAATGAAGGCCACCATATTCTCATAGCACATACTTTATTTCACAGTGTGTTCCAAACAACATAGTGACATGACATTAATATTTCATGTGCATGAGGCCCATATAGCATCAAAATGAATATGAAGATCATGCTAAAAGTTAGCTTGCAAAAACACAAATAGCGTATGTAGGTTACATACCTCTGCATTGATATCCCTGAGCTGTCAAAGAGGCTACGAAACCATCTCCGTACGTTATCGCTAATTAAGCTGCTCTGACAGGGGTTAGCCTGTTAGCGCATAGTTGCTGTTAAAATGCCTACCGCTGGGAATCTAAACACTTCAACACTGGCATATTATGTAACATGTTTAAAATTATTGCGTGTAATGGGGGAAAAACATCATAAAATGTCTTGAAGCATTTGGGAACACACTGAATTAACTTGAAAGTAGAGTCCCTTGACGTTAGATTAGGTTGCTTGCAAATGCCGTTGTCCATGACCGGGCAGTTCCATGGCAAGCGGTTTTAACATACCTTATGGCAAGCCGCCTACACTGGATAAACTTGAAAGCAGAGCTTAGCATTGTGTGTGCATCCATGGCAAGCTGCTTCAACATTTAAATGTATTATTCGTAGAAGTAATGAGATATTGATAGTAAATTAAATATAACAGTTCAATTCCATGTTCCAATTTGTCTTATCAATAAAAAGCAATTCATGCTTTAGAGCATTTTATTTTAAGTACCAGTTCAGGCACCGTTTCGGCACCGGCACCGTTTTAAAAGTATCGATTTAGCACCGGTATCGGATAAAACCCAAACGATACCCAACCCTAGCTATATATATATACATACATATAATTATATCCATATGCATGATATAGTTCTAAACTAAGGACCATGCTAGCTGCACAAAATAAATCCCCACGGTAACTTATGTGCCTTCTGCGTTTGTGGAACTAAGTAAAGGATAAATTCAGAAAATAACCAAAAAATCTCAATATCTGTTATCTAGTTTGTGTGAAATATCACTCAACGTGTTGTACTTTGAGAGCAAAGATTAACCAGAGACAAATTACTTGTTTGTTTTTACGCAAACCTGGCCAATAAATCTGATTCTGATGTGGAGGTGGTGTGTACAAGTGTGTTGGGTGGTGTTGAGTCTCTGGTGGTCTGATGATGATGGTGGTGTTTGGGGTGGTGCTGTTGTTGGTGCTGGTGGGGCAGTTTGTGTGAGTATGTGTTTGTGTGAGTGTATGTGTGATTGTGTGTGTGTGTGTGTGTGTGTGTGGAGATCTCTAGATGAGCTGGATGGTGTTGAGTCTCTGGTGGTCTGATGGTGGTGGTGTGTGTGTGTGTGTAGATCTCTAGATGAGCTGGATGGTGTTGAGTCTCTGGTGGTCTGATGGTGATTGTGGTGGTGGTGGTGTGTGTGTGTGTGTGTGTGTGTGTGTAGATCTCTAGATGAGCTGGATGGTGTTGAGTCTCTGGTGGTCTGATGCTGGTGGTGTTGGTGGTGGGGGGGGCATCATGTAGCGGACTCTCTTCCAGAAGCGTGAGGTGGGACAGTTAGCTCCTCGCAATCCCATCTCCCACCTGAGGGGGGCGCTCTTCTTCAGCAGCAGCTGCAGGCTAGGGGCCGTCTGTGTCTGGGAGAGTGTGTGTGTGAGCAGGTGTGTGTGTGAGAGTGTGTGTGTGTGCAGGCTAGGGGCCGTCTGTGCCTGTGAGAGTGTATGTGTGTGCAGGTGTGTGTGTGATGGTGTGTGTGTGTGCAGGCGTGTGTGTGAGAGTGTGTGTGTGTGCAGGTGTGTGTGTGTGTGCCCCTCCTCCACCTGCACCATGATGACACTCATGTCCTCCTGCACCAGAGAGCGGTGGAGCCCCATCTGCCAATCAAACTGCTCCAGGGGCGGGGCCACCACCTGCGCCCCACCTGACGCCACTGTTGTCATGACAACGAGGAGTCGCCGGCTGAGGCGCATGCACCTCTCCACCTGCTCTGCCTGATCTGGTGATGTCATACAGAGGGGCGGGTCAGAGAGAGACATGGCAACCAATCACATCACTAATCTCGTCAGATTGATTGATCCAGGTGTGCCGTGGTCCCTGTGCATAGATCAGGCAACAGAAATCACAGGCCCAAATAGTTCTGTGCCAAATCGACGCCTTTGGTTGTAACTTTCTCCTTTCTTGAATTATTTAGCTAGTTAGCTCAGTGAAGACAGGCAAAAACCACAACAAATTACATGATTTAGCAATTTATTCAACAATGTATTGCATTGTTTCCTATAGTAAAGAGGATGCTAAACACCTGAAGCTGTTCAGACACACAAACCACACACACACACGCTCTCTCTCTCACACACACACACACACACACGCTCTCTCACACACTCACACACACTCTCTCACACACACACACACACACACATACACACACACACGCTCTCACACACACACACGCTCTCTCACACACTCACACACACTCTCTCACACACACACACACACACACATACACACACACACGCTCTCACACACACACACGCTCTCTCACACACACACACGCTCTCACACACAGACACACACACACGCTCTCTCACACACACACACACACACATGCTTACACACACACACACACACGCTCTCTCTCACACACACACACACACACACTCACGCTCACACACACACACTCATGCTCACCTTCTCCAGGGAGGTCGTCTCTGCCGTGGATGAAGAGTTTGTAACCGCACTGCTCTTCCAGAACCGCTGGCAAGCTGGAGTTGAGGAACACTGAGAGAGCGTCTTCACACACACACTCCCTCATAGCGTCTTCACACACACACTCCCTCATAGCGTCCCCACACACACACTCCCTTACAGCGTCTTCACACACACACTCCCTCATAGCGTCTTCACACACACACTCCCTCATAGCGTCTTCACACACACACTCCCTCATAGCGTCCCCACACACACACTCCCTCATAGCGTCCCCGCACACACACTCCCTCATAGCGTCCCCGCACACACACTCCCTCATAGCGTCCCCACACACACACTCCCTCATAGCGTCCCCGCACACACACTCCCTCGGATACACCACGTACGCGTCATACACCTTACCATCTGAAACACACACACACACACACACACACTCCATTAGAACATCCCCACACACACTCTCCCTTGGATACACCACGTACGCGTCATACACCTTACTGTCTGAAACAAACACACACACACACACTCACACACACACACACACTCCATTAGAACATCCCCACACACACACTCCCTCGGATACACCACGTACGGGTACCTTACCGTTTGAAACACACACACACTCCCTTACAACATCCCCAAACACACACTCCATTAGAATATCCACACGTATGCATCATCTTATCTTACTAGCCAAGATATAACTGTAGTTCGACTTAACACACAGAGTTTTACCTTCAGTCCTTCACACACACACACACACACACACACACACACACACACACACACACACACACACACACACACACACACACACACACACACAGAGTTTTACCTTCAGTCCTTCGAGCTGATCGGAAGAGAAGAGCGAGATCGATTGCAAACCATCTCACTGCCATGGCAACCAAGAGGAGGAAAAGCAGCACACCCGCACACACATGGACCACAGAGAGGAGGGACTCTGCAACACACACACACACACGCACACACACACACACATGTATTTACACTCACTTATAGACACACCCACACACACATGGACCACAGAGAGGAGGGACTCTGCAACACACACACACACACGCACACACACACACACATGTATTTACACTCACTTATAGACACACCCACATGGACCACAGAGAGGAGGGACTCTGCAACACACACACACACACACACACACACACACACACACACACACACACACACACACACACACACACACACACACCACACACACACACACACACACACACACACACACATGTATTTACACTCACTTATAGACACACCCACATGGACCACAGAGAGGAGGGACTCTGCAACACACACACACACACGCACACACACACACACACACACACACACACACACACACACACACACACACACACACACACACACACACACACACACACACACACACATGTATTTACACTCACTTATAGACACACCCACATGGACCACAGAGAGGAGGGACTCTGCAACACACACACACACACACACATGCACACACACATGTATTTACACTCACTTATAGACACACCCACACACACACACACACACACACACACACACACACACACATGGACCACAGAGAGGAGGGACTCTGCAACACACACACACACACGCACACACACACACATGTATTTACACTCACTTATAGACACACACACACACACACACACACATGGACCACAGAGAGGAGGGACTCTGCAACACACACACAGACACACACACACATCTATTCACACTCACTTATAGACACACACACACACACACCAGAACCAGAGGGATTAGGTGCCTTGCTCAAGGGTACTTCAGCCGTGCCTACTGGTAAGGGTTCGAACCGGCAACCCTCCGGTTACAAGTCCGAAGCGCTAACCAGTAGGCCACTGCTTCCCCAAAAAATTACACACACGCTCTCTCACACACACACACACACATACATTTATTGACACACACTTAACCCTTTAGCCGCCAGGGTTTAAAAAGAATAAATTGGATTTGTACATCAAAATTTCAAGAGGCCATGGCTTGCAAGTGGTCAGAGATAAAGTCCTACTGTAAATGTGAAAATCATTTAGTATGAACAGAAGTTTATGAAGGGGGTAAATTTA
Organism: Alosa pseudoharengus; assembly: GCF_046254945.1. Lineage (NCBI taxonomy): Eukaryota > Metazoa > Chordata > Actinopteri > Clupeiformes > Clupeidae > Alosa > Alosa pseudoharengus. The sequence goes on along the minus strand of NW_027468718.1, from coordinate 2,254,773 downwards.
CTCATCTAATTTGCATATTATGGCGTCACTGGATGGTAACCACCGTGAATTATGCACATTTCAGTAAATACTAGATGTTGAACATATTTGAGCAGTTTTACTTTCTTTTTTTGCAATTTCACCGACATAACAAATGAACAGGAATACAGTCACATGTAAACCAACAATAGTAAACTATTGCTATAATCACAAACCCTATGCTACTATACAATAAAGTAGCCTGGTCAAATCAGTTCCATATCGCGAGTGACTTTGTAGTTCTTCAGAGCCCTATTTTTACAACCCCTGCTGTCTATACCACGTCCATTACGGACACCATCAGCACCTCCAGCTATGTTGGGCAGAGGGTCGAAATAAGCATGGTATGCTTAGTGGACACTGTCGTAAAGACGTACCTCCATTCACAGACGCACCGTGACTATCAGTCAATAGACGATCGATCATATTCTCCAAAAGGCAGATATTCTCCTTCAGAATCAGAATAGGTGAATAACAGGTCCAAGACTTCATCACACGTGAATTTTTTTTTCAACATTTGGTGTATTTCTGCTTCAATTTGTGCAAAACTGTGGCCCGCATCGCTTCCGCGTTATGGAGGAAATGCACGTCTTCTTCGTGTGTTTCTCGCGTGTTTTTTGCATGCTTCCTGAAAACTTTGAAAAAAAAGGTTGAGCTTGAATCGAAGCTCTGGGTGTCTGCCAACTAGTGGTCAAGAGTACAAATGAGATTTTACACTGTACACGCGTCTATCGTCTGTTTTATTCAGTAATGACGCTTGTCGCAATATTGCGACATGGACGGTTAGAGGGTTAATAATAATAATAACAATAATAATAATAATAATAACTTGGACTTATATGGCGCCTTTAATGGTACCCAAGGCAGTTTAAGGCGAGACACTACAGGTGAATAGGATAACATTTTTAACAAGCAGATATCACTATGAAATTTCCCCAGTTGATTACTTACATTAATATGAGAAAAAATGTATTACACAAGTTTTCTGTAATTTAATGTTTACATATTATGCAAATTAGGCATTATCTAATTAAATATGCGCTAATTTGCATACATTTTAAAACACGAAAACTGAGCATTGGATATAGCCAGGTTTAAAATTATGTTTTAATGGTGTTCAGATATTAGATGGGGGAGAAATTACAGAGGGATTTATGGATATCTACTTTTGTTATCCTGTAAATCAAAATATGGTGTCAATAGCCTTAAAAATCGACCATGTTTTTAGGCATAAAATGTCATATAAGTCAGGCTAGGAATAATATATCAACAAACCCCTCTGTAAAAATATGCTACATATAGTTAGGCATAAGTCTAGAAAGTTTGGTGTATGTAAGTGCTTCTAAAGTGGAGATTTCGTGCTCAGGGTAGGAGAGAAAACTCATTTTGAGAAAACATCCAATGAGATTCCATTCTCAGCCTAGACTCACCTTTGAACTTTCGCGATTGGTTGCTGATACAAAGGAAGTGTCCATATATGGACCACATAGCGTGATACAGCTCAATGGCCCTGGGGACAAATGACTTAAAGTCATTTGTCCCCAGGGCCATTGAGCTGTTCAATAAGAGATGGGATAAGACTTAACCCTTAGAACCCTAAGCTGTTTTTAGGGCATTTTCACTACCTTTATTCATAAGGATTTATTCTGGTCATTGTAAGTGCCACACACACATATTATATATTGTTTTTTTCAGCAGAGTCTATGCTATCCAGATCTGCCATCATTACATGTATTAGTACTAGCATTGATTTTATTTTGATTTTTAAAGAATTAAAATATAAAAAGCGTATTATAAAAATTCTTATATTTCGACATGTATCTCACCACAGCAAGCTCATAGCTCTACATGCATTTCATGTGTGTATAGGGCAGACTGTCCTGAATCGGGCAATATAATTGCCATGTTGGAGGGATACTCTGGGGCTGAGCAATTTACAGGAATATGTGGTGTGTGATTTACGGAAATAAATGCCATTTTTTAT
>NW_027468718.1:2245271-2247771 GCF_046254945.1 Alosa pseudoharengus | reverse complement strand
ACATTTGGCTAAAAATAACAAACAGCTCATCTGAATATGACAACGTTTTATATCTGTGTGCCTATACGTGCTACCCCTAAATTCCCCATTCTATGATGAACTGGCATTTGAAAATCTCCAAAATGAAATATTGCAGTTCCAAGTCAAAGGATCAGTCCTTCTCTGTGGGGATTTTAATGCCAGAACTGGGAAAGAACTGGATTATATATGTTCAGAAGGAGATGACCATATATTTGGAAGAAATGTGTTTAACACAGGATCTTTAGAGTTCCCTTCTATGAGAGAAAGTTTTGATGACATATCTAACAAAAGTGGGAAACAACTATTGCATATATGCAAAAATCTTGGTTTATACATCTTAAATGGAAGAACATCCAGTGACTCGCTAGGAAGACATACATTCTGCTCCCATCTAGGTAATAGTGTCATAGACTATGGCTTAACAGATCTACCACATAGAAAGTACCAATGTCAGATCACTGTCAAATCAAAATTCTTTTGAACATCGACAGAATACCAGTCCAATATGAACACCAAAAAATGCTCCCCATTCTTTATAAACACAAATGGAAAAAGACAGTCAATCAAAGTATGAAGCTATATCTAACAGTATACACATAGAAAACATGATATTCACTTTCTTATTCTCTAAATTCACCAACGAAAGAGCTAGTGTTGACTCTGCTGCTGAGGAACTAACCAATATATTCTTGAAAATTGCCCATATGTCAGGCATCATAGAAAAAAATGAAAAAACCAAGAAAGAAAAAATGCTCAAAGGAAAAATGGTTTGATCATGAGTGTTTTAGGGTTAAGTACGACCTAAGAGTACTCTCAAATAAGAAACATAGAGACCCCAATCAAGATATACGCTTGAAGTACTTAGATGCTCTAAAACAATACAAATCATTTTTGAGGTAAAAAAAGCTAAATATATGACATCTAAGCTTGAACAAATTGAGGAGGCCATTGACACCAACACCTTTTGGAAGATATGGCACAAAATAGACACCTCAAAAAAAAACTATATCTAATGGAACTATTTGGAAAAATAATTTCGAAGAGCTCTATAGTTTTAAAGAAAATTCACAACACCAAGCCCAACAAGAAATACTTAAAAAACTAAAGGAAATGGAGCAAACAGTTTCATACCAAAATGATCTAGACAGCCCAATCAAACTATCAGAGCTAAATGAAAAAATTAAATCACTGAAAACTGGTAAAGCTTGTGGGATTGATATAATCTCCTCAGAAATGCTTAAGCATAGTACTCCACTGACAAGAGAAGCAATCCTCAAACTGTTCAACCTGGTTATGAGAACAGGATATTATCCTAGGGTATGAAACCAAGGATTGATAACCCCAGTATACAAAAATGGTGATAAAATGAACCCAAATAACTATCGTGGGATCTGTGTCACGAGTATTCTTGGTAACATTTTCTGTAATATACTGAAAACAAGAATACTTCCTTCTTGGATAACAAGAACATTTTATGCAAAAGTCAGATACAGTAGGCTTCCTTCCTGAATTTAGAACCAGCGACCACATCTATACCCTCCACTCACTTACTGAACAGTATGTACAAAAAAACAAGTAAAGGAAAGATCTATGCATGCTTTGTTGATTTTAAAAAGGCCTTTGATTCCATCTGGCACGAGGGCATGCTACTAAAAATGATTGAGATTGGTATAAAAGGCAATGTCTACTCTATAATAAAAGACATACCAAGAAAATACATGTTGTATTAAAATGAATAACACCAGAACAGAGTTCTTTAAGCAGGGTAGAGGATTTAGACAAGGTTGCAGCCTAAGTCCAATACTCTTTAATATTTTCATCAATGAGCTAGCTGTAGCAATCAACATCTCCTGGACTTGTACTTGACAGCACAAATATAAAATGCCTTCTCTTTGCAGATGACATGGTCTTACTTTCGCCATCAAAAGCAGGTCTGCAAGAAAGCCTTGATATTCTCGAAACATATAGCAAAAATTGGGCATTACGTAAGGGATAATGTATAGAACGCCGGTCATTATGGGGAAAATAAGTCCCGACAGGGCGAACCGGACCCCGACGCGCCAGCGGAGGGGTCTTGTTTCGCCCTGAAGGGGCTTATTTTCCCATAATGACCGGCGTTCTATACATTATCCCGCTTATTATACGGCTACTTGCCAAAACGAAAAAATAAACTCCATGATATGTTACACTTATTTGTTACCGTTTCGTCATGGCTTTTGCTGAGAAACAAATAGTTCGCAACACACGCTGAACTTGAATCAAACATTCTTTAGAACACAGCTGATCAACCGTCTGCTTTCACTTTTGAATGAAGTTCCAAGCGCAAACTCCGTTGCCATTGACAGCGGTCATTCTTGTTTTCAGAGGTCCTTTCCCAAGAAATAATGACCGCTAGAACGTTTGGAAATCCCATTCAAGTCAATGGAGCGTTCTACTTGCATTGTGAAAAGCCGTATAATAACTATTAATACTGACAAAA
>NW_027468718.1:2180271-2237771 GCF_046254945.1 Alosa pseudoharengus | reverse complement strand
TTACTGTCTATGCACTTAACACTACCAGCTCCTCATGTGAGAAGTTACAAGTTACCCCAACATAAAGGTAATTACCACGCGATTTACATAGCTTTCTGTCATTACGAAATCATTTAATTTAAGCCATAGGTTTTGGCCCTATTTGTATGTATCCAAAGGCTGCTGATGCGCAGGGGAAGTTTTTTCCCCCTCGTTTCAGTGATTGGTAGCCTACATCATCTGGGACATGGCTTCGAATATGTGTAGCATTTTTTCCACTCACATACTCAACAACTGCTGAACAACGCCGACACACAGTTTCATCTTATCCACCACTCTTTCGCCTGTACTAACGTTACTGTAACTGCGGATCCTCTAACTCTTGTGGGTCTAACCTTAGTGCTGCTAATGACTGACGACCTGACAAAAAAAAACATAGGCGCCAATCAGAGCTTCAGAGCTAAGGCGAGGCTACAGATTAGCGTTAGGTGTCGCTAAAGAACTCCCGTAACTCTCGCTACTAACAGTAATTGCGCATGACATTAATTAATCCGCACACGAGTTTTATGTATTTTTATACCGTGTATTCTCCGTGTAAATTCATGCACCGAACCGTGACGCCCGTACCGTTTCGGTTCAATACGAATACATGAACCGTTACACCCCTAGTGTGTATGTATGTATGTGTGTGTGTGGGTGTGTGTGTGTGTGTGTGTGTATGTGCATCTTACCAGTGTCTGTTGAGTGATTCTGAGAGTGGACGTGTTTCAAACTCATGAGGAGAAGAGTGTGTATAACAAGAACCTGCAGAACCCATAACAGAACCCCATCACCATAACAGGACCCCATCACAGAACCCATCACCATCACAACACCCCATCACCATAAGAGAACCCCATCACCATAACAGAACCAATAACCACCACAAAACCCACCATAGAACCCATCACAGAACCCCATTCCATAACAACACCCCATTACCATCACAACAGACCATTACCATAACAGAACAACCACCACAAAACCCACCACAGAACCCCATCACCATAACAGAACCCATCACCATCACAACACCCCATCACCATAACAGAACCCATCACCATCACAGAACCCATCACCATAACAGAACCCATCACCATCACAACAGCCCATCACCATAACAGAACCCATCACCATCACAACACAAAACCCATCACCATAACAGAACCCATCACCATCACAACACAAAACCCATCACCATCACAGAACCCATCACCATAACAGAACCCATCACCATCACAACAGCCCATCACCATAACAGAACCCATCACCATCACAACACAAAACCCATCACCATAACAGAACCCATAACCATCACAACACAAAACCCATCACCATAACAGAACCCATCACCATAACAGAACCCATCACCATCACCATAACAGAACCCATCACCATAACAGAACCCATCACCATCACAACAGCCCATCACCATAACAGAACCCATCACCATAACAGAACCCATCACCATCACAACAGCCCATCACCATAACAGAACCCATCACCATCACAACACAAAACCCATCACCATAACAGAACCCATCACCATCACAACACAGAACCCATCACCATCACAACAGCCCATCACCATAACAGAACCCATCACCATCACAACACAAAACCCATCACCATAACAGAACCCATAACCATCACAACACAAAACCCATCACCATAACAGAACCCATCACCATCACCATAACAGAACCCATCACCATCACAACACAAAACCCATCACCATAACAGAACCCATCACCATCACAACACAGAACCCATCACCATCACAACATATTATGTATTGTTTGCCTGTTGAATGGACTCTGTGTTGTGTCATATCTGAATGACGAGTAATCTGTGAGCAAAGAAACAGAGGAGGAGGAATGTGAATGCGTCGGTTGACCTCATTTAACCCATTTACTCCTAAAATGCCTGCTAAAAACGCCTATAGAATCCTATGGCATTCTAGACTAAATAACCTTATTTCCTGAGGGTTTTCTGAAAAAATACTAAAAATTGTCAACGTCTACCAAAATGTAATATCTAAGCCTCTGTAGCACCTAGAAACATGAAATAAAAAGCATGCTGTGCTACGCAGCATCCAGCGGGAGGGTCAATGTTGCGCTACGCAGCATCCAGCGGGAGGGTCAATGTTGCGTCATGCAGCATCCAGCAGGAGGGTCAATGTTGCGCTACGCAGCATCCAGCGCGAATGGGTTAAGGCAGGAGGCGTGAGTTGTCTGAGCAGCCACCAAAGCTAAACGAGCCTGTTTTGTCTCGATAACGAAAATAAATAATAAATAATAATAAATAATAATATTTTGTCACAGTTTCGTTATCAAAGAGCTATTTTTAGCTCAACATCTTTAGTCATAATTTTAGTCATGGATAAAAAGGTTTTTGACAAACATATTTCGTCTCGTCTGACGAAACACTACACAGAATCCGTACAAAATATGAAAGCCGCTCAGTCATGTACATCCTCTCCACGAAAACAAATCTTGCAAATTTGTTTCTCCTACTCCATTCCCTACTCTTGCAACTTTTGTGTGTGCTTGCCTGTGTGTGTCTGTGTGCTTGTATGTGCGTGCCTGTGTGTGTGTGTGAGTGTGTGCCTTTGTGAATGTGTGCAAGTGTGTGTGCGTGCATGCGTGCAATAGGCCTAGCATGCTTATAGTGCTTATAGCGCTTTAATAGTGTGTGTAATAGGCCTAGCTTGCTTATAGTGCTTTAACAGTGTGTGTGTAATTAACAGTGTGTGTAATAGGCCTAGCCTGCATACAGTGCTTTAATAGTGTGTGTAATAGGCCTAGCCTACTTATAGCACTTTAACAGTGTGTGTAATAGGCCTAATGTTCAGACTCCTGCCCTCTGGAAAGAGGTACAGGAGCCTCCGCTCCCGCACCACCAGACTTGCAAGTAGCTTCATCCACCAAGCAATCAGGATGCTGAACACTCTACCCACTCTCCCATCACTGACAGCCCCCCCACCCACCAGCCAGCCAGGAACCTAGAAACCTAGGATCCTGTCTACCCTAACCCCCCCCCCCCCCCAACACCTCCTCAGGACCGCCCTGTGGAACTGCACTGTGACTGCGCAGCCTAACATGTTGCTGCTTCATATCAAGCCTGAAATACTTGAAATGACTGCATATCAATGTAAATATACAGCACACACAAGCACAAGTTTAAACTTCATGTAACTGTTATCAATGTTATTTATCACTCTGCCACAATGCTGTTGCTACTACTACTCTGTCAGAAGGTTACGCTAGGACTATGTAAATATACAACACAACTACCTCTATTTTGTTATATATATATTCTATATTTCTATATTTTGATATATGTTCTATATTTCAGTCCTGCACTTTAATGTCTGTATGTGGTATGTTTGTATATTTCTATTTTTTATTGTCTATGGCTATGTCTATGTCTAAAGTATGTCTATGTCTGCATGGGAAAGTAAGAAACGAAATTTAAATTCTTTGTATGACCAGTGCATGTAAAGAAATTGACAATAAAGCCGACTTGACTTGACTTGACTTGACTGGCCTGCTTATAGCACTTTAACAGTGTGTGTAATAGGACTAACCTGCTTATAGTGCTTATAATGATTTAACAGTGTGTGTAATAGGCCTAGCCTGCGTATAGTGCTTTAACAGTGTGTGTGATAGGCCTAGCCTGCTGGTGAGTGAGAGGGTGAGTAGTTAGTCTACCCTTCAGCTGGTAAATATTAGGGTGAGCAGTTTAATGTAAGACTAATAACACTCTGGTTACATAAGCAGGTTGTTGCAGTGCATGTGGTTTCTCTTCAGCTTCACAGGAAGTGATGTCAGTGATAAGCAGAGGAGTAGGCAGGATCCTGGAGCAGCTGATCAGCTGATAACAGCAAGAGGCCGCTGCACTAACAACGGCCTTATTTCCACTCTGTACAGCTGCATAGCACATTTCTACTGAAACACCCACTGCATCCTGTGCACAGATTTCTACTGAAATACCCAGATCATCACCATCAGCATGTTCACCTCAGCATAAAAATACCCAGATCATCACCATCAGCATGCTCACCTCAGCATAAAAATACTTGATGAACATTCAATATGAAAATGACAATGCCCCGCTGAAGGCCTAGATGGTGACTGAAACATTTTGCCACACTGCAAAAAATAAAATCTAACCAAGTGTTATTAATCCTTTTGGTATTGTTTTTAGTATGAAGAGACTTACCTAGCACTCTCACAAATGATCATTTTGACTTAATTTAAGAACACTTTGACTTACCTAGCAATCTCACAAAAGATCATTTTGACTTAATTTAAGAACACTTTGACTTATTTTAAGGAGTCTTATCAAGACAAATGTACTTAACGCACTGGCAGAAAAATGTGCTTGATTTCTCTCAATTTGATAAAAAGTCTTAAAATTAATAAAACTCGCTAGGTAAATCTCTTTATACTTTATTCCTAAGAAGAGTGCCTTGGCGTCCCGCATGTTTTTTGCAAACTTTCAGTGTTGGAATTTAAAGCTAGCTAACATGACTGTTCAACTGGGCTTGCAGTGTTGGAATTTAAAGCTAGCTAACATGACTGTTAAGCTAGCTAACATGACTGTTCAACTGGGCTTTCAGTGTTGGAATTTAAAGCTAGCTAACATGACTGTTCAACTGGGCTTTCAGTGTTGGAATTTAAAGCTAGCTAACATGACTGTTCAACTGGGCTTTCAGTGTTGGAATTTAAAGATAGCTAACATGACTGTACATGTATCTGAGCTTTCAGTGTTGGAATTTAAAACTAGCTAACATGACTGTTCAACTGGGCTTTCAGTGTTGGAATTTAAAGATAGCTAACATGACTGTACATGTATCTGAGCTTTCAGTGTTGGAATTTAAAGATAGCTAACATGACTGTACATGCATCTAGGCTTTCAGTGTTGGAATTTAAAGCTAGCTAACATGACTGTACATGCATCTAGGCTTTCAGTGTATGACTGTTCAACTGGGTTTTCAAGTGTTGGAATTTAAAGATAGCTAACATGACTGTTCAACTGGGTTTTCAGTGTTGGAATTTAAAGCTATTTAACATGACTGTACATGTATCTTGGGTTACAGACAGTAATCGCTACGGGACGAGATGAATGAGAGGAAAACGTTCGGTTACGGGTGTAACCTTTGTTCTCTGAGTGAAGAGACTATCTCTCCACCCATTACATATTCCATATGTATGGGGGGGGGGGGATTCATCTACCGGATCGTGTAACGTGGATACTTCTTTAAGACACACCGGTGGCACCGGCCACGCCCTCGATTAGTGTTGTTTAAAACACCTGTGCTGGCGTGAGGTTAGTGCTTAAATATTGATCGACACACGCCTCCGAGCGGCGTAGAGGTGGAGAGATAGTCTCTTCACTCAGAGAACAAAGGTTACCTTGAGACCTTGGCTACCTGTCTGTCCTCGTCGCTGTTCCAGAGACTCAGATCTGTACCCTTGGCCATCACACAGTGCTCTCTGCCCTTGATCCTGGACTTTTCTCTCCCTCACTTAAGTCAGTATCCTCTGTGCGTTTGAACACTCTTTAAGGACTCTCTTTGGATTTCCGTTTATGCTGTTTCTGGATCTTCTGTGTTTTTGGAGGCTTCTCATTTACCCTGTTCATTTTGGATTGATCTTCTGTGCGTTTTGACTGAGACACGTATTCTTCTAATAAATACAGCTTTGATGCTTGAACCGATCCTGTTGACCTGAGTCTGTGGGTATGCTGACAATCAGGTGACCAGTCGGCTAAAAATGCTTAGTTGTTTGATGCTGTGTGAGACATTTTACTGCACAACAAAATGATTACATGTTGGGCTTAGAGGGCAAACTGTAGGATTTTACTTGATCTGTAAGACAATAAAGAGACCAAACAGTACGAGAAGGAGTTATAGTGGGCTACTGACTGTTGTCATTACATGAATGCAGATGGGCATTTTTCACAGGTAATGGGGAACTTCCCGTTTCTTCTGTCACAAATGAATGTGTTAATACATGTTGCCTAACAAAACATATACAACAGAAAACGTTCTTCTTAACACATACATTTGCAAAATCTACCAAAATTATTTGTATGTAGTCGTCACGTTATCTGTCATTGATTTGGGCTACAGCGTAAAACTTTATCTAGCTTCATCTAACTAGTTTACCAGGTGACCAGTCGGCAAAAATGCTTGTTTGGTGCTGTATGAGACATTTTACTGCACAACAAAATTATTACATGTTGGGCTTAGAGGGCAAACTGTAAGATTTTGCTTGATCTGTATGTTACCTGGCTGATGGGGCACGGGAGAAGCAGCCTATCAGCGACCATGCCTGCTATCTGAAGACGCTTACTGAACTGCTATGGTGCTGCGCATCTGGTGTGCCCTGCGCGCGAACGCGCGAGTTCACGTGACAAAGGAAGAGAGAGAGGCTGGTCGGGTGTGCGCAATGAGGTGGCTCATTTCGGGGCATTGTTTCAGTCGTTTTTAATGGCTCAGGTTTTCAAAAGATCATATCGAAAATCTTAATATTATTAATAATTGAAAAAAAAAAAAAAGTTTCAAAAGGGCATTTTCGTTGATAAAGGGCAAACTTCCTAGTGCTTTAGCACCACCTAGTGTCTATTCATGCACGCCTATGCCCAGGCTTGTGAGCACTGCCAGACGCAAGTGTTCCTACCTTCGACCCAGTCGCAAGACTGCAAGACGCAAGGGCATAGTGGAGAGATGAAGGTTGCTCAACCCCCCGCCAGACGCAAAAGAGGTTGAGGTAACAAAAATGGACTGCCCCTAGGGCCATAGAAAGGAAAAGGAAGTTTAACCCCCAACACCCGCTACCCAAAAGACGGGCTGGCTGCCACATTAAGGGAGTAATACTTTGCAAAGTTGCTGGTGTTGACCATGTAGCAGCTGTATAAATGTCCTGCAAGTAGGCACCTCGCCATAACGCCCATGAGGCTGCCGTACCCCTAGTTGAGTGAGCACGGATCTCTGGTAGAGCCGGCCCTTCCGTCTCAGCATAGGCTCGTTGTATGGCTTCCACCACCCTCCGGGAGAGTGTTGATTTTGAGGCTGGATCCCCCAAGCGTTCCGGCTTAAAACATACAAACAGCTGATCTGTCTTGCGCACTGCCTCTGTGCGCTTCAAGTAGGCTGATAGTGCCCTGACAGGACACAGAACCGAGGCCGGAAGCCCACTGTCGCCATCTGCTTGAGTGGGAGGCAATGAACGTAGGTTGATAACTTGGTTTAGGCTCATGTCACTACAAACCTTTGGGAGGAAGGCAGGGTTTGGCCGAAGAGTGACACCAGTACCACCTGGCGCAAACCTACAGCAGTCCTGGTGGACAGATAGAGCATGTAGCTCACCGACCCTCTTTGCGGAGCAAACTGCCAGAAGCAGAGTGATCTTAAGCGATAGCCACTTGAGTTCTACAGAATCGATTGGTTCAAAGGGGGCCGTCAGAGTGCTTTCAGCACCCTATCCAGATCCCACTGGGGCACACCTGGAGATCTTTTTCGTGGCATACACCGTTGTGCCCCTTTCAGAAATTGAGAAATCAGTGCACAGCAGCGTTCAGGTAGACTATGGTTTCCTACTCTCGATGCCTTGATGGCAGCTACCATACCTCTGAGGGTAGCAGCAGACTTCCCTTGCTCCAACTGCTTTTGCAGAAACTGAAGAATATGCTGTGAAGTGGATTCAAGGGGGTCCACCTGATGGGTTTCGCACCAAGATGTGAATTTGCCCCAGCGAAAGGCGTAGGCTGCACGGGTCGATTGTGCCCTTGCCGACTCCAATGTTTGGATTACTGGATCTGAGAGGCCTAGGGCCTTAAACTTGGTGAGAGCCAAGCCCCCCCTGCCTGTTGACATAAGCAGCTGCCACTGTGCTATCGGTTTTGACTAACACATGGTGGCCCCTCAAGCGTGGGAGGAAACTTTGAAGTGCAATGCGAATTGCTGTCAGTTCCAGTGCATTGATGTGTTGGCTCAACTGTTTGCTGGTCCAGACACCTCTGACCCCGAATCCTGCATGCACTGCCCCCCAACATCCGTTGCCAGTAGTTGGCGATGCGTCACTGGGCCCAGCCTGCTGCCTCTCTCCAAGTTCCCTGGGTACCTCCACCATTGGAGAGCAGTGGAGAGACCCGAACTCTGGCTGACGAGGGGGACTGGGGGTTCAGACCCAGACTCAGAAAGCAACGCTGTACTGGCCGCATATGCAGCAAGCTGAGAGGAACCACATGAACAGTAGCCGCCATCAGACCCAACAGGCGGACATAGTCTCCAGCTCACCTTCCTGTGAGGGCGAAAGAGAGAGAGACAGGACCTGATGGTCTCCTTCCGCACCGGAGTCAGGGAGATCTGAGCAGCCCTGGAGTCCAGAGTCGTACCTAGGAACTTGATGACCTGTGATGGCTCCAGTTGGCTCTTTCTTACATTCAGACGAAGCCCTAGGCTTAGAATATGTTGTAGCAGCCTGGATATGTGTTCGCAGCACTGCTGCTGTGACTGTGCACAAAGCAGCCAGTCGTCCAGGTAATTCAAAATCCGGATGCCTTGCTGGCGGAGGGGACCAAAGACGGCGTCCATGCACCTAGTGAAAGTGCGGGGTGCCAGTGAAATTCCAAAAGGCAGGATCATGAACTCGTAAGTCCTCCACCCGAGTTGGAACTGGAGGAAGCACCAATGCCCCCTCCAAATGGGAATTTGAAAATAGGCGACCTGGAGGTCGATTGTAGCGAACCAATCATCTTGGTTTATGGCCTGACGCACTCTTGGAATTGTAAGCATCCTGCATCGGAGGGGGCGCAGATATTTGTTTAGGCCTCCCAGGTCCAGTACTGGACGAAGACCGCCATCCTTTTTTGGGATGATAAAGTAGTGTGAGAAGAACCCCACCTGCTGGTCGGTCTTCCCCACCTCCCTGATGGCACCTTTGGAGAGGAGTGTGGCCACTTCTTCCTCCAGTATCTGCCTGTGTCCCCCGTCTCGCACTGGTTGCTGAGGGCCGGGTGGAGAGAGTGGAGGTGGGTGCAAAAATTGAAGTCGATACCCTTCGGTCATGGTAGAAAGGATCCATGGGCTTCAGTGTTTCCCCTAGAATTTTTTCCAGCAGCGGTGCTGTTGATCGTAGGAAGCCCGCCCCCCCCCCCCCCCCAAAAAAAAGAGAGAAAATTTTGAAAAAATAACTCCTTAAATGGTGACTTAAATGGACAGATTGAGTTACAAATTATGACATAACCATCAACACAAGCATTTACAAAGCATGATTATTGCAGTACCTGAACAGGATTATTCATGTTTTTCTTTCACCTTTTTCATTTACATTATTAGTAATTAGCCACTGTACAACTGTACACTGTAGGCCACTCTACAAACTATTACTATTTAGAATATTTATTTATTTACGATACATGATACATTAAAAAATAATTGATGTCCTATTTTTTTTTTAATTAAGGCATTAAGACAAAAGGCAAAATATGTTTTTTATTCCTCCCTTTAGTCAATTTCAGCATGGGTGTCTTAAGGGACTGTACGATATTTAGCGGGGGGGGGGGGGGAAGGCCGGTCGCCAGACGATCGGGTTAAAAATGTTCTGCCTGGCCCTCCCCCCTGGTCAAAATTTTTTTTCCAGGGGCCTCCCCCCAGCTCAAAAAAATAGGCCTAGGCCTAGGCCCTCCCCCCTACCTGAATCAAATAAAACTGGTGGAAAAATGACGTTTACAAGGTAAAACGGCCAGCAAATATCATAAGCACACATACACACACACGGGGCTACACACCGGTGTTGCGCGGGTTTGGTCACAAGCGGCCCGCGGTCGCCCGATATTTTAATCAACCCGATCGCAACTCGGACCGCGAATATTAATTAGGACAAAATTATACCCGCGATCCGACCCGCTTATTTACAAAATGTGTGCTTTTGGTTATAGCCTGCATGCAGTGTGACAGTACATTTCTGTAAAACAAACTAATTTGTTTGCGAAACTTTATGCAGTAGAACTACACGCAGTAGGCATGCAGGACATAATGTTTGCGCAGGAGAGAGAATGAGAATAATGTTTGCGCAGGAGAGAGAATGAGAATAAGAGCGCAAGCACGCACGCAACCACCAAGGATTAGAACACTAGGATAATATTTGGCCATGGACATCTTTCTTTCAAAAATAGAAATGGGGAGTAGGTAGGCAAGAGAGATACATTGCTGGTCAAAACGTTAGCGTAAGAACTGATTTAAAATGCTGAATGAAGCACAAAGCTTTACTAAAGCACATCCACTGTTTAAAGTCACAAACACAACGAACTAAGGTAACTTTTATGCATGCGCGAACCTATACATACCGGTAGATACGGCTGTGTAGTCTGTGCCATAACATTTATTCCTGCAGGCTGCCCGTTTTGGCTGTCATACTTTTAAATGGCTTCGCAAGAAGTAGGCCTACATAGACCATAACTTGTACTACTGTCATCTTCTTTAAGAACTTTTCCCAATATTTCCCATAGCCTATATCGCTTTTCCTGAAGGGGTGTCTTTATTATTTTAACTCGCGTCTTCAGCTTTACTGTTGACTTTACTGTATTGATGCTTTACTGTATTGATGCTAGCCTTCTCGTGATATTTTAAGTAGGCCTATTTGTAGAAAATATATATTTAATTAATTTTAACTGACCCGCCCGCAAATTACCCGAATATCATTAAAATATTTTGTTTATGACTCATAACCGTGGGTGACCTGCAAGCTTACAAGGGGAGTTGTGGGAGATTCAGGTAGGGTTGCGACTTTTTGGATTCGCCCACTCTGTCAAAGAGACGTGAATCATGTTTTGGCCTACAAACCTTTTAAAATATCGAAAACGGATCATTGATCAGGGAAAAAAAATATCATGGATCAGGAAAAAATTATTTTCCTCGGCCCTCCCCCAGGCCAAAAAATTTCTCCTGGGCCTTCCCCTAAGGCTTAAAAAATTCTCTTAGGCCCTCCCCCCCCTGACGACCGGCCCTCCCCCCCCGGTAAATATCGTACAGTCCCTAACTTTTGCACAGCACTGTATAAACTATATAGACTTCTCTTTCATGTCATTACACTGTATTGGTGCTATGCAAGTCGAATTGAGTGTCTGTCACTTTAATGCCGTGACGGCCCGTGGGGCTTGCTTGATTCTCACGGTTTTAAGCTAACTTAGCAGCGTTGTTGTGCATGGTGCATAAGAATATGTGGATGAAATGAAATGGTAAAATAAATGGTCAAATAAATGGTCAAAAACTCGAAGAAAATCTATCTTGGATTATAGCAGATAAGTGTCTTGTATCATATCTATAATTTTGGTCAGCTCTACAGGAATTACAAACTATCTCAGATGTAAATGGTTGTATCCTATTACTCAAATTCAATTAAACCCACCAATAGGCTAGACCTTAGTTTCACAGCCTAGGTATGTTAGCAACACAGGGCTTGAAAGCATTGCCTGTATCACAAACAAAAACTAAACAATGCGTGGAATTTATCTGGGAATAGGCTACTGAAGGTAGGGGCTATCTCGCTGGCGTGTTTAATTTGGTTCCTTGGTTAACATAATGTAGGCTACGTTTTTTTGCACAAAATTGCGTCTGCTAATAAACTTAAACATAAACACAAACAAGCATGATCTCCTGTGGAATCCTTGACTGCGCCTTCAACGTTAGCCTACTATTATTTGTTGACATGAAACATGAACGAACGGCAGCTGTTCCTGAAGTTCACATGCGTCTATTTATTTTTATTTTTTAATTAGGCAACTTTTTTTGCAGTGGCGCTTGAATTCCAGGAGCGGCGCTGCGCCGCTGATGAATACATTGTAGGGGAAACACTGGGCTTGCCCCTAGTGCTGCCCAAGCTTTGGCTCGGCCCGACTGAAGGCCTGGGCAGCTGAGGCACTGCGCACCGTCAGGACTGAGGTGGTGGCCGTTGATGCCCTTGGCGACGGCTAGCCCCTCTCCATCTACCCTGGCGCTGAGTGGTTTGCCCGCGATGGTATTCCAGTCTATGCCTAAGGTCTCCTGTGCCCCAGCCAGGTTGAGATGGTGGGGCCTGGGGCATCTAGGCTCGGGGGTATCGACCCCTCTGACGAAAGGCTGGTGAGCCTGCTAACTCATGGGCATAGCGCCTCGCTGCTTGGGCCTCCTGTAGCATCGTCAAGCTGAACTGAGCTGAACTGTGCCTGAACACAGCCTCAAAGTCCGGCAGGAGGGGGACCCCAGCCGACACTGGCCGAGATGCATCCTCCTCCTCAAACCGAGATGGAGGGGGGTGTGTCCTCAGGCAACGTGAGCTCTAAGGCCATTGCTGCCCGGCCCAGCTGGGAAACTGCTGGTAGCTCTGGCGGCTCTGGCCCGATTTTGGGCGATGGGCTTCCCTGACCTGCTGTCATCATACTCTGTCCATCAGAAGGAGACAGAGAGAGCACGTCAACATCAGAGTCCTCACCCAAATGTGTTATAAGGAGAGGCTCCTCCGCCGTGGGTGTACCCTGGGAGGAGAGCGCATCGCTCCGGTCAGAGGAGTCACTCCTCTGCCGCTTGGGAGCATCACCATCACCAGGCGGCAAGTGGGGTCGTTTACCCATAAAAAAATGGAAACGGGCCTCCCTTGTGCGGAAGGGCATTATAAAACAAGCCATGCATGTCGCTGGGTTATTCCTTGCGGCCTCAGCCTGTCGGAAACCCACCTAATGCATTTGTCATGTCCATCTTCCATGGGCAATGTAACTGCACATGCCACACAAGCGTGAGTGGGAGGATTTGGGCAGCCGTGGCCTACTGATTAGCGCTTCAGACTTGTAACCGGAGGGTTGCCGGTTCGAACCCGACCAGTAGGCATGGCTACTGCCCTTGAGCAAGGCACCTAACCCCTCACTGCTCCCCGAGCGCTGCTGTTGTTGCAGGCAGCTCACTGCGCCGGGATTAGTGTGTGCTTCACCTCACTTTGTGTTCACTGTGTGCTGAGTGTGTTTCACTAATTCACGGATTGGGATAAATGCAGAGACCAAATTTCCCTCATGGGATCAAGAGTATATATACTTATATACTTATACTTAGCCAGATCCTTTCAGTGCACTGTTTAGACTTACCTGTTTGATTTTGCTGTAAAAAATATTTCCCTTTAACTCATTGAATACCAAGCTGTTTTCAGGAGCTTTGTCCTAGAGTGCCAGCAATCTAGACCATTGTTGATGATTTTTGTACAGCCACAGCATATTCTGTGTTATAGCTCTGAACACATACAATAGCTCGATTAAAAGGTGAGACTTTAAGCTCTCGGTGGGTGCAAACCGTGTATTTCTACACGCCTCTGTTCCTGAGAAATCCCAAGCTAAACAGTGGCTAGTTTTCATCAAAATCACTGTTTTTTTCTAGAAATGGAGATATAACGTCTTTCATGAAATATGAAGTGTTGCCTGTTACTTACTTGAGTGATCAGCGAGACCTGGCGAGACTGCCACCTAATGATAGACCCACGAAAATGGCCTGGTTTTGACCTGACATGCATGCGTCACTGATTCGACCCAAAGCGGCAACCAAGTTATGATAAAATGTCCAGATAAAATGTCCAGATGTGCGTTTTCATGAGTTTCACGATCGTCATATATTTCATTTCCATTCATCACAGAGTTCCCAAAATCACATATAAGGTGTATTAGAGTGTCTAGTTTCGTAATTTAAAAAAAAAGCTAAAAACGTAATATTACGTTTTTGGCACTCAATGAGTTAATACAAAATGAGACCTTGCGTGGTGACGCTACATCTGGCCACAAAGGTTTGTTTAAGCAGCTATGGAGTCTGCGCGTTCGCAGCTCACATGCACCATCTCGCGGTCTGTGACAGGTGGAGGACAAGCAGGCAATTGCCTGGGCCTCGCACCCAGTCTCCTCGGCCGCGTTAACAACACAACGTGTGTAATACGCCGTATGGAGAAACTTAGTAGCCTAGTTCAGACGGAGGAGAACAAACAAGCTAATGCCTGTCCAGCAACCTGTCGCTTCTGGTCGCGTTAGCAACACAACCTTGTATGCAATCCGTTGTTTGGACTGGCTACCTGTTTGGAAATAAAGTCGCAACAGTAAGGAGAATGAATGGATACAACCACCAGAGAGAAAGCCTTGCGACAGTTCTCCCACTACTCATCTGCGGCTTCAGCGGCAGGCAAGCGGCTGTTGTACCATTAATTGGGTTTCAATTATTCTTACCTTGTCTTCGAGTCACGCACGTCCGTGTGTCGATCAATATTTAAGCACTAACCTCACGCCAGCACAGGTGTTTTAAACAACACTAATCGAGGGCGTGGCCGGTGCCACCGGTGTGTCTTAAAGAAGTATCCACGTTACACGATCCGGTAGATCAATTTCCCATACATATGGAATATGTAATGGGTGGGGAGATAGTCTCGATACGATAGAGAACAGCATTACAGTAATCAATACGGGACCAGATGAAGGCATGAATGAGCATTTCCAACTCTGCCTGGGACCTCTAGGTTTCTTATACTAGGGCACACTCAAGACAAAGGAGGTCCAAGGCTTTGCCATGTCATGGGCAGAGTTGTGTCTGGAGCAACATAATCCAGCAGCATCATGAGTCCTGTGGGCATTTTGGTATGACACCATGACACCAAGACAACATGACACCATGACACCAAGACAACATGACACCAAGACACCATGACACCATGACAACATGACACCAAGACAACATGACACCAAGACAACATGACACCAAGACACCATGACACCAAGACAACATGACACCAAGACAACATGACACCATGCTAGATGGCTCAAGGGGACCCTGATGGTTCATGAAAAGCATGGTGGCACTCTGGGAAATGGTGCGGTCATATAGTTTTGACATATTTAGTGCTACTACTACTATTATTACTGTCACATATGTGCATGTAAAGTCATATAGTTTTGACATATTTAGTGCTACTACTACTATTATTACTGTCATATATGTGCATGTAAAGTCATATAGTTTTGACATATTTAGTGCTACTACTACTACTATTATTACTGTCACATATGTGCATGTAACGCTTGCCCTCCATACAACTGAATACAGAACACTACTACTACTGCTGCTAATATAATAATAATAATAATAATAATAATAATAATAATAATAATAATAATACTTATAATAATAATAATAATGATAATAACTCATTCTTACTGCAGCTGCCATGGTGACGGTTCCTCCTCAGCTCCAAGGCTGCTCTTAACCAGACAGGTCCTGTGCTTCTTCACAGAAACACAGTCATTTTGACAGGAAGAAGATAAGAAACGCTGCAACGATAACACAAGGCAGTTTCATCATCTTCAGTGGTGAAATGATCATAAACAGGAAAGCACTAAGGCTCGCTCTCTATCATGAAACTGAGTGTGTGTGTGTGTGTGTGTGTGTGTGTGTGTGTGCGTGTGTGAGAAACTGTGTGTGTGTGTGTGTGTGTGTGTGAAACTGTGTGTGTGTGGCTAGGGACAACAGATGAAAATGAGCTAACTCCAGCTTATTTACAAGGCCAGTGCAGAATGCTGGTTAGCCTGTGTGCTCCTGGGCCCTGGATGGTGTTGTTATGCTGGTTAGCCTGTGTGCTCCTGGGCCCTGGATGGTGTTGTTATGCTGGTTAGCCTGTGTGCTCCTGGGCCCTGGGTAGTGTTCTTATTTACAGTTGAGTTTCACACAGCTGATGAAATATGCATTACATCCAGGATCTCATCAGTAAAAGTCCAAGAAAGTGTAATTATAGCAGTGAAACGTTCTGTTGTATACGTCAAGACACGAGCAAGTTTAGCAGGTTTTCAAAGGTAAAAACCCAGATGTGTACTTCTGCATTCCTTTAACATGCATGACCAGATGCAGTGATATGTTTATGTTTTATTTTAGCGTTACACAACCCAGTTGAGGTAATGAGATTAAGGATAAATTCATTGGCCCGGATGGCATTAGCCCCAGGCTCCTAAAGACATGTGCAGATCAACTGGGTAGGATAGTGAGGCACCTATTCAACATGAGCTTGGAACTGGGGAAGGTGCCGCGGCTCTGGAAGACATCATGTGCGGTTCCAGTGCCAAAAATCCCACATCCCAAAGAACTGAACCACTACAGACCAGTCACACTGACATCTCACCTCATGAAGACCCTTGAGAGGCTGGTTCTTGCCCAGCTCCGCCCCATGGTGAGAGCAACTTTAGACCCACTGCAGTTTGCTTATCAGCCTGGCATTGGAGTCGAGGATGCTCTCATCTATCTTCTGCATCAATCTTTTTCTCACCTGGACAAGCCTGGGAGCACTGTGAGAATCATGTTTTTTGATTTCTCCAGTGCTTTTAATACCATAAGGCCTACACTCTTGGGGGAAAAGCTAGAGAACATGGGGGTGGACCAGCACCTGACACACTGGATTTTGGACTACCTCACAGGGAGAGCACTATATGTGAGGACAAAGGACTGTGTGTCAGACACTGTTGTCTCTAGCACTGGGGCGCCACAGGGAACGGTCTTGGCTCCGTTTCTTTTTACTGTTTACACCGCGGACTTCAAATACAACTCCCCACAGTGTTACCTGCAGAAGTTCTCTGATGACTCTGTGATCGTGGGCCTCAGCAGGGAGGATGAGGAGAATGAGTACAGAGATCTTATACAGGATTTTACGGACTGGTGCCTGAGGAACCATCTCCAACTCAATGCGGCCAAGACCAAAGAACTGTTGGTGGATTTCCGTAGGAAAGGACATCCCCCATCAGCACCAGTGATCATTCAGGGAAATGAGATTGAGAGGGTGGCATCTTATAAGTACCTGGGTGTTCACCTGAACAATAAGCTGGACTGGTCTAACAACACGGCTGCACTGAGTAGGCTGTATCTGCTGAGGCGACTCAGATCTCTTGGGGTTCAGGGGGAGCTTTTGAGAACATTTTACAATTCAGTGGTGGCATCAGCCATTTTTTATGCAGTAGTATGTTGGGGGAGTGGCATCTCAGCTGCCGACAGGAGGAAGCTGAATAAACTCATTAAGAGGGCTAGTGCTGTTCTGGGATGCAAGCTGGACTCAATAGAGATAGTGGGAGAGAGCAGGATGGTAGCCAAACTGACATCTATGCTGGGTCACGAGCATCACCCAATACATGTCACTCTGTCAACACTGAGCAGCTGTTTCAGTGACAGGCTGCTACACCCTGTGTGTATAAAGGAGAGACATCACCGGTCCTTCCTACCCACTGCAGTTAGATTGTATAATAAACACCACCCCAATAGAGCACAAGGCACTTTAGAACTACTGGAGATGTTTTACTGACTACTTTTTTATTCAGTTTTATACACAAGGACAATGTAACTATTCTTAAGAACTGTGGGTTCCCATTAGAAAAGGTTATCCTTGTTGTTGTTTATTTTATGTATTTAGCATGAGTGCGTAGTAGGATGATAAGACTGTCTGTTACTGCGATAAATGGCTGTACATGGTGGTTGTGCTTTCCCCACATGAGCTCAAACAGGTATGGTGCTGGGAAGCATGCCCAAGGAATGTGTATTTGTGTATGTGTATTTGCTGCATGTCCTACTGAAGATGTATGGGGGGGGGGGGGGGTTGTCTGTAAGTCTCTTTTCCTTCATTGTCTTGGACGCTGTAACAAGGCAAATTTCTCCCTTGGGAGACAATTAAAGGATTATCTTATCTTATCTTATTATATTTAACAGGATACGTGCGTTTTTAATTGCAGTATCACTAGCATTATATTTAACGGAATATGTTTGTTTTTAATTGCAGTATCACTAACATTATATTTAACGGGATATGTTTGTTTTTAATTGCAGTATCACTAGCATTATATTTAACGGGATATTTTCGCTTTTAACACCATTATTTTCTCATCTATGGTCTTGAAATAGTGTGTGTGTAAATGGAAGATAATGAATATGAATTTACATTTTTTAATTTAGCAGACACTTTATCCAATACATAATTGACTTATGTAATATATCAATCATATTACAAGGGCCATTCACACACACACACACACACACACATACACACACACACACACACACACATACACACACACACACACACACACACATACACACACACACACACACACACACACACACATACACACACACACACACACACACACTCTCTCTCTCTCTTTCTCTCTCTCTCTCACTGTTCACTATCGGTCACATCAAGTCAAGTGTGCCCTCACATTTGATCCTTATCCACCATATCGAAGCAGGAAACTAGTGACATTCCTCAACAACCCAGCTTCCTGATTGGGCACTTGGCTCTGAGCTATAAGAACCTGATGCTAGTGAGTGACCCCTCATCCTGTCAGGAACCATGGAGCCGGCCATCAAGCTCACTCTCATCTCCTGTAAGTCTGTGTGTGTGTGTGTGTGTGTGTGTGTGTGTGTGTGTGTGTGTGTGTGTGAGAGAGAGAGAGAGAGTAAGAAAGAGAAAAAAAATAAATAAATATATATATATATTGTGTGTGTGTGAGAGAGAGACAGAGATAGAGTATATGTGTATGTGTGTGAGAGGTATATATTGTGAGTGTGTGTGTCTATGTATCTGTGTGTGTGTGTGTGTGTGTGTGTGTGTTTGTATGTGTCACATCTGTGTACGCTGTCTCTCCTCTAGTGGTGATCTGTGCCTGCAGTGTGGGGACTAAAGCAAGTAAGTCTCACTTCCTTCACACACACACACACACACACACACACACACACACACAACCCACATACACTCACAACCCACACGCATACATACACACACAACCCACACACACACACACATACACACACACACACACACATTGCTGTCTGATAAATAAAACATTATGTCCAAAGTTGTTATTTTTCAAAATAATTGTGCATCATGTTATCAAAAATTGGTATAGCAGACTGGTGTTATGGGGCAGGTGTGTTAGAGTGTTGGAGTACTGGCCAGTGTTATGGGGCAGTTGTGTTATGGAGCAGGTGTGTTAGAGTGTTGGAGTACTAACCGGTGTTATGGGGCAGTTGTGTTAGAGTGTTATGGGGCAGTTGTGACCGGTGTTATGGGGCAGTTATGACCGGTGTTATGGGGCAGTTATGACCGGTGTTACGGGGTTGTTGTGTTAGAGTGTTGGAGTAGTCTCACTGGGTCAGGTGTGGTCATGTGATGATGTTACCACCAATATCACCTGCGGGTGTCAGATTGACTGTGAACGTGAACCTGATGAAGCAAATTGCAAAACGTGTTGTTCACGCCAAATAAAGTCTGCAACATATACCCTCCAGTGTGCGATGTATACTAGTTTTAGACTTTTCAATAGTCACAGTGCACTGCACACCATCAGCACCTGGGGAGGAAGGGCAGTGCACTGGGATTTGGAACCTTGATGGTATAGTGTCTATTTATAGTCATTCACTTGCTTGTGTCATAGTATTATTCACATTCACACGGTCGTCGTTATAGGATAGGCCTACAAGGATTGTAAAACTCTGCACCAAATTTATTTTCATTCAGATATTCAACTGTCTGTCATTTGGTAATCCAGCCCACTCATACGCTTATAGTGCATGTAGAACCTGTAATGCTAATAGGCATAGCCTACTTTATACCAGTGGTTCTTAAACTTTTTGTCTGGCGACCCCACAAAAAAGTATGACGAGGTCTGGCGACCCCACTTTCCCCAAACCTATTGTAAGTCCTTACTCAAATACCCCCCTCAAACGTTAACAACTAAATCAAGCAAAACCTAGAAAGCAAAGTCATTTGTTTTATTTACTCCATATGAACAAGAACCGAAAAAAACCAAACAATCACGATTAAACAAGTGTAGGCTGCCGCCATATCAAATTAGAGCGCTATGTGCGTAGCGCACGCGCACACACAAGCACGCACACACACATAGCCTGCAGCATTAGGCCTACAACGTTACATTAATTATATTTATGGCGATAACAATAACAATATTTTTTTATTTCCCTTTTCTGGTTTACTATCTTTAACAATTTCAATGGGAAGGGTGGGCATGCTTCCGTGAGCATAGCAAGTTAATTCTAGGAGGAATGCTGCATACAGCGACACGAAGATTTGCTGAGCCGACATCTGTATTTTGAGATGTCGTTTCATTTTGACAGGTTTTAAGCTCTCATTCGCCAGAACATCGCCGCAAATCACACATTGTGGGTGGTCGAGGTTATCTTTAACTTGGCAAGTGAATCCATATTTCAGAAATTCTTTCTGATAAAGCCGACGCGCCTTTTTTATTCTTACCGACCTGTAGACTTGTCCCATCTGAGGATCACGGAGTAGACACACTGGTAAATGGCACTTCCGAGCTTTTGTTCAATTCTTTAAGCAGCCACCTGTCCATTTTGGCTAGTAGGCTACCTATGTCTTTTGTTTTGTTTTACTTAAAATAGCGGGAACAAGTTGAGTTTGCGTAGTGGGAGCAGATAGTTACATTGTTTCTATCAGCGGACCAGTAGCCCCTAGGCTGAACCAGATCTCGTTGAAAGACGAAAACATTTCTCTCTCTTCTCTTAACTGCGTGTAAATAAGAAAAAGGCCAATATTATTTTCCTTTGTTTCACCTAATAATAATTTAAGACTGAATACAGAAAATAATTGGCGACCCCACGGAAGTTTTTGGCGACCCCATTTGGGGTCGCGACCCCTAGTTTAAGAATCACTGCTTTATACCACAATATGTTTTGATGTATAAACTAAACAGTCATTAATGAAACACAATGATTATGTTGTTGTAGCTTTGTGTAACCCAAACATCAGGAACGTTTTATACGACCAATCATTCTTCCTTGTGGCTGCCTGCGCTTTTCGTGTCCTCACGGCTGCAGTGTGTGTGTGTGTGTGTGTGTGTGTGTGTGTGTGTGTGTGTGTGTGGTTAGCCTCTGCTTTCCCTGTCCTCACGGCTGCAGTGTGTGTGTGTGTGTGTGTGTGTGTGTGTGTGGTTAGCCTGCACTCTCCCTGTCCTCACGGCTGCAGTGTGTGTGTGTGTGTGTGGTTAGCCTGCACTCTCCCTGTCCTCACGGCTGCAGTGTGTGTGTGTGTGTGTGGTTAGCCTGCACTCTCCCTGTCCTCACGGCTGCAGTGTGTGTGTGTGTGTGTGGTTAGCCTGCACTCTCCCTGTCCTCACGGCTAGAGTGTGTGTGTGTGTGTGTGTGTGTGTGTGTGTGTGTGTGTGGTTAGCCTGCACTCTTTCTGTCCTCACGGCTACAGTGTGTGTGTGTGTGTGTGTGTGTGTGTGTGTGTGTGTGTGTGTGTGGTTAGCCTGCACTCTCTCTGTCCTCACGGCTGCAGTGTGTGTGTGTGTGTGTGTGTGTGTGTGTGTGTGTGTGTGTGTGTGTGGTTAGCCTGCACTCTCCCCGTCCTCACGGCTGCAGTGTGTGTGTGTGTGTGTGTGTGTGTGTGTGTGTGTGTGGTTAGCCTGCACTCTCCCTGTCCTCACGGCTGCAGTGTGTGTGTGTGTGTGTGTGTGTGTGTGTGTGTGTGGTTAGCCTGCACTCTCCCTGTCCTCACGGCTGCAGCATGTACACTCGTTTTTTTTTTGTTCAGGTCCCAGAACACCAGCCTGAGCTGCCATGTCAACAATGAATGAAAATGAGCTCATTATCAATGTGCGTTATCAATGAATGAAAATGAGCTTATTATCAATGCGCGTTATCAATGAATGAAAATGAGCTTATTATCAATGCGCGTTATCAATGAATGAAAATGAGCTTATTACCAATGCGCGTTATCAACGAATGAAAATGAGGTTATTATCAATGCGTGTTATCGACGAATGAAAATTAGCTTATTATCAATGCACCTTATCAACGAATGAAAATGAGCTTATTATCAATGCGCGTTATCAACGAATGAAAATTAGCTTATTATCAATGCGCGTTATCAATGAATGAAAATGAGATTATTATCAATGCGCGTTATCAATTAGCTCCAGTATACTACACATACATTTTTTTTTAAAAGACACAGGACTGCTGCAGGCAAAGAGCAGCCAATCACCATGAACGGTTTTTAATGTTCTATCAGACAATAACTACTCGAGACTGTTCTCGTATAATTTTCGGGATAATTCGGGCCGGATTCGGGGGAGCTGCTTGGATGCAACTGCTTGGATTTCGGGAACTAGCTCTTTGTTTTGTTTTAACGTCAACAGAAGTGACTTTGCTTAGAGCACCCAACATTGCTTAGAGCACCTTTAATGTATCAGGAAGTAAAGAAAACGCTGCATGCCTTTGTGTTTTTGCCCATAATTTATTGAAAAATAAATCAGATTTTAAATATTTTGATGTTTTTCGCTTATGTTTGTGTTTATAGTTGAAATGGAATGACAATACTTTAATCATATTGCTTAGTTGTGCTGAAAAAAGGATATAAGATAGTCAGTGTTGAACATTCCTGAGACATCTTTAAAGTCATTAAAAAATAGCAACAATGCATAAAAATACAAAAAATGCTTGAGTTTTAAGGGTTAATATCAGAATAGCCATTTAAAGTCAGTAAAGCTAGATTTGAAATTTTTACATACGTAAGAGATACTGGAGGCCTATGGCAGAGTCTGAACACAATACTGGAGGCCTATAGCAGAGTCTAAACACAATAAGAGATAAAGGAGGCCTATGGCAGAGTCTAAACACAATAAGAGATAAAGGAGGCCTATGGCAGAGTCTAAACACAATACTAATAAGTCACACTGCCATTGTGCACTATACTACCTATCGTGCACTACAATGCCATTGTGCACTATACTACCTATCGTGCACTACAATGCCATTGTGCACTATACTACCTATCGTGCACTACAATGCCATTGTATACTACCTATCGTGCAATACAATGTTGTTTGTAGGAGTGTGCATCAGACATGATAATTATATTAAAGGTATGGGATTCTCTTTTTTGGCCATTTTTGCAAAATCACTTGAAATCCTATTCCTAACCCACTTACAGCCACTGAGTTGGAAGCACTGAAATGGAAATGAAACAAGTCAATCATCTATGGAACGGGCAGTGCTCTGGCGGTCCGCCAACCAATTTTCAAAACCCAATGTGGCCCTTGAGCCAAAACGTTTGCCCACCCCTGGTCTTTGGTCTGCAATTGTAATATGATAACAACCCAAAGTAATGAACTTGCTGTCCTTATCAAATATTCAAAAGTTGGAATGTACCTGGAGTATTAGGCACATTCTCCATCCAATGACAAGACATTCCTCAGTGGTGTCAAATCCAAATTAAATAATACAACTCAAAAGAAGTCCGCACACTGTGGATGTATACTGCAGATGATGGCTTTAATGCACTCCGGAGCATTGGTGAAGCAAGCAAGCAAGTGAAAGCTAAGCTAAGCAAAGTGAGCTAACATCCTCTGGCTGTTGTCCAGCCTTTATACCCCTTCAAGTCATCCCAGAAAAGACCCTCATGTTTACAGATAACTGACCAAGTACGGTACTCCACCTTTGCCCTCTCATCCTTTTATTCCTACATTCTTTAGCTTTTGCCATTCTTTAGGTTTTGCTTACATTTCCTGGCACCAAACCTTATCTATGACATTTTCTGCCAGGTCTGCTCTTTCACTTAAACCAGTCTTCCTTTCCCACACTGAACTTACTACAGAATTCAGTTTCACAAATAAATGATATTACACAGAATAAAGATACTACATAAAAGATATATAAACTAAAGGATATATTTCCATAAAACCCACGACACCTCATTCAGTGACAAGATGAATAAAGCAATTCATAGCCTAATTAATAAAATATGTATGTCACTTAGTACATACTGTATGTCCTTGTAAATTGCTAAGCCATAGAATACCCCACCATCATGACTCTTATATGGCTAGATTCCAAACAGTCCCACTTAAAAAATGAATAGTTATTTCTGCTGGCATGCTTCCTGCTGACATTAATGCAAAAACACCAATATGTTTTCCTTGATATAAAGGCTGACATGAGGGACATGTGCCAGTATTATCACATTATACTTTCCCAGATGGGTAAAATCCCTGACTGTCCAGACAAAATACTAAACACAAAACCAGATATAGCAGGTATAGATGACCCTTGCAATGACACATGACACTGATATAGCAGGTATGACCCTTGCAATGACACATGACACTGATATAGCAGGTATATATGACCCTTGTAATGACACATGACACTGATATAGCAGGTATAGATGACCCTTGCAATGACACATGACACTGCCTAGGCCTCAAGGGATTAATGCTTCTTTCACCTTTTAAGGTGGCCTGGGTCCCTTGTCCTGTCTGCACCCAGGGGCACAAAAGGGTTCAATTTACGGTTTACACAGCAGTATCTGAGAGCAATTAAATTAGAAATAATATTAATCAATATGTTACAAAATACTTTACTACATTTAGATTGTACACAGCAGTATCTCTAAGCATTTTAATTGCTCAGAAAGAATCAAATGTTGTTAAATAGGTCACCCCCCCCCCCCACACACACACACACGTTGCTGGCTATAGATTATATCTGGTTGCTGGCTATATATAGGTTATATATGGTTGCTGGCTATAGATTATATCTAGTTGCTTATATCTGGTTGCTGGCTATAGATTATATCTGGTTGCTGGCTATAGGTTATAGATTATATCTGGTTGCTGGCTATAGATTATATCTGGTTGCTGGCTATAAGTTATATCTGGTTGCTGGCTATAGATTATATCTGGTTGCTGGCTATAGGTTATAGATTATATCTGGTTGCTGGCTATAGATTATATCTGGTTGCTGGCTATATATAGGTCATATCTGGTTGCTGGCTATAGATTATATCTGGTTGCTGGCTATAGGTTATAGATTATATCTGGTTGCTGGCTATAGATTATATCTGGTTGCTGGCTATAGATTATATCTGGTTGCTGGCTATAGGTTATAGATTATATCTGGTTGCTGGCTATAGATTATATCTGGTTGCTGGCTATAGGTTATAGATTATATCTGGTTGCTGGCTATAGATTATATCTGGTTGCTGGCTATAGATTATATCTGGTTGCTGGCTATAGATTATATCTGGTTGCTGGCTATAAGTTATATCTGGTTGCTGGCTATAGGTTATAGGTTATATCTGGTTGCTGGCTATAGATTATATCTGGTTGCTGGCTATAGATTATATCTGGTTGCTGGCTATAAGTTATATCTGGTTGCTGGCTATAGGTTATAGGTTATATCTGGTTGCTGGCTATAGATTATATCTGGTTGCTGGCTATAAGTTATATCTGGTTGCTGGCTATAGGTTATAGGTTATATCTGGTTGCTGGCTATAGATTATATCTGGTTGCTGGCTATAAGTTATATCTGGTTGCTGGCTATAGATTATATCTGGTTGCTGGCTATAGATTATATCTAGTTGCTGGCTATAGATTATATCTGGTTGCTGGCTATAGGTTATATCTGAACCGCTGGTTGCAGGTTACATGTGTAAATGCCTATGTATATTCAAAGTTATATTTTATATATGAATGCATAACATGTATCTGTGTACTGTAACTTGATGAGCTGTGTGTGTGTGTGTGCAGATGAAGTATAACCATATTGTATGTCTCTCAGAGTATACCCAGGGATGTGAAGATCGATACACCTCCCTTGACTGTGGTATGTACTGTATATATACTGTGTGTGTGTGTGTGTTGCGTGTGTGTGTGTGTTTGTGTGTGTGTTGCGTGTGTGTGTGTGGTGTTTGTATAATGTGTTTGTGTGTGTGTGTTGCGTTTGGCTCAAGGGCCACATTGGGTTTTGAAAATTGGTTGGCGGACCGCCAGAGCACTGCCCGTTCCATAGATGATTGACTTGTTTCATTTCCATTTCAGTGCTTCCAACTCAGTGGCTGTAAGTGGGTTAGGAATAGGATTTCAAGTGATTTTGCAAAAATGGCCAAAAAAGAGAATCCCATACCTTTAATATAATTATCATGTCTGATGCACACTCCTACAAACAACATTGTATTGCACGATAGGTAGTATACAAATAGCCATATCAAATTAGAGCGCTATGTGCGTAGCGCACGCGCACACACAAGCACGCACACACACATAGCCTGCAGCATTAGGCCTACAACGTTACATTAATTATATTTATGGCGATAACAATAACAATATTTTTTTATTTCCCTTTTCTGGTTTACTATCTTTAACAATTTCAATGGGAAGGGTGGGCATGCTTCCGTGAGCATAGCAAGTTAATTCTAGGAGGAATGCTGCATACAGCGACACGAAGATTTGCTGAGCCGACATCTGTATTTTGAGATGTCGTTTCATTTTGACAGGTTTTAAGCTCTCATTCGCCAGAACATCGCCGCAAATCACACATTGTGGGTGGTCGAGGTTATCTTTAACTTGGCAAGTGAATCCATATTTCAGAAATTCTTTCTGATAAAGCCGACGCGCCTTTTTTATTCTTACCGACCTGTAGACTTGTCCCATCTGAGGATCACGGAGTAGACACACTGGTAAATGGCACTTCCGAGCTTTTGTTCAATTCTTTAAGCAGCCACCTGTCCATTTTGGCTAGTAGGCTACCTATGTCTTTTGTTTTGTTTTACTTAAAATAGCGGGAACAAGTTGAGTTTGCGTAGTGGGAGCAGATAGTTACATTGTTTCTATCAGCGGACCAGTAGCCCCTAGGCTGAACCAGATCTCGTTGAAAGACGAAAACATTTCTCTCTCTTCTCTTAACTGCGTGTAAATAAGAAAAAGGCCAATATTATTTTCCTTTGTTTCACCTAATAATAATTTAAGACTGAATACAGAAAATAATTGGCGACCCCACGGAAGTTTTTGGCGACCCCATTTGGGGTCGCGACCCCTAGTTTAAGAATCACTGCTTTATACCACAATATGTTTTGATGTATAAACTAAACAGTCATTAATGAAACACAATGATTATGTTGTTGTAGCTTTGTGTAACCCAAACATCAGGAACGTTTTATACGACCAATCATTCTTCCTTGTGGCTGCCTGCGCTTTTCGTGTCCTCACGGCTGCAGTGTGTGTGTGTGTGTGTGTGTGTGTGTGTGTGTGTGTGTGTGTGTGGTTAGCCTCTGCTTTCCCTGTCCTCACGGCTGCAGTGTGTGTGTGTGTGTGTGTGTGTGTGTGTGTGGTTAGCCTGCACTCTCCCTGTCCTCACGGCTGCAGTGTGTGTGTGTGTGTGTGGTTAGCCTGCACTCTCCCTGTCCTCACGGCTGCAGTGTGTGTGTGTGTGTGTGGTTAGCCTGCACTCTCCCTGTCCTCACGGCTGCAGTGTGTGTGTGTGTGTGTGGTTAGCCTGCACTCTCCCTGTCCTCACGGCTAGAGTGTGTGTGTGTGTGTGTGTGTGTGTGTGTGTGTGTGTGTGGTTAGCCTGCACTCTTTCTGTCCTCACGGCTACAGTGTGTGTGTGTGTGTGTGTGTGTGTGTGTGTGTGTGTGTGTGTGTGGTTAGCCTGCACTCTCTCTGTCCTCACGGCTGCAGTGTGTGTGTGTGTGTGTGTGTGTGTGTGTGTGTGTGTGTGTGTGTGGTTAGCCTGCACTCTCCCCGTCCTCACGGCTGCAGCATGTACACTCGTTTTTTTTTTGTTCAGGTCCCAGAACACCAGCCTGAGCTGCCATGTCAACAATGAATGAAAATGAGCTCATTATCAATGTGCGTTATCAATGAATGAAAATGAGCTTATTATCAATGCGCGTTATCAACGAATGAAAATGAGGTTATTATCAATGCGTGTTATCGACGAATGAAAATTAGCTTATTATCAATGCACCTTATCAACGAATGAAAATGAGCTTATTATCAATGCGCGTTATCAACGAATGAAAATTAGCTTATTATCAATGCGCGTTATCAATGAATGAAAATGAGCTTATTATCAATGCGCGTTATCAATTAGCTCCAGTATACTACACATACATTTTTTTTTAAAAGACACAGGACTGCTGCAGGCAAAGAGCAGCCAATCACCATGAACGGTTTTTAATGTTCTATCAGACAATAACTACTCGAGACTGTTCTCGTATAATTTTCGGGATAATTCGGGCCGGATTCGGGGGAGCTGCTTGGATGCAACTGCTTGGATTTCGGGAACTAGCTCTTTGTTTTGTTTTAACGTCAACAGAAGTGACTTTGC
The DNA here is from genome assembly GCF_046254945.1 of Alosa pseudoharengus. Classification (NCBI taxonomy): domain Eukaryota; kingdom Metazoa; phylum Chordata; class Actinopteri; order Clupeiformes; family Clupeidae; genus Alosa; species Alosa pseudoharengus. Next base: position 2,209,567 of record NW_027468718.1, on the reverse strand, counting down.
TTAGAGCACCCAACATTGCTTAGAGCACCTTTAATGTATCAGGAAGTAAAGAAAACGCTGCATGCCTTTGTGTTTTTGCCCATAATTTATTGAAAAATAAATCAGATTTTAAATATTTTGATGTTTTTCGCTTATGTTTGTGTTTATAGTTGAAATGGAATGACAATACTTTAATCATATTGCTTAGTTGTGCTGAAAAAAGGATATAAGATAGTCAGTGTTGAACATTCCTGAGACATCTTTAAAGTCATTAAAAAATAGCAACAATGCATAAAAATACAAAAAATGCTTGAGTTTTAAGGGTTAATATCAGAATAGCCATTTAAAGTCAGTAAAGCTAGATTTGAAATTTTTACATACGTAAGAGATACTGGAGGCCTATGGCAGAGTCTGAACACAATACTGGAGGCCTATAGCAGAGTCTAAACACAATAAGAGATAAAGGAGGCCTATGGCAGAGTCTAAACACAATAAGAGATAAAGGAGGCCTATGGCAGAGTCTAAACACAATACTAATAAGTCACACTGCCATTGTGCACTATACTACCTATCGTGCACTACAATGCCATTGTGCACTATACTACCTATCGTGCACTACAATGCCATTGTGCACTATACTACCTATCGTGCACTACAATGCCATTGTATACTACCTATCGTGCAATACAATGTTGTTTGTAGGAGTGTGCATCAGACATGATAATTATATTAAAGGTATGGGATTCTCTTTTTTGGCCATTTTTGCAAAATCACTTGAAATCCTATTCCTAACCCACTTACAGCCACTGAGTTGGAAGCACTGAAATGGAAATGAAACAAGTCAATCATCTATGGAACGGGCAGTGCTCTGGCGGTCCGCCAACCAATTTTCAAAACCCAATGTGGCCCTTGAGCCAAAACGTTTGCCCACCCCTGGTCTTTGGTCTGCAATTGTAATATGATAACAACCCAAAGTAATGAACTTGCTGTCCTTATCAAATATTCAAAAGTTGGAATGTACCTGGAGTATTAGGCACATTCTCCATCCAATGACAAGACATTCCTCAGTGGTGTCAAATCCAAATTAAATAATACAACTCAAAAGAAGTCCGCACACTGTGGATGTATACTGCAGATGATGGCTTTAATGCACTCCGGAGCATTGGTGAAGCAAGCAAGCAAGTGAAAGCTAAGCTAAGCAAAGTGAGCTAACATCCTCTGGCTGTTGTCCAGCCTTTATACCCCTTCAAGTCATCCCAGAAAAGACCCTCATGTTTACAGATAACTGACCAAGTACGGTACTCCACCTTTGCCCTCTCATCCTTTTATTCCTACATTCTTTAGCTTTTGCCATTCTTTAGGTTTTGCTTACATTTCCTGGCACCAAACCTTATCTATGACATTTTCTGCCAGGTCTGCTCTTTCACTTAAACCAGTCTTCCTTTCCCACACTGAACTTACTACAGAATTCAGTTTCACAAATAAATGATATTACACAGAATAAAGATACTACATAAAAGATATATAAACTAAAGGATATATTTCCATAAAACCCACGACACCTCATTCAGTGACAAGATGAATAAAGCAATTCATAGCCTAATTAATAAAATATGTATGTCACTTAGTACATACTGTATGTCCTTGTAAATTGCTAAGCCATAGAATACCCCACCATCATGACTCTTATATGGCTAGATTCCAAACAGTCCCACTTAAAAAATGAATAGTTATTTCTGCTGGCATGCTTCCTGCTGACATTAATGCAAAAACACCAATATGTTTTCCTTGATATAAAGGCTGACATGAGGGACATGTGCCAGTATTATCACATTATACTTTCCCAGATGGGTAAAATCCCTGACTGTCCAGACAAAATACTAAACACAAAACCAGATATAGCAGGTATAGATGACCCTTGCAATGACACATGACACTGATATAGCAGGTATGACCCTTGCAATGACACATGACACTGATATAGCAGGTATATATGACCCTTGTAATGACACATGACACTGATATAGCAGGTATAGATGACCCTTGCAATGACACATGACACTGCCTAGGCCTCAAGGGATTAATGGTTCTTTCACCTTTTAAGGTGGCCTGGGTCCCTTGTCCTGTCTGCACCCAGGGGCACAAAAGGGTTCAATTTACGGTTTACACAGCAGTATCTGAGAGCAATTAAATTAGAAATAATATTAATCAATATGTTACAAAATACTTTACTACATTTAGATTGTACACAGCAGTATCTCTAAGCATTTTAATTGCTCAGAAAGAATCAAATGTTGTTAAATAGGTCACCCCCCCCCCACACACACACACACACGTTGCTGGCTATAGATTATATCTGGTTGCTGGCTATATATAGGTTATATATGGTTGCTGGCTATAGATTATATCTAGTTGCTTATATCTGGTTGCTGGCTATAGATTATATCTGGTTGCTGGCTATAGGTTATAGATTATATCTGGTTGCTGGCTATAGATTATATCTGGTTGCTGGCTATAAGTTATATCTGGTTGCTGGCTATAGATTATATCTGGTTGCTGGCTATAGGTTATAGATTATATCTGGTTGCTGGCTATAGATTATATCTGGTTGCTGGCTATATATAGGTCATATCTGGTTGCTGGCTATAGATTATATCTGGTTGCTGGCTATAGGTTATAGATTATATCTGGTTGCTGGCTATAGATTATATCTGGTTGCTGGCTATAGATTATATCTGGTTGCTGGCTATAGGTTATAGATTATATCTGGTTGCTGGCTATAGATTATATCTGGTTGCTGGCTATAGGTTATAGATTATATCTGGTTGCTGGCTATAGATTATATCTGGTTGCTGGCTATAGATTATATCTGGTTGCTGGCTATAGATTATATCTGGTTGCTGGCTATAAGTTATATCTGGTTGCTGGCTATAGGTTATAGGTTATATCTGGTTGCTGGCTATAGATTATATCTGGTTGCTGGCTATAGATTATATCTGGTTGCTGGCTATAAGTTATATCTGGTTGCTGGCTATAGGTTATAGGTTATATCTGGTTGCTGGCTATAGATTATATCTGGTTGCTGGCTATAAGTTATATCTGGTTGCTGGCTATAGGTTATAGGTTATATCTGGTTGCTGGCTATAGATTATATCTGGTTGCTGGCTATAAGTTATATCTGGTTGCTGGCTATAGATTATATCTGGTTGCTGGCTATAGATTATATCTAGTTGCTGGCTATAGATTATATCTGGTTGCTGGCTATAGGTTATATCTGAACCGCTGGTTGCAGGTTACATGTGTAAATGCCTATGTATATTCAAAGTTATATTTTATATATGAATGCATAACATGTATCTGTGTACTGTAACTTGATGAGCTGTGTGTGTGTGTGTGCAGATGAAGTATAACCATATTGTATGTCTCTCAGAGTATACCCAGGGATGTGAAGATCGATACACCTCCCTTGACTGTGGTATGTACTGTATATATACTGTGTGTGTGTGTGTGTTGCGTGTGTGTGTGTGTTTGTGTGTGTGTTGCGTGTGTGTGTGTGGTGTTTGTATAATGTGTTTGTGTGTGTGTGTTGCGTGTGTGTGTGTGTGGTTGTGTGTGTGTGTGTGTGGTGTGTGTATGTGTGAGTGCGTATGTGTGTGTGTGTGTGGTGTGTGGTGTTTGTATAATGTGTTTGTGTGTGTGTGTGTGTGTGTGTGTGTGCTATTACATGCATGTCACTGTTTGCTGGTGTCTGTCCATCAGGTTCAGACTTGATTGATGTGCAGTGGGCCAGTTACGGTCGGACAGACAGGATCACCTGCTCTGATGGACGCTCATGCCACGAGCTGGCCATCACCAGATGCTCCGCCCCCAGCTCTCTCTCAGAAGTGAAGAAACGGTAACACACACACACACACACACACACACACACACACACACACACACATACACATACACACACACACACACCACATACACACACACAACACACCCACCACACACACACACCCCACACACACACACACCACATACACACACACACACACACACACACACACACACACACACACACACACACACACACACACACAGGCAGATCCAGGAGCACAATAGGGGTCCAAAACATGAAATACAGGGTTTTCAGTCGACAAACAAACAAACACATACCGTGCCATTAAACTAGGCACCTGGAACCTACTCTTTTAGGCTCCCTGTCCAAACAAGGCGACCTTGCATAACTCTGGACCTCACACTCCAACCTTGCCTCACAACAAGCAAGGTTAGCTTAATATTAAACAAACAAACTATGACTTCCCTGATTTCTGGACCCTCAAGCTCTTCGGCATGTCTCCCTGGTTCTCCTGTGTTTCCAGTCTATAGTATCTCTCCCCTGTGTGAAATAAGCCTGCCTTTAAATAGGCTAGGCAATTACCCCAATCAGTATGTCGGGCTAAACCATTGTAGAGGGGTGAAGGTGTATACCATTATGCCCACACAGTTAAAATCTCCCAGTATAAAGACACATACATGCACCTACATACACAAGACATAAACAGCAATAAAACAAACTGAGTGCAGGTGAGTGTGTTTGGCTGCAGTCCATGCAGGTGTGGCAAGGCAGTTTTTCAAATGTTTGTTGTAGGGGAAAAGGAGAGGACTCCTTTTTCACACAGTGTGAAGGTGTGATATCAGTGTTCTATTCCCCCTCTCCTCTCCTGTGAAGGTGTGATATCAGTGTTCTATTCCCCCTCTCCTCTCCTGTGAAGGTGTGATATCAGTGTGAAGGTGTGATATCAGTGTGAAGGTGTGATATCAGTGTGAAGGTGTGATATCAGTGTTCTATTGCCCCTCTCCTCTCCTGTGAAGGTGTGATGGAAGGATGACCTGCATGGTGAAGGCTTCATCGCTCATCTTCTCAGATCCGTGCGCCGGCATCTACAAGTACCTGGAGGTCCTCTATCGCTGTGTGTCCCCAGGTGAGCACCCACAGCAGAGCGTCACCTCCCCCCCCATGTTCACCTCCCCCATGATCACCTCCCCCCAATGCTCACCTCCCCCATGATCTCCTCCCCCATGATCACCTCCCCCATGATCTCCTCCCCCATGTCATGATCACCTCCCCCCAATGCTCACCTCCCCCATGTGCACCTCCCCCATGATCTCCTCCCCCATGTGCACCTCCCCCATGATCTCCTCCCCCATGTTCACCTCCCCCATGTGCACCTCCCCCATGATCTCCTCCCCCATGTCATGATCACCTCTCCCATGTGCACCTCCCCCATGATCTCCCCCATGTCATGATCACCTCCCCCATGTTCACCTCCCCCATGATCTCCTCCCCCATGATCACCTCCCCCATGATCACCTCCCCCATGATCTCCTTCCCCATGTCATGTTCACCTCCCCCATGCTCACCTCCCCCATGATCACCTCCCCCATGTTCACCTCCCCCATGATCTCCTCCCCCATGATCACCTCCCCCATGATCTCCTCCCCCATGTTCACCTCCCCCATGATCTCCTCCCCCATGATCACCTCCCCCATGTCATGTTCACCTCCCCCCAGCGTCACAGATCAACACTAAGGCCACATAACATCCTCCACCCTACAGATCAACACTAAGGCCACATAACTAGAGTCCTCCCTACAGATCAACACTAAGGCCTCATAACTAGAGTCCTCCCTACAGATCAACACTAAGGCCACATAACATCCTCCACCCTACAGATCAACACTAAGGCCACATAACTAGAGTCCTCCCTACAGATCAACACTAAGGCCACATAACATCCTCCACCCTACAGATCAACACTAAGGCCACATAACTAGAGTCCACCCTACAGATCAACACTAAGGCCACATAACTGGAGTATTTAATGTGCTCAGGTCACATAACTGGAGCGTTTACATAAACTCACAGATTCCTTTCTTTCAGAGGAAAGGACCAGCCAGACATGTGAAGGCGGCGAAGGAAAACTGGAATGTGGTTTGTGTTTCACACATTTTATTACCTTGACTCTGTATATACACATACTGACCTACAAAAGCTTGACTCTGTATATACACACACTGACCTACAAAAGCTTGACTTCTGGACCAGATTTGTAACAGTCGTCAGACAAAAACATATATATTATAGCCACATAGCCATATAGCCACACAGCCATTAAAGCCACATAGCCACACAGCCATTAAAGCCACATAGCCACATAGCCATATAGCCACATAGCCATTAAAGCCACATAGCCATTACAGCCACATAGCCACACAGCCATTAAAGCCACATAGCCACATAGCCATTAAAGCCACATAGCCATTAAAGCCACATAGCCATATAGCCATTAAAGCCATATAGCCACATAGCCACACAGCCATTAAAGCCACATAGCCACATAGCCATATAGCCACATAGCCATTAAAGCCACATAGCCATTACAGCCACACAGCCATTAAAGCCACATAGCCATTAAGGCCACATAACCACATAGCCACATAGCCATTAAAGCCACATAGCCATATAGCCACATAGCCATTAAAGCCACATAGCCATTACAGCCACATAGCCATTAAAGCCACATAGCCATTAAAGCCACATAGCCATATAGCCACATAGCCATTAAAGCCACATAGCCATTAAAGCCACATAGCCATATAGCCATTAAAGCCACATAGCCATTAAAGGCACATAGCCACATAGCCATTAAAGCCACATAGCCATATAGCCACATAGCCATTAAAGCCACATAGCCATTAAGGCCACATAGCCATATAGCCATATAGCCACATAACCATTAAAGCCACATAGCCATTAAAGCCACATAGCCATTAAAGCCATATAGCCACATAGCCATTAAAGCCATATAGCCACATAGCCATTAAAGCCACATAGCCACATAGCCATATAGCCATTAAAGCCACATAGCCATATAGCCATTAAAGCCATTAAAGCCACATAGCCATATAGCCATTAAGGCCACATAGCCATTAAAGCCACATACCCATTAAGGCCACATAGCCATTAAAGCCACATAGCCACATAGCCACATAGCCATTAAAGCCACATAGCCATTAAGGCCACAGTATGGCTGATTTAATGACAAAATAAACACTCTTGAACCTAGAAGGCTGATTTAATGACTTTGCAAAGGTGTTTGGAACTTTGGGCCAAAGTTGAAAATGATTGGCATTGCCATGTTTTGACAAGAAAACGGTTGGCACTGCCATGTTTTGAAAAAGAAAATGGTTGGCACTGTCATCTTTTGAAAGGAAAATGGTTGGCACTGACATTTTTGAAAAAAAAATGGTTGGCACGGTCATCTTTTGAAAAGAAAATGGTTGGCATTGCCATCTTTTGAAAAGAAAATGGTTGGCACGGTCATCTTTTGAAAAGAACAGGCTACTACATAGAGGCAGTGCTATCCACTTTAAATGAACAGAGTATCTAAACAGCTGTGTGGGTGCTATGTAGCAAGCTTGGCCTAACCTCAATTGCCAGATTCAATTATTTGAACAAATAAATGTACCTGTCATCTTTTGCTTCCATGTCAGAGTGTAACGCTTGTCCTTCCACCCCAGGTTCAAACGTAATCCACATCCATGACGCCAGTTATGGCCGGACTGATGAAACCACCTGCTCTGCTGGACGACCTGCACATCAGCTTAGCAACACCAACTGCTATGCTCCCACAACACTCCCCATAATAAGGGAAAGGTCAGTATTAGTTATCATAAGTTCTACTGTGTTAAGGTGTAAAGGGCTGTCTGTGTATGTATCCTTGCTAAGTAAAAAGCAGGATGTAATGTAAAGCAGGATGTAATGTCTGCTTCATGTCTAAGTAGTAAAAGCAGGATGTAATGTAAAACAGGATGTAATGTCAAGCAGGATGTAATGTCTGCTTCATGTCTAAGTAGTAAAAGCAGGATGTAATGTAAAGCAGGATGTAATGTAATGTAAAGCAGGATGTAATGTAAAGCAGGATGTAATGTAATGTAAAGCAGGATGTAATGTAAAGCAGGATGTAATTTAAAGCAGGATGTAATGTAATGTAAAGCAGGATGTAATGTAAAGCAGGATGTGATGTAAAGCAGGATGTAATGTAATGTAAAGCAGGATGTAATGTAAAGCAGGATGTGATGTAAAGCAGGATGTAATGTAAAGCAGGATGTAATGTCTGCTTCATATCTAAAAACATCTTCCAGTCTGTGTTGTTCAGTCTATAAGTGGCTTCTGGGGTGTTTTTCCAACATACATGAAGTCCTTCTCTCTCTCTTGTTAAGATGCGAAGGAAGAAGCACATGCACAGTGCAATCCTCCAACCACATCTTCACTGATCCGTGTTTTGGCACCTACAAATACCTGCACATCTCCTACAGCTGTGTTCCTCCAAGTAAGGACGAGGAGCGTCTCATCACAGTAATCCTTCCTCAAACACGCTTATGTGGGCTGCCGTGACCTACTGGTTAGCGCTTCGGACTTGTAACCGGAGGGTGCCGGTTTGAACCCGACCACAAGGTGTACACAAGGCTCACTGCCCTCAAACACGCTTAAGCTTGAAGAACCTTTTCCCTTCAAAGTCTGTGTACACAAGAACCTTTTCCCTTCTAAGTCTGTGTACACAAGGCTCACTGTCCCTAAAAGGCCAATTTAGAACAGGTCCTTGTAGATCTGTTTTTTCATTCTCACTAAAAAATTATTAAGATGTTTGGCATTTCTCAACCCATTTCCTGTTAACATGACAACTCGGTTTATGCATGGAAGGCTCTTTAGCACGCTCATTTGTTTCCGCTGGAGCCAGGTGTGTGGTAGCCGGCGCTATTGCTAATGTAACTAGCATCTACACGGACCAGGTGTGTTGTAGCCGCCGCTATTGCTAATGTAATTAGCGTCTACACGGACCAGGTGTGTTGTAGTTAATGTAATTAGCGTCTACACGGACCAGGTGTGTTGTAGGCGTCGCTATTGCTAATGTAATTAGCGTCTACATGAACCAGGTTGGGAGTTGCACCTAGTGAATCAGCACGTTACGATGTAGAAGGATTTATTCGTGTGTCAAAACTGTTATTATTGGACAAACAAGAGATTGAGTGTCGTAGTGAAAACGTGAGGAGCAGAATGGAACAGCACCTTCATGTTCACTCCAACACTGGCAATCAGCTGACGCTCCACTGCAAATAACTGAGCTAGCTTAAGACCCTTCCATTGCAGATGAGTGAGAGTCCTACATCAGGTTCAGACCATTTCACAGCTAGCCTGGAAAATCCAGACCCTGATAATCTAGAAAGATTAAGGGTCTGGCAAAGAGCAATGTAATGGCCCAACTCGAGGGGCGGCAACAAGCATGCATTTAAAAATCTTACTGCACGCAATTCGATAACACTAGACCATATTTACACTGAATGATTTCGGACTTCGACGCAATCGGATAACAATATGACCAATGTGTACTGTCCTCCAACGTTGCAGTGCTGTCTTCATCAGTTTAGCTGGTTCCCCGGAATGCAAGGGGAAAAAGTAACGTGCATCATTGCTCTTTGCCAGAGTGTCTCGCAGATTTCCAGGGTATTTCACAGCAGCTTTCCTCACTCATTAATGTTTACTGTACATTACAGAGTCCAGCCAGACCTGTGAAGGCCATAACAGCAGGCTGGAATGTGGTGTGTATGACTTCTTAAAGGAGAATTCCGGTGTGATTTTGACCTAAAGTGTTTTGAAACATGATACCGAGTGTGAACGTATGTCTCATAGCCCATCTCGGCTTGTCCCCTGCACTCCGAAATCTGGCGCTAGTTAGCCGATGCTACCAACAAGGCGGTCAATGGTGGTGCCTCGGCATCGGCATAGCCATGCAAATAAATCACTGTTTTACACCATTTACGAGGCTCAATGTATCTCTACACTTCATTGGTAGACTTCCGAGGGCCCTGACATTTAAAACGAGACATTGAGAACTTTGAAAAAGCACTGGTAGTTTACTTACAAGACGATTTATACAGACAGTATCTTCTCGAAGTTTAGCGTTTGCAGCCATCTTGAATTTAGTCACGATAAGTCGAGCGACGAGTAAGAATGAACAGGTATGATAAGGGATCAGATTCCAAAAATAATTCCGTGGAAATGCATGGATTCCAGTTGCTGCTACTGGAAGAAACTGTAATCCATGCATTTCCACAGAATTATTTTTGACCGCCTTGTTGGTAGCATCGGCTAACTAGCGCCAGATTTCGGAGTGCAGGGGACAAGCCGAGATGGGCTATGAGACATACGTTCACACTCGGTATCATGTTTCAAAACACTTTAGGTCAAAATCACACCGGAATTCTCCTTTAATATCGTTACTTAGAATTAGCATTTTGCAAGACATATTTCCCCCATGAATTTTACTCAGTATTAAACCACCATTTGTGTTCCACTGCTTCAGGTTCAAAGGTCATTCAGATACAAGCGGCCAACTACGGGCGGACAGATGGCACTACATGTGCAGACGGAACAAACCCAAGCCAGGTCAACAACACCAGCTGCTTTTCCACAGACACACTCTCTGAAATGAGGCAAATGTAAGCTCATCACATTGATTCCGACATGGTTGTGCCCCTTGGCTACAGTATGCAATGTAAGTAGATTTTAACTGAGGGGAACATCTGACGTTCTCCTTTGCTCCTCATGAAGTTGTGATGGGAGGACATCGTGTGTGCTGAGGGCTTCTGACAGCGTCTTCTCTGATCCGTGCCCTGGGACCAACAAGTACCTGAACATCTCCTACACCTGCCTTCCTCCCAGTAAGTACAAAGGCCTGGTTTTCTTCCAGCTCTTGCTGGTCTTTGCTAGTGTAGCTGGTTGGGCCACCAGCTGGACATGCTGGCATGACCAATTGAGGAAGCTGGTCATACTGGTGTGACCAGCCTGTCATGTGTCGGATACAGCTGGTGCAAGATGGTCATGCTGGTGACCAGCCAGCCTGTCGTGTGGGATACAGCTTGTGTAAGATGGTCATGCTGGTGACCAGCCTGCCAAGCTTGACATTGTTGGTGTAAGATGGTCATGCTGGTTTGCTAGAATGCAGAAAGCAGCTTTCCTCACTCATTAATGTTTACTGTATATTGCAGAGTCCAGCCAGACCTGTGAAGGCCATCACAGCAGTCTGGAATGTGGTGCGTATTGCTGCTTAATATTGTTACTTAGATCAGTGTTTTTCAACCACTGTGCCGGGGCACACTAGTGTGCCGTGAGAGATCATCAGGTGTGCCGCAGAAAATTACCCAAATGTCACTCCCAATGATAGACCCATGAAAATGGCCTGGTTTTGAGCTGACGTGCATGCGTCACTGATTCGACCCAAAGAGGCAACCGAGTTATGATAAAATGTCCAGATAAAATGTCCAGATTGTGCGTTTTCATGAGTTTTCGATCGTCATATATTTCATTTCCATTCATCACAGAGTTCCCAAAATCACATATAAGGTGTGTTAGAGTGTCTAGTTTCTTAATTAAAAAAAACTTAATATTACGTTTTTGGCACTCAATGAGTTAAGTGTCAAAAGTGTGCCGTGGCACAAAAAAGGTTGAAAAACACTGACTTAGATGAGGCTTTGCAAGACATATTTCCCCATGAATTTTACTCAGTATTAAACCACCATGTGTGTTCCACTGATTTAGGTTCAAAGATCATCCAGATACAAGCGGCCAACTACGGGCGGACAGATGGCACTACATGTGCAGACGGAACAAACCCGAGCCAGGTCAACAACACCAGCTGCTTTTCCACAGACACACTCTCTGACATGAGGAAAAAGTGAGTACACATGAGGGTATTCAGACATCACGAGTAGTCATTATATGAAACCTCATCTAGTCATTATAGGAAACCTCATCATGAATAGTCATTACAGGAAACCTCATCATGAGTAGTCATTACAGGAAACCTCATCATGAGTTGTCATTATAGGAAACAGTCAATATAGGAAACCTCATCATGAGTAGTCATAACAGGAAACCTCATCATGAATAGCAATTACAGGAAACCTCATCTAGTCATTATAGGAAATCTCATCATGAATAGTCATTATATGAAACCTCATCTAGTCATTATAGGAAACCTCATCATGAATAGTCATTACAGGAAACCTCATCTAGTCATTATAGGAAACCTCATCATGAATAGCCATTATAGGAAACCTCATCATGAGTAGTCATTATAGAAAACCTCATCATGAATAGTCATTATAGAAAACCTCATCATGAATAGTCATTATAGGCAGTGTTGGGAAGAATACTTTTAAAATGTAATCAGTTACAGAATACAGAATACATCCCCTAAAATGTAATTTGTAACGTATTCCGTTACATTACTCCATCTAAGTACCGTATTCTAAATACTTGGATTACATAAGCGCTGTTTTACATTTTATCAAGTGGGAAATCAAGCTGCTATTTCAGTTTGTAAGACCCACAGGCGATGTCAGCAAAAAACCCACAACTTAACTTTATAGGATAAACTGAAACATTATACATTTTGTTAATGCACAAGATCATCTCACAGAAATATTAGAATTTCAGTTCAAAAAGCCCAGAAATTCATGAGGATTCTAAAAGTAACCCCTTATAATGGCCAAAGTAACTGTATTCTGAATACCACTCACTGAAAATGTAACTGTAACTAAATACAGTTACTCATATTTTGTATTCTGAATACGTAATCCCGAATACATGTATTCAGTTACTCTCCAACACTGATTATAGGAAACCTCGCTTCCTGGTGGTCATCTTGGCTACAGCTTTAATCTTTGTGTTGGCCTGCTGCACCGTTAAGTTCCAGGACAGGACTTTCAGTTAACAACTTCGCCATGTTTAGCATTAGCATTAGGAATCCATCTCATAGAGCTCTCCTCCCCTTTAAACAGACTTTCTAATGAGGACACAAAGTGCTCAAAGAATCCTCCATATAAATGCATAGGGTTAGTTCGTAACGCCAATATGGTAATAGTCTACACATATCCCGCCCCTTCCTGCATGCCTCTCCATTCACTTGAATAGGAACATAGCTGCCTGATAACTGCCCAGAGTGTGTTACCAAGATGACCGCCGAGTCGGGGGAATTATTGCTGATCTGTCTCCTCCTATGAAGAGCTCCATTCATTTGTGTAGCTAACTCAGGTAATCTCTCTCTTCTTCTCCCGACCTGGGAAGGTGCCAGGGGAAGAGCTCATGTGAGGTGAGGGCTACAAACGCAGAGCTCTCCAACCCGTGTCCTGGTACCCACAAGTACCTGAACATCTCATACAGCTGTACCTCCAGTGAGTATACACACACTCTCTCTCTCTCTCTCTCTCTCTCTAACTCACACACACACACACACACACATGCACACACACACACTGGCACCTTAATGCAGGGGCTTACCTGGGCTTCAGCCCAGGGGCCTCGACCAATGAGGGGCCTCCTAATAATAATAATGATAATCAATAATAATAAACGGCTGTGTCCGTATTCGCGGCGTCATTAGCCTACTCTGGAGCTAGCCTAATTGAGCACATCGCTCATGACATCCATGCAGAGGCCCCCTTTGTCTTCTCTCGGGTATCATTTAATCATAATTAACCCTTTCATGCACACATTATGAAAAAAATTGTCTAGATTTTTTTAATATTGATTTTATTACTCTACATGAGCCTAAAACTGAAAAGCATTTTGAATTTTTAAAAAATATGATTTTATATAGAAGTTATTTTACTGTCCACATATGTGGACAGTGCGCAACAATGGGGTAAAAAATAATAAAGAGTAATGACAGAAAATATGGACCATTATGTGACTTTAATGCAAAAAACAACAGTTTTTTCAAGTACATCATAACAGTAATGATTTTAATGGCATAGAAGGATATTCTAAAGATGTTATGCAACATTACAAAGAGTTAAAATTTTAAATAGAGTTATTTATAATAGTATTTGATCATTTTTTGAACATATTTTGTAACAGATAACATAAAATGATTTAAAAATATATTGTCCAGTTAAAAAAAGTAGATTTTACAATCATATCATGTTGGTTGTGTTATTAACTGCAGAAAAATATTTTTTTTACCATGTCAATTAGAAGATAATGTTTACAAACATCTCGAAAGATTTGAAAAAATTTTTAAGTTTCAAAAACTGATTGATTTTACAATCATTTCTGTAATGTTATGAACAGCATATTACTTTTTTAGCATGTAACGTATTTTTTTTTGTGTGTGTACTGTGTGTGTGTGTACTGTGTGTGTGTGTGTGTGTACTGTATGTGTGTGTGTACTGTATGTCTGTGTGTACTGTATGTGTGTGTGTGTGTTTGTGTGTATGTACTGTATGTGTGTGTGTGTGTACTGTATGTGTGTGTGTGTGTGTACTGTGTGTGTGTGTGTACTGTATGTGTGTGTGTATGTGTGTACTGTATGTGTGTGTGTGTGTGTGTTTGTGTACTGTATGTGTGTCTGTATGTGTGTGTGTGTGTGTGTTTGTGTGTGTGTATACTGTATGTGTGTGTGTATGTGTACTGTATGTGTGTGTGTGTGTGTGTGTACTGTGTGTGTGTGTGTGTGTGTTTGTGTGTGTGTACTGTATGTGTGTGTATGTGTGTGTGTGTATGTGTGTGTGTGTGCACTGTATGTGTGTGTGTACTGTGTGTGTATGTGTGTGTACTGTATGTGTGTGTGTGTGTACTGTATGTGTGTGTGTGTATGTGTGTGTGTGTGTGTGTGTGTACACACCACCTAGTCACCACCTAATGTCTTAATATATTACTCTTTGCAAAACATGCACACCATTCATTGGTCTCTATATATTTCTGTAATGTTGTCATTATAGGCAGTTCACATAATGTATAACATGTAGTTAGGTCATTATTTATCTTTACCAAATGTTTGTTTCTTTGTAATTTAAAGTAGTTAAATTCATATTTAAACAATACAAATAAAAAAACTTCCTAGTTACAAAATCAGATTTTTGGTCATTTAACTCCTCTGTTGGGTTAGGGTTAGGGTTAGGGTTAGGGTTAGTGTCTATAAACTATATTTTACATCATATTTCATTTCTAAACACATAGAGTTGTTCAACACACTCTCCTGTACACCATAATATTTTTTTTCACCTGATTTTGCCTTCTTGAGTAGAAACTTTTTACAGATATGCCTGGAGGATTCAGCACATGGCCATTACTGTCAGCCATGTTGAATTGATGATGTCATCAAGCAGTCAATATTCCAAATATAAGATGATACATATTGTTAATATATTGCAATGGATCTATTAAAACTGCCCTCAAGTGGATTGGATTATATCAACATGATAAACAAATAGAAATCAGAGTTAAAGTTACTGTCCACAGATGTGGACATTGCGCATGAAAGGGTTAATATTTGCGGTTGGGGGGGGGGGGGCCCTTAAAAAACATATAGCCCAGGGGCCTCGGGTGGTATTAAGGCGCCCCTGTACACACACACACACACACACACACACACACACACACACACACAATCAGGCATGCACTAATGCATACACACACACACACACACACACACAATCAGGCATGCACTAATGCATACACACACACACACACACACACACACACAATCAGGCATGCACTAATGCATACACACACACACACACACACACACACACACACACACACAATCAGGCATGCACTAATGCATACACACACACACACACACATGCACACACACACACACACAATCAGGCATGCACTAATGCATACACACACACACAAACATGTGAACTTCATGCACATGCAAACAAACACCCGCACAAGTGCCAGCAGATCTACATGTCACTTTATTCTGTGTACACACACACACACTAGAACACACACACACACACACACAAACATTTGATTTCTCTATTTGAATCCGCCAATAAAATTTCTTTACAGAAATGTTTTTAAATATTATCAGAGATGACACAGCTTTGTTAGGGATGTTACAAAACACATCATTGGAGGCATCGAACAGACACACACACACACCAGGGTTGTGCAAAATTGCAATTCTGCTTCCTGTTTGCTACCTCAATTGAAATGCAAGGGAAATTCAAGAATTGAATTGGAATTTGAGAGTCAGTTTCAATTCAGTTATGGAATTTTGCACAACCCAGACACACACACACACACACACACACACACACACACACACACATTCTGTATTTTGGACTTTGGGTTACTCACAATTTTTTGTCACAAAATTACAACCCCAAAACTACGGAGCCCTCCGGGTGACATGGGGAAAAAAACATGGGTTAGAAAAAAAAAAAAAAGTAGTGGGGAAAAAAAACATGAAGAAGAAAAAAAAAAACGATGCACTTTTGCGGGATCTCATTGCGGGATCTCGCAAAACTTTGGGACTTTCTACTTTTGGAACTTGCTGGGCTTCCTACTTGACCCCAATAGGCCCACAAACCACTACCGCCAGATGGCAATCGTATCATGATACTATGATTGCTCTATCACTGTTGCGTGTTGTGGGTTTTCTGGACACATTACATAGGCCTATGACACGGGAGGGAGAGGGAGACACCTGCGTGCAGACACGCACACACAGCAGGCTACAATAAATTGCCTAACAGACAGCAGCCTAATTTCGAGGTATCAGGGTGCGATTTGTAGGGGGGGATGGTGAGGATTTCCCCACCTCTGGTTTTCCTATCCCTACCTCTGCTAAATTATTTTTATCTCCGGTGGGGACAAGGATTAAACCCCTTGATAGCGATGAATGCAACTTAACTGCTAGCCTACTTAAACTCTTCAAATCTAGCGATCTTCAGTGTCAATACATCAGAGTAGGCTATTCAGTAGCCTTCTGGCAGACGTCGCATATTTCTGAACATCATCGAACACAAAAACATTGTAACATTTTCAGTCCCTCTCAACATTTTAGTGCGGGAACTTCCGCAGGGAAAACAGTGCTGAACCAAACATGAAACGCGCTCAGAGCAGCATATCGTCTTACTTTAAACACCTAGTAGTTTGCGGAGGACGAACGAGAAAGCACTCGTTTGATAAATCAGCCAGTAGGCTAGGCCTAGTAGACAAATAACCAAGGGCGTAGGTTTGGTCTCAGTTTTGGTGGGGACACATTCACAACACCTGTTGTCACAATACCAACATTATTGTTTCAATACCAATAGCAAGTGAAGAATCTCGATTTCGATACTATTGCGATTTTTTTACATTTTTATTTGGTTTGTGTGATTTGTGAGATCATTCACATCAGTGGCAATCATAGAATTGGATTGACCCTCCACACACACACACATAGAAAGTGATGGTTGTCATAGGCTATTTTGGAATTCATATAAACTATAAACTTATATTGTTAATTATTTATAGTATTTTATGATCTGCATGATTACTAATAGCTAAACATATTTAGTAATTTGAATACATCATATTGATATTTAAATGATTAGGCTACACTTGTCTTTAATATCATCACTTGTGGTGTGTAAATCTAATTGAGTGCTTGTCACTTTAAGAGGAACGTGAACGCAATTAGCTTTCAGTCTCATGGTTTTAGGCTAGTGAAAAATAGTTTTGGAAGTGCAAGGATATGTGGATTCAATTAATCATGTTTGCAATGTCATTAGATAAAATAAATGTTCAAAAAACTAACAAGTCAAAGAATTTTTTTCTGGAATGAGATCATAGAAGAGATAAGTGTCTCTCAATGTTCATTTCTATGAGTATGGAAATGTAACAGTTTATCTTTTATTTCTTTGCATTGTGCAGGCTTCATTCACAAATACATTAGCGTACATAAACAGAATATAGGAACAGGAAAGGATCCATTGTTTATTGCGACTGCAAGATTGGTAGCCCAATTAGCCTAACAGTGATGGTGACTTCTATTCTGTGCCTATATGCGACTGTCCGTGCGGCACACCCTTAGCCTATTCAACATGACTCCTAACTTTGGTAGGAAGATTACAGAAGCTAGGTTTAGCTGTGACAATATCCTGGGTAATATCCTAACAGCTAATGCTATTTTACACAGTAAAATCCGCATTTGAAAGCCTGGTCACCAGTTGCCAGTTTGTATGGCTAGTTATTTTGCCTAGACTGAATAATGAAAAAGCTTCGTATTTTTGGGTGGCATAGCTGATCTACAAACCACAAAAAGGGGCAAACATGGAAAGGGGAAAAGGGAATATCATAATGTTTTACTCTGGCCTTTTATGGGATAGGCCTAGGCTATGTATTGGCAGACAGCCCTAACTTACCATTGTCGTTGACACCGCCGCCGTTTGTAAGATCAGATCAAATAAGACGTTCTAAATGGAACGCGATGTAATTAAGCTGTTCCTTTCCAAGCGTCTTGGAGACGTACTGTATGTGTGCTGACTGGGCTATGTCTATATAGTTGATGACACCAAATGAATAAGTATGCTGCAAATGAGCAGACGTGTGAAGCACCGGGCATAACTTAATTTCGCGGCTACGTGGAGCAGTAGTAGGTTAATTGTTGAGGAGGCCCATAGTTTGAGAAAAGCTGCAGATCATAGGCAGAGAAAGCATAATGCTCTGAGAACAGTAGCCAAAGGTTTTCCTGCAGAAACAGGTGCCTTGGTGCACGCACCCCGCTTTCACTTTGACTCCCTGCATTGTGACAAAAACTGTCAGTCAGACAGTGAATTTTGGTTTACTAAATTAGCATAATGCGGTAACAATTATCATTTCAATTCTATCTGAAATCTGCTCAATGCAGACGACGTTACAATGCAGACCCAAGCAGCAGCACAGCCTTGCAAGACGTACACTTTGAATTTGATCAGAGCGGCTCTGGTTCTTCACCTAACTTGATGTGATTGGCTGGATGACCGTTCAATCAAATCAACAGACCTATTTGTGTCTCTGTGTGTGCGTTATAGATATGGTTCCAACTCTTTACGGGAGCGTTTATTTCCATATTTTACTTTCAATTTAATCTGACAAAAAGTGTGGGGGATAGAATCGTGTTCCAGCAAAACTGTGTACGTTATAACACCCACATCCCCCACGCTTGCTACGCGCCTGGTGTGTGTGCGAGTCTGCACGCAGGTGTCTCCCTCTCCCTCTCGTGTCATAGGCCTATGTAATGTGTCTAGAAAACACACAAAACGCAACAGTGATAGAGCAATCATAATGATATGATTGCCATCTGGCGGTAGTGGTTTGTGGGCCTATTGGGGTCAAGTAGGAAGCCCAGCAAGTTCCAAAAGTAGAAAAAAAGTTTTGCGAGATCTCGCAATGAGATCCCGCAAAAGTGCATCGTTTTTTTTTTCTTCTTCATGTTTTTTTTCCCCACTACTTTTTTTTTTATTTTTTTTAACCCATGTTTTTTTCCCCCCATGTCACCCGGAGGGCTCCGTACAAAACAGAAGTTGGGACGTTGTGTAAAATGTAAATAAAAACAGAATGTGATTATATACAAGTCTCGTAAAACCATATTTAGCAGCAAAAATATATCAAATGTTGAAAATGAAAATTTGGGATGCTCTTTTTCATACCCAATCGTGGTGACAGTTACCCTAATTAGTTGTGAAACATTCTTCCTTTTGTTTCCTTTATCATCACACAACTTTTCCAGCATTTTGTTGTCCCTGTCCCAACTTTTTTTTAACACATGTTGCTGGTATCAAAGTCGAAATTAACATATATTTTCCATGAAATATTCAAATTTGTCATTTTCAACATTTGATATGTTGTCTGTGTCCTTTTTGTAATTAATTATGAGTTTAAGAGATTTGCAGATTATTACATTCTGTTTTTATTCACATTTTACACAACGTCCCAACTTTTTCTGTTTTAGGGTTGTATGTTATTCTCATCCACCATGAGAGTTTGGTACAGTATGTATTTATGGTATTTAGCTAGTGAAATGCATGAGAGTTTGGTAAAGTATGTATTTATGGTATTTAGCTAGTGAAATGCATTAGAGTTTGGTACAGTATGTATTTATGGTATTTAGCTAGTGAAATGCATGAGAGGTTGGTACAGTATGTATTTATGGTATTTAGCTAGTGAAATGCCTGAGAGTTTGGTACAGTATGTATTTATGGTATTTAGCTAGTGAAATGCCTGATTTCCTTTTGCCTTGTTTGTTAATTCTATCTTCCTCATGAGGGATTGATAAAGCATGTATGTGTTGTTGCCAGCGCTTGTGTGTATGTGTGTGTGTGTGTGAGTGTGTGTGTTTGTGTGGTGGCTTTTTGTAATCAAATAATACAAACAAGAATTCCAAACAACGTAGATGAATACTGCAGATGATGGCTTTAATGCATTCCAGAGCATTGGTTCGCGAAGCAAGCTGCTTCTGACTCTCTGTACATGGTTCTTATACCTTCTCATGTCATCACTTGTTTGTGTGAACTCAGAATAGAAAATATCTCCTGTGTCGTCTTTTACCACATTAGGAAGTACATACAGTATGTGCCTAGGTATTTTCCTTCTAATGACCTCTGATCCTGCTGAACAGCCGCTGGGGATGTCCAGTCTCTTCTATGCATACATGTCCTTGTATGTAAACTTCTGGCCCCTAAGCATGTGTATGCCTTAGCTATAATTAGGCTACCCCTGCTATTTCACCACATGGACCTCAGACAATTTACAGAATATGTTTTCATAAAACTACTGCGTAATAATAAGAATAATAAGAATATCTTTTCATAAAGCTACATAACTAAATAAAACCACCACATTTGTGTGTGTGTGTGGTGTGTGAGTGTGTGTGTGTGTGTGTGTGGGTGTGTGTGTGTGTGGTGTGTGGGTGTGTGTGTGTGTGTGTGTGTATGTGGTGTGTGGGTGTGTGTGTATGTGTTGTTGCCAGCGCTTGTGTGTATGTGCCTTAAACATCCCCTGTTTCTAACAGATTCAAGCCAGATATGTGAAGGAGACGCAATGACAATCAATTGTGGTACGTGTGGCATTCATTTGGTCAAACTGTGGTACGTGTATCCCCGTGGCATTCATTTAGTCAAACTGTACATAGTTCCTGTATCGCCAGGTCATCTATGCAGTCAATCTGCAACGAGTTCCCGTTGGTCTCAGTTTTGGTCAGAGGAGTAGACTTCTCTTGGTAAATGTGAGATCCTAGCATTTAATTGTTTGACACAGTTTTGTAGGCTAGACAATGACATCTATCAGTAGCCCAGCTAAATCTTTACATCATAGCAGCATACCACAGCATAATGTCGGGGCGATATTTTCAGAGAAAATGACCACCCGAGCCTAATCACATGACATCATACCCCAAATCACCACTGACTGTAGAAACATCAAAACTGAATTCAAGCAACTTGGATTCTGTGCCTCTCCACTCTTCCTCCAGACTCTTGGGACCTTGATTGGACCCTGATATCCAAATTAAATGCAAATTTAGTTTTTGTGTGAAAAGAGAAGTTTAGACCACTGAGTAACGGTCCAGTTCTGTCCCTTTTTAGCCAATGTAAGACACTCTTACCAGGTCTCTGATTCAGGAGGGGGCAGCCGTGGCCTACTGGTTAGCGCTTCGGACTTGTAACAGGGGGGTTGCCGGTTCGAACCCCGACCAGTAGGCATGGCTGAAGTGCCCTTGAGCAAGGCACCTAACCCCTCACTGCTCCCCGAGCGCCGCTGTTGTTGCAGGCAGCTCACTGCTCTGGGATTAGTGTGTGCTTCACCTCACTGTGTGTACACTGTGTGCTGAGTGTGTTTCACTAATTCACGGATTGGGATAAATGCAGAGACCAAATTTCCCTCACAGTATCAATATACTTAGGAGTGGCTTGACACTAGTCATGTGCCACGTGTAGCCCATGTCCTGGACACATCCGTGTGTGGTGGCTCTTGATGCAGGCTCCAGCCTCAGTCCACTCCTTGTGAAGTTCCCCAAGGTCTTGAATCGGCTTTGCATGACGATTCTCTCAAGGCTACGGTCATCCTTGTTGCTTGCACACCTTTTCCTACCACCCCATACAGAAAAAAATAATATATTGAAATATGTTTTAAAATATATTGAAATATATGTTTGAATAAAATTTGTGTAGTTTATGGGCCTGTATGGGCATACAGAACAAAACAATATTTAAATATAATTTAAGTGTCAAATATATATTTTGGGCCGGTTTTTAATATTTACATATATTTCAAAATATATTATGATTATTTTGTGTATGGGACAGTTTTCCCTTCCAGTCAACTTTCCATGAATATGCTTTGATAGATCTGAACTCCCTTCGCATCGGGGCCGTTTTACAACCTCGACCGTGCATTAACTTCTGTGAACAGACCACCGTGTCGTCCATTAATTATGCTTTCTCCTCTCACTCAGGTTCCAACCATTTTATCAAGATTCACGAAGCCAATTATGGGCGTACAGACGCAACAATCTGTTCTCATAGACGTCCAGCGCATCAGATCTCCAACACCACCTGTTATTCACAGAACGCCCTCTCCGTTGTCAGAAAGGGGTGTGTTTCTACTTTAAGATGGGGGCCTATGTTCCAGTGATCATAGAAAACCAACTGCCCCAACATGGTGTCTGTTCCCAGACAATGATCAGTGTAGCATAACGATCAGTAATTGGGTAGTTGACAAATGGCCAAGAAAAAGTACTTTTTTTGGAAAACATCATTTTTTTAGAAAAAATACATATATTTTTGGAGTATGACAACTGCAGTTTCAGAAAATAGTACTGGTCACTCATTTTGTCAATGACTTAACATATTATTTTCACGTTTTCACTCAACTGCATTGTAAATGTGTCCTATGGTGTGACATTTAAAAAAGTACTAAGAAATTATATTAAATAACATAAAACATACCTCAGACAGAATTGTTCACATTATTAAAACATTAATTTCTTAAAGTGATATTTATTTTACATCAAAATACTAATTAGAATCATTTTCACCATGAATAGATGAACTTGATTAACTTTTTCCTATGAATGTCAATAAAACTTTTTCGCCAACCCTACAAAACTGTTTGAAATTGTAGCTATCTAAGAGGAGATATTATTGTAACTCCCCTAATGCCAAACCTGACTTTTTCTAAAAGATATTTTGAAATTAAGATTATTTTTCTGTTGTTTTATGTTTGTCACACCATAGGACAAAACGTCACACCAAAGGACAAAGATAGTCATTGCATAAAGAGAGTCAGATATGAAGTGTTTATTGTAACATTGATAAAGGAGGACATTTGTTTTTTATTTTTCAACAGTATAAACTGTGCAAAACACGTAGCACACCAAAAGTAACTTTGATTCTTATAGATCCATCAATAAGGAAACATTGATGCATAATATCTTAGAGAAATTCAGTAAAATGTAATTTCAAAACAATACTGTGACATTGTCAAACAGCAAAATTAAGTAGTTAAACAGTAACAGTGAAGATAAAGGGCCCTATGGTGCACCCTGCGCTACTACTACAGATTCTAAGGTGGTGCAACGTGCGATGCAAGGCTTATTCTTATCTTACATTTAATAAAGAGAGGAATTTTTCGCCATGTGCTCCACTTTTATTAAACCTTGCACCCAGGGGTGTGGCAATTAACAACATAAGGTGTGGTCTGGCGCATGATCCAAAAGTCGCTATCTTACACCATCTAAAAATCATTACGCCACTGACCAAGAAAAACCTGGTCTATAGCGAAAAACGGATATTAATCACAGCTGAAGACATACTGTCACAAGATCAGCAAGCAACTCCTCTGCAGGATAAATATCCTTAGGATTTTCTATTCAGTCATTCAAACATTATTGGGTTAAGTGTTGCTTTTTTCAGGCTATGTTTTCGATGGTAACCCCTTGTCAGTCCATAGTGAAAGAACTTAACTGTGTTGAACTGTTTTGTCATTGACTACGAGACTATGGTGAAGTTTTACTTTGCCTATAGATCAAATAATAGGCGAGTAGATGCATATAGGCTATACTCTGCTAGTCACAAATAAGGTTTTAGTAAAGCAAGGTTTAGTGGAATCCCTGTTCCATATGGTCTCGCGTGCAAGCAGCTACCTTCAAATGCACCGCTGACTATCAAAATACCGATGCGCTGTTTGAAGTTGCGCTGCTTGCTGTTAAAGGGAATGATTCTCATTGGTTTAATGGATGTTAGACCCAAAACACACCCATTACAGATTGAGAAACAAGAACAACCCTTTTGTGCCCAGCGCCCATCGTTTGATCACAAAATCACGCCATTAAATTAGTGATTGTAGACTGGCTATAATGTCTAGAAACTTTGCGCCTCTGACCATCTGTTTCTAAACGCCAAAATAGGGCCCATAATCCTCAACAGGGAAATTCCATTTTAAAAACATTGCATAACATTCATGTACTCCATTCCATCTAAAATATATTCTAAGAGCAGTTTTTAATCATACTTTACACAGTCATCTACAATGAAATTCTATTCGTTAGTGGCAACACTGGAAGTTCAGAGGGAGGTTGGGCCAAAGTTCCTGCAGGAGGTTCCACAGGCTCCTCCAGTACACTGTCAGGAGACTGTGGTGTTGTGTTAAGAATGTCAAGTAATGCCTTTTCCTTTGCCCTGCCTCTTTTTTGGATTCCTTCCAAATCTTCCTCAATTCGGTTTGTTTCTTCCTTCCTAGTGCTTTAAAGGTTGTATCAGCGATAGCGGGGATACGTCACTTCTGTTGATGTTCAAATAAAACAGAGAGCTAGCTCGCTACTCCCTCCCCCTCCCTCCCGTGCAATTAATACTCTCCTAAGCGCGCATCTTTTTGGTTATTGGTAGAAACACTCTATTTTGCCTTTGAGTGGGTTGCCAACCCTTGTTGGTAGCAATTGTTTTTGTGTACAGATCTCGGAGCCTAGGCTGCCTACAGAGACGCAATTTTTTTTGACGGCCTGCTTATGGGGCAGACAGCTAGCGGATTGTTAGGAAAGATTAGATGAATGTGATCATTTATGTTTGGGCCTGACATCACTGATACAACCTTTAATGTTGAATGTATCCAATTCCCAGAGAGCCTTCTGTTCATGATATCTGTTAGAAATAATTATAGATTATAGATGAATGGATCAACAGAGAAATTAATGTAATGTATACTCAATTATGCACTCTCTTTTGCACTCATCTCTCTCTCAGTTCTTTCTGTTCTAAAAAAAGAGTTTTATATTTATGTACTTTATGTTTATAGTTGTTTTAGTAACACTTCAGAACATTTTATGTAGTCTCCAAAAAACAGCAATAAACATTTTAATTAAAGTCATTATTGAATTTAAAATCATCAAAACTGGTCAAAAAAAAATGAAAAGTATGGTAACAAACTTTATTCATTTGTTTTAATAGCTTCTTAAGGAGGTATTGTCCTATCACGTGACATCTTTGTCCTATGGTGTGACAGGCCAAAGTGTCACACCAAATGACATTTCCTGTCACACCAAAGGACATTTAAGCTTTTTTGGCAGTTATTAACCATGCTAATACTAGCTGAACTGTCATTAGCAATTGGCATTATGCATTTGCATAATATTACATAGTCCTGCTGTTAAAAATACAAATTTAGATAAAAAATTTCAATTTAGGGGTGTCACACCAAAGGACAAAAAAACTTAACAACTTTAGTGGTCTGAAAACATAGTTAAATATTTGAACAATTCTGAGAGAATTGTTACTTACAATGTGCACTGCTCATGGGCTTCATAGGAGTCTTCAGTCACATGACCTTAATTGGGGTCTTTCAACTAAATGTAGTTGTCCATAATATTGCCCAACTTAATATCAAGTTATTGCATAACGCCAAAGGACATTTTTTTCTGTGACAAACTTTATGAAATTCCTACAATTTTAGAAATGTATGTATGGGAAAAGTGATTGGCACTTAGTAAAATAGACACTTGCACAATTATACCAGGAGTGTTCTTTAACATTTTTAAACATTATTTTCTTTATTTATAAAAGTTGATATTTATGAAATGATGTTGTCTACCGTCACACCATAGGACGATTTTGAGGTTTGGCTCTAAAAAAAGTTCTAAAAAAATAAAAAATAACTCAGGTAGTAAAAAAAAAAAAGTTTAATCATTTACAGTATTTTAAATGATAAAAATGTGAAATAAATGATTTTTTATCTTCTGTGACGGTGAAAAAGCCATGTCACGTCAACTACCCAATTACATAATATGCTGGTATCAATGACTAAACTATGAGTAATGTGCTTAATAGCCTTTAATGTCTACCAGCGTTTCCCATAGGATATTGTGAAACTATGATGGGTGGACCTAGGTTGGTTCCTCTATGGGGGGGGGGGGGGGGGGCATACTCCCCCATAACACAAACTAAATTCATCAATCTGAATCACTTTGAGAATGAAGATGCTACATTTGTTAATTTATATTTAAGGAGATTTCTATGCTGTAAACTATTCTGTGTTAAGTATTTTAACCAGAGTGGGATAAGGACGAACTAACCAGCACGCACCAGAGGAGAAGAGTCCAATCAGACCTAGGCCAATTCAAAGACATGCTCAAACAGACCTGGGCCAATTCAAAAACATTGCCACACGCTCAAAATGCACAAAATATCTGTCCACATCTCATTCCTGAAATGGATGGAAAAATGTAATGTTAACGGCGACATCAAATGGTGGTTTCGTAGAGATGGGGATTTTGAAATCCTCTTGTTTCGCAGCCAGTTGCAACCGAGCGATTTCAAGCGGAGTAGCCAACTCATGATCTCTGGTTTGCAACGTTAACTCTTCCCTACAATAAGCCAACTCCTCACGACGATCAAGTAGGTCTTGCACCCGATATTCATGGTCTCGTTGGTTCCTATCTAAGTTCTCCGGCACCACGGGATGCATTGTATCAGGTTTCCTAAGCGTCATGGGTGACTCAGGGGGTACTACTGGAGTTTCTGGTTGAGAAATAAGTCCCTTTTCCACCAAAGCAAAAATTAGCCGACACTACTAAATGCTTTTTCCTCTTTTGCTCAGAGGTAAGCGAGCAATGTCGTTTCTCTCAGACAATTCGTACCAATTAAAGACGCATCAGGGCTACCTACGAACTCCTCGACAGTTGCCATTCTAACACAAACAAATTTTTAGCCTAGAGAGGGAAAAAACAGAAGAAGTTTCAATAATAAATTTAAGTGGCCAGTAAAAAGGACCGCGGACCAAATGTGCTGAAATTAGGCTAAGGACACTCAAATTTTACCAAGTGCACAAAAGCATAAGGTTTTACGCTGGTGCAAAAAAAGTAGTCTACCACAAAAACTTCAATAACTTACTTTACAAAGAGTTAAAGAAGTAGTCTACCACAAAAACTTCAATAACAAAGTGCTGCATAAAAGCGACGCAAAAATCTAGGCTAGGCCTATTCACAAAGGGCTGAAAGCCACACTCAGAAAAATGTGAAAAGTGCAAAAAGGAACAACAGTGCATTAAACTGAACCAGTGGAGTCCCAATAGCCTGGGTTTTCCCATGCTGCCTTACGCGCGCAATTTTATTCACGCTGCTAGGCAGCCTGGATTCCATGGAGCAAATTTTCGCCTCAGTTAGGGGACCAATCACAGAATGGAGGGAGGGCAGCAAGACGATGACGACACACCGAAGCCATTATGAGCTACGTACGCATTTGATAGACATCCGTAGCGCCCAATAAACGGCTCTGGGCATTCGTAAACCACGTTTCAAATACGAGGAAATGAATGTCTAGTTCCCAGACCCCATCTCAATGAGATGAGTTCTGACGTTAGCCAGGCTAGAGTCCCAACCTCCCTAAACTGAAACTCTAAACCTGGCTGTCTTCTGGCTATACTGAGCTCGAGGCCTCTTTGGACCCCCTCCTCAGATATTGCCCAGAAAAAAAGGAAAACAGCACCGCAACTTCCCAAGGAAACTCCACTAACCCAGGAATGCACTTACCTTGTTACGGGAAAGCTCAAAAACACTTGTGACAAAAACTAGTCAGAAGTATTCCAGACGAGTCCCCAAACAGCTTATGTTGTTATGGAAACCGTCCCATAAATTGGAGAACACAACTGGTAAGGCTTGAATAGGAGTTTTTATTTGTAGGATTCCAGCGATGTGGTGGCAACCAGCACGAAAAACGCAGAAAATGCTTTGCGGACCAGGACTATTTAGAACCTGGTTGGGAGCTATCATAGAAAATAGGAATGATATAGCACCCTTACTACTCCCAGCCAGTAGGGTGCGCCAAAAACCATAACGGTAACAATAAGGAACTTCGGGGGCCGTAACACTATAAAACTACAAAACTAGATCTAAATCAGCGACAGTGGAAAAAATAAAACAATCAATAGGCTATGGCTGAAATATTTTTAAACAATAGGAAATGTCAATATGGCTTAAATGGATCAATGGGCTCTGGCTGAAATATTTTAAAACAGTAAGAAATGTCAATACGGCTTACAGTAAAAAAAAAAAGTTCATAGACAGTAATTTCTGGGTGGAGGACACTGCAGGACAGTGTTTTATGTGAGTTAAAAAAACAAAACCATAATAATACCATATTAACTGCCCCCATGTATTAACCTCATAGCTGACGAAATTTAGCAAAATCAATGTATAAACCGCGGCTAATAGTTGGGAAATTACGGGTATAAGTATAAGTAAGTATATATACTCTTTTGATCCTGTGAGGGAAATTTGGTCTCGGCATTTATCCCAATCCGTGAATTAGTGAAACACACAGTGAGGTGAAGCACACACTAATCCCGACGCAGTGAGCTGCCTGCAACAACAGCGGCGCTCGGGGAGCAGTGAGGGGTTAGGTGCCTTGCTCAAGGGCGCTTCAGCCGTGCCTACCGGCTGGGGTTCGAACCGGCAACCCTCCGGTTACAAGTCCGAAGCGCTAACCAGTAGGCCACGGCTGCCCCTTAAATGGATCAATAGGCTTAGGCTATGGCTGAAATATTTTAAAAGAGTAAGAAATGTCAATATGGCTTAAATGGATAAATAGGCTGAAATATTTTTGGTCCATCATGAAACTATGGGGACTATGGGGACTATGGGGTAATGTGCTTCATAGCTATCAATGACTAAACTCTGGGGTGCTGTTGTGCATAACCATATATAGTAAACTATGGGGTTAATGTGTTGCCCAACATTTATAATATAAACTATGGGGTTAATGTGTTGCCCCACATCTGTAATATACAATGTGTTGCCTCACATCTGTAGTATAAACTATGGGGTTAATGTGTTGCCCCACATCTGTAATATACAATGTGTTGTCCCACATCTGTAGTATAAACTATGGGGTTAATGTGTTGCCCAACATTTATAATATAAACTATGGGGTTAATGTGTTGCCCCACATCTGTAATATA
>NW_027468718.1:2167771-2175271 GCF_046254945.1 Alosa pseudoharengus | reverse complement strand
TGCCCCTGAGCAGGGCAGTTAGTTGCTCCATTTTGCCCCTGAGCAGGGTAGTTAGTTGCCCCTGAGCAGGGCAGTTAGTTGCTCCATTTTGCCCCTGAGCAGGGTAGTTAGTCTGCATGTAAAGTGAACCACCAAGATAGGTCCCAAGTAACCAGTTCAGATTTATATAGCATTAACTAGCTGATCCGTTCTATGAGAAACTGGTTCAGATGAACAAAAGTGAAACAGCCTGCAGTGTATTACGTTTACTATATAATGTTGTTATAATGTTGATATAATGTTGTTATTATGTACATTTACATACAGTATTTGTCTCTTCTGTTGTTGCCAATGAAGGTGTGATGGGAGACATACATGTGAGGTGACAGCATCAAGCTCCGCCTTATTTGATAACTGTGCCGACACCTATAAGTACCTGGATTTGTCCTACAGCTGCAAGGCTCCCAGCTCTCCCTAAACCTGCTCCAGATTATTACAGCTCCCAGCTCTCCCTAAACCTGCTCCAGATTATTACAGCTGCAAGATTACAGCTCTCCCTAAACCTGCTCCAGATTATTACAGCTGCAAGATTACAGCTCTCCCTAAACCTGCTCCAGATTATTACAGCTCCCAGCTCTCCCTAAACCTGCTCCAGATTATTACAGGTGCAAGATTACAGCTCTCCCTAAACCTGCTCCAGAACAAATCTGCTCACAGTGGTTCCTCAACGCCACTGTACCAATTATCATGGCAATCCAGTATACTGTTCTCTTACAAAGCAAATACCCTGATCTAAACCTGTTGGGTTGGGTGGATGAATGCTGTCAGTAGTCAACATGGCTCTGTGCGTAGGCCTGTGTTCCTGCTAGAAGATTCAATTCAGTTTTATTTGTAATATATTTAGCTGATTTGTAATATATTCAGTTTGATTTATAATAAATTCAGTTTGATTTGTAATATATTCAGATGGAAGCCTGTTGGGTGGGTGTGTGAATGCTGTCTGTATTCATTTCATAATTTTAGGGGTAAGGCCACTTGGCCTTCAGTTGGGCATATTTGGTGGGGGCCACATGTCAGGGCACCAAGGCCAAAGTTAACTACAGTAGGCTACATAAAAATGATCAAAGTTATATTTAGCCTATTAACAGCAGCAGACCTGCATCACGGTTTGAAACAGTAGGCCTACAAAAACATGACATATTCCATACAACTGTAAATCATAGAACTGATTTCAATATTTACAGATATCTAGGCTATGTTTAACATTTAAATTCCCACCCTGTGCAGGACCATTAAGATATTTGTTTTCAATGTTCAACTGATGCAACTCTTGCTTGGAGTTCAATTAATTTAGATTCTTGCTGGAGGTGGAGGTACTTGCTTATTAGTCCAGTCATTTTAGGAGAAAGGGTTGAACAAATTGCAACACAAGCAAACTTAACCGATTTTGTATCCTCAATATGTTTTTGAGTAAGGGAAAAAAAAGCCCCGAAGAATCCCAATAGGGGAAAGTTTAGAAAAAGACCTAAATATACCCTATTCATGCGCCTATACAGAATTTTTCTCACGCAAATAGGGGAAAAAAATTAACCTTCACATATCACCATGAAAATTACTGAGTTGATTACTTACATCAAGACAAACAAAAAATGTATTATAAGTTTTTTGAAATTGTTTGTTAACATGGGCAAACAGGGCATAATGTAATTATGTATAGCTAGTGACCCAAAACTAATTGCAACATTTGACAAACAAATTGTCCAAGGCATGGAGGAAGATAATACATGTCTTAACTGGTATTATATCTCATCTAAAGGGTATATTATTATAGAAAATATATAGTTTATGGTGTTTAATTTGTTTTCCCTGGACAGTATAGGCCAAAATGTATCCACTTTACACTAGATTCGCCTTTACAGAATAGAGGGCAATGTATTGTGCATGGCATAGAGGAAGATGGGAAATGTCTTAAATGGTGTTATATCTCCTCCGGAGGGTATATGCTTTCAGAAAATATATAGTTTATGGTGTTTAATTTGTTTTCCCTGGACAGTATAGGCCAAAATGTATCAGCTGTTCACTTGATTCGCCTATACAGAATAGAGGAGTATGTGTTATGCATGGTATGGAGGAAGATGGGACATACGTTGATTGATGCTATATTTCATGTACAGTGCATATACTTTTAGAATATGTATAGTTTTGACTGTTCTATGACTTTGGTAAAACCATGACCCATGCATAGGCATGCATTGTTAATTATTAATCTTAAACTATATTTATTAGTATAGCATTTTTGCCAGATGTCACAACAATAGAGTCACTTGGAGGCTAACTGCAGTTATCCCATCTGCACCCTTCTGTCGAATTAGGACATGATCATGTCCATCTTCAACTTTGCCTTCACAATTTTCCTGCATTCACTAACATAAACATACTGTGCTGTCCGATTATTGTTTTAGACAAAAATTGTGCAAAGTAAAGGGGCATCATACAGGCCCCTTTGATTGGACACAGTATATTAGTCAACCCCTGGGCAAGAGGTCAATTACTATAAGACTTGCAAAATGATGGACTGATACTTTAGTGTGATATACTGTATGTTTCAGTGACCCCTAATATAAGATTACGTAAACACCAAAACCACTTTCCTAGGCTGAATAATGCTTAACTATGTGTTTGTACAGATTACACATTGTGGAACACTTACATGCAAAAACACACTTGGCTCTATTTAAAGATTCAACAACCATTTCCATTGATTCAAAGGGCCACAATGTAAAAATAGACCAATTCTGCAACAAACCAGTCTGAAATAAGCCAAAGAAATTTACTCTTTGAAAATAAAAGAATGTTCCTCAACAATGCAAGATTCTAAAATTCCATGTAATGTTAGATGGGGTCAGATATTCTTTAGAATGTGTATTCTACAACATTCTAATTACAGTTTTGTCAGTATTTGCTGAAGAATAATGCATGAAACAACCCTCATTTTAACATATTTCCACCAACTGGATTTTCATGGTCTTTTACTATGGTGTAAAGATCACCAAAAAATGTGAAAATAAATTCTGTTGCAATTAGTTTTGGGTTAGACCTTTGCCTGGACTATTAGCTCCGTTGTGGTATTTATACAAATTAACTATACGTAATCACATTATGCCCTGTTTGCCCATGTTAACAAACAATTTCAAAAAACTTATAATACATTTTTTGTTTGTCTTGATGTAAGTAATCAACTCAGTAATTTTCATGGTGATATGTGAAGGTTAATTTTTTTCCCCTATTTGCGTGAGAAAAATTCTGTATAGGCGCATGAATAGGGTATATTTAGGTCTTTTTCTAAACTTTCCCCTATTGGGATTCTTCGGGGCTTTTTTTTCCCTTACTCAAAAACATATTGAGGATACAAAATCGGTTAAGTTTGCTTGTGTTGCAATTTGTTCAACCCTTTCTCCTAAAATGACTGGACTAATAAGCAAGTACCTCCACCTCCAGCAAGAATCTAAATTAATTGAACTCCAAGCAAGAGTTGCATCAGTTGAACATTGAAAACAAATATCTTAATGGTCCTGCACAGGGTGGGAATTTAAATGTTAAACATAGCCTAGATATCTGTAAATATTGAAATCAGTTCTATGATTTACAGTTGTATGGAATATGTCATGTTTTTGTAGGCCTACTGTTTCAAACCGTGATGCAGGTCTGCTGCTGTTAATAGGCTAAATATAACTTTGATCATTTTTATGTAGCCTACTGTAGTTAACTTTGGCCTTGGTGCCCTGACATGTGGCCCCCACCAAATATGCCCAACTGAAGGCCAAGTGGCCTTACCCCTAAAATTATGAAATGAATACAGACAGCATTCACACACCCACCCAACAGGCTTCCATCTGAATATATTACAAATCAAACTGAATTTATTATAAATCAAACTGAATATATTACAAATCAGCTAAATATATTACTCATAAAACTGAATTGAATCTTCTAGCAGGAACACAGGCCTACGCACAGAGCCATGTTGACTACTGACAGCATTCATCCACCCAACCCAACAGGTTTAGATCAGGGTATTTGCTTTGTAAGAGAACAGTATACTGGATTGCCATGATAATTGGTACAGTGGCGTTGAGGAACCACTGTGAGCAGATTTGTTCTGGAGCAGGTTTAGGGAGAGCTGTAATCTTGCACCTGTAATAATCTGGAGCAGGTTTAGGGAGAGCTGTAATTTTGCACCTGTAATAATCTGGAGCAGGTTTAGGGAGAGCTGGGAGCTGTAATAATCTGGAGCAGGTTTAGGGAGATATGTGAAGGTTAATTTTTTTCCCCTATTCACGTGAGAAAAATACTGAATAGGCGCATGAATAGGGTATATTTGGGTCTTTTTCAAAACTTTCCCCTATCGGGATTCTTCGGGGCTTTTTTTCCCTTACTCAGGACATATTGAGGATTCAAAATCAGTTAAGTTTGCTTGTGTTGCAATTTGTTCAACCTTGACCCCTATTTTGGCTTAAAATGACTGGACTATATATGTAGTTAGAATGTTTAAGTTTGTTGGGCATTGTCTGGGCAACTTTAGAATGTTGAAGTTTGTTGGGCATTGTCTGGGCAACTTTAGAATGTTGTGGTTTGTTGGGTATTGTCTGGGTAACTTTAAAATGTTGTTGTTTGTTGGGCATCGTCTGGGTAACTTTAGAATGTTGTGGTTTGTTGGATATTGTCTGGGTAACTTTAGAATGTTGTGGTTTGTTGGATATTGTCTGGGTAACTTTAGAATGTTGGGGTTTGTTGGCCAAGCACCTTTAGTTCAACCTGAATCATCTTTCCAATTTCCTGGAAAAATCTGGAATCCGAGAAGTCCTGTAATCAATCAAAAAGAGAACATGTCACTAATAAAGCATTCAAAACCTAGATGGGTGTGTTTCAGAATTTTAATTTGATTAATCTATCTGCAGAGTAAGTGTGTGTGTGTGTGTGTGTGTGTGTGTGTGTGTGTGTGTAAGTGCACCCTTTACAGTGCCTTTGTGTTTTTTATGTTCTTGCCTATATCATTTGCACCTGACACCTTTGAAAGTGCAACACAATTTTCATGGTGAAATAATAATAATAAAAAATACAAATGCACATGTGCACGCACTGATACCACATAGCCAGCAGGGTGCGCCAAAAATTACCCCAAAAGTAAATTAAGAAATTTAGGGTTCGTAACAAGTCCCCTCAAGTCACCATATCCCACGATTGGCATGGGGTACTTTCCATAAGATCATCTCTCAAAGCAAATCAAACCCGCTATTAGACTAACTGAAATAAAACCATGCCAATCTCTAGGTACGGTGAAGGGTATGTGATGTAGGGCTATTTAATTCCAAAGGCCAAGGGAACTTTATCAGGATGCATAGTATCCTGGATCCATTAAATAACTGGCCTATAAAAATAAAAACCTGCCTGCCTCTATGGGAATTTAACATAGGGGGGTGTATACTTATATCCCCTGTTTTTTTTTAGGAATAACTTTTATCCATCACAAAGAAAATTGGTGATTTTTCCTCATTTTCAATTTCCAAAAGATGATTTTTTTTATTCCTCTTTTTAGTCCACTTTAGCATGTGTATGTACAGGGTATGTAAACTTCTGTGTGTGTGAGAGTGAGAGAGAGAGCAAGAATGTGTGCTGTGTATATGAGTGTGTGTGTGTGTGAGTGTGTGTGTGTGTGTTTTGAGGTAGAGTGTGAGTGTGCCTGCCTGTAGGGGATTGAATCAATAGGTCTTACCTCCTTCATACACACACACACACACACACACACACACACACACACACACACACACACACACACGGAGTGGAGTGGGCTGGGCTGGAGCAGGGGAGCCCTCCGGCTGTATGTCAGGAGCGTCATCTCTCACCTGGGGCCGTGCTGCACACGCAGGCTCTCAGCCTATCAGATGGGCTGTCACCACTTGCAGGCCTACTCCAGGAACAAGGCTGTGAGCTGTCAGCTTATCAGATGCCTAGGTGCCAACTCTCACGCATTGGCCGTGAGACACACGCGTTTGATTAGTTTCACACACTCACACGCCACACCCCCGATTTCTCACGCTGAAGTGTCAACCCGGTCGGTCAGATGCCTGAAAAATGAGTTTAGCCTATCTATAGATCAACCTGTTGAGCCACGGTTATGCTTTCAGAGACGGTGAGAGGGTTCAAGAGCACCCCCTGTCTGTGGAATTTTCTAAATTTTCTCTCATTTGCGATGCTACTTCAGAAGCCGTCCCAGGCGCATTCCCCCCGCATTTCCCCGGCTTCAGGTATGCTTTGAGTATTATTGAGTATTTTTCACGCTGAAGTGTCAACCTGGTAGGTCAAATACCTGGCAGATGAGGTTCAACTAAACTAAACCTATACATATGATATCACACATCAGGTGAACGTGCGGAAGCTAAGCTTTCCAATGTTAGCTCCAAGTTGCTGTGATAAATGGTTCGCGAGAAAATTAACATTGAACCGACGTGCAATTTAGGCTAATCGTATTTGCATTTTGCACACAGTGCACACCCATTACTCTCGGTTTAATATTTCACTAACCCTTCACACAACACGTGGCAAACCCAATATCACAATAAACAGCAAACCGTACCGAATACGAGGATATAAAGCATGCCTCTGTGCAATAAGTGGTTCCTGAGTAATCCGGTTTTGAAATTGCAACACATTTCTACATAGCCTCATTGGGGCGAAATTATAATGTATTAATGTAAACTATTTGTCAGTAGGCCTACATACATTTTTGTAAATTGCTCAGCCATAGATTATCCCACTATCATGGTTCTTATATTGTCAGGTTCCAGCCCATCCCATTACAGATAAATAGTGACATTAATGCAAAAATATGAAGAAAATCAAATAACGAGACACAAATATTGATATAAAGCCTGACATAAGCCATATGCAAACATTCACATCATGCAGATATGGGTACATCCTGAAAAAGGAATAGCATGTAGGCCTAGGCTATTAGGCTATGGCCATTACAATGACCAATATATTATCTTAAATAAACTAGCTGAATAACACAGGTGACCACTTCTGCATAATTTCATGGAGTGCTGAAATGTACACACATTTTTGAACATTTCTGAACTGTGAAATGTAGCATATATTTTTGTGGTTGTGAACTTATTGCAATATTACCATAACTATTCCACCTGTGTGTGCATGGTTATAATTCTGAAGTGCAAAATAGCTTAGGCTACAGCACAAATATTTCCATAAAAATAAGCAAGTCTGACCTCTGAATTTATTTTGAAAGTGCACCTGATTGATGCATTTAAAAGTTAAAATATACAAACATTTCTTAAATTCTTACAAAACACACACACACACTTTTTAAAATTGTTAGTTTGGACCCCCCCACTTTTGCCGTGCGAAATACCAGTGCTGTTTTCAGCATCTGTTTAGTGCTTCATTGTCATTTTCATTGGATTCTCCCATTTGCGCGTAAATCGCTCATAAACTTTTTTTTTT